>NW_028227266.1:5412500-6012500 GCF_978045245.1 Mus caroli
CACTCTGGAAATCAGTCTGGCGGTTCCTTGGAAAATTGGACATGATACTACTGGAAGATCCAGGAATACCACTCCTGGGCATATATCCAGAAGATGTTCCAACTGGTAATAATAACACAAGTTCCATTATGTTCATAGGAGCCTTATTTTAATAGCCAGAAGCTGGAAAGAACCCAGATGTCCCTCAACAGAGGAATGGATACAGAAAATGTGATACATTTACACAATGGAGTACTACTCAGCTATTAAAAACAATGAATTTACCTCCGGTCCGACCAGTACTGGGGTAGCGAGGGCGCAGAGTTGGCTGACACCTGCCAGCTGCCCAGGACACCCGCCACTGGATCTTAAGACTTCAGGTGAGAGGGACACAGAGTCTGCTCCAATCTCTAAACAGAAACAACTATAACAACTAACTCCAGAGATTACCAGATGGTGAAAGGTAAACGTAATAATCTTACTAACAGAAACCAAGACCACTCACCATCATCAGAACCCAGCACGCCCACTTCGCCCAGTCCAGGGCACCCCAACACACCAGAAAACCTAGTCCCGGATCTAAAAGCATATCTCATGATGATGGTAGAGGACATCAAGAAGGACTTTAATAACACTTAAAGAAATACAGGAGAACACTGCTAAACAGGTAGAAGACATTAAAGAGGAAGCACTAAAATCCCTTAAAGAATTGAAGGAAAACCAGACGAAACTGGTGATGGAATTGAATAAAACCATCTAAGACCTAAAAAGGGAAGTAGACACAATAAAGAAAACACAAATTGAGGCAATGCTGGAGATAGAAACCCTAGGAAAGAAATCTGGAAACATAGATGCGAGCATCAGCAACAGAATACAAGAGATGGAAGAGAGAATCTCAGGTGCAGAAGACTCCATAGAGAACATCGGCACAGCAATCAAAGAAAATACAAAATCCAAAAATATCCTAACTCAAAACATCCAGGAAATCCAGGACACAATGAGAAGACCAAACCTATGGATAATAGGAGTAGATGAGAATGAAGATTTTCAACTCAAAGGACCGGCAAATATCTTCAATAAAATTATAGAAGAAAACTTCCCAAACCTAAAGAAAGAGATGCCCATGAACATAGAAGAAGCCTACAGAACTCCAAATAGACTGGACCAGAAAACAAATACCTCCCGACACATAATAATCAGAACAACAAATGCACTAAATAAAGATAGAATACTAAAAGCAGTAAGGGAAAAAGTCAAGTAACATATAAAGGCAAGCCTATCAGAATTACACCAGATTTTTCACCAGAGACTATGAAAGCCAGAAGGGCCTGGACAGATGTTATACAGAAACTAATAGAACACAAATTCCAGGCCAGGTTACTATACCCAGCCAAACTCTCAATTACCATAGATGGAGAAACCAAAGTATTCCACAACAAAACCAAATTCACACATTATCTTTCCACAAATCCAGCCTTTCAAAGGATAATAACAGAAAATCACCAATAGAAGGACGGAAACCACATCGTTGAAAAAGCAAGAAGGTAATCCCTCAACAAACCTAAAAGAAGACTGCCACAAGAACAGAATGCCAACTCTAACAACAAAAATAAAAGGAAGCAACAATTACTTCTCCCTAATATCTCTTAATATCAATGGACTCAATTCCCCAATAAAAAGACATAGACTAACAGACTGGCTACACAAACAGGACCCAACATTTTGCTGCTTATAGGAAACTCATCACAGAGAAAAAGTTAGACACTACCTCAGAATGAAAGGCTGGAAAACAATTTTCCAAGCAAATGGTAGGAAGAAACAGGCTGGTGTAGCCATCCTAATATCTAATAAAATCGACTTCCAAACCAAAGTCATCAAAAAAGACAAGGAAGGGCACTTCATACTCATCAAAGGTAAAATCCTCCAAGAGGAGCTATCAATTCTGAATATCTATGCTCCAAATACAAGGGCAGCCACATTCATTAAAGATACTTTAGTAAAGCTCAAAGCACACATTGCACCTCACACAATAATAGTGGGAGACTTCAACACACCACTTTCACCAATGGCCAGACAATGGAAGCAGAAACTAAACAGAGACACAGTGAAACTAACAGAGGTTATGAAACAAATGGATCTGACAGATATCTACAGAACATTTTGTCCTAAAACAAAAAGATATACATTCTTCTCAGCACCGCATGGTACCTTCTCCAAAATTGACAACATAATTGGTCACAAAACAAGCCTCAACATATACAAAAATATTGAAATTGTCCCATACATCCTTTCAGATCACCATGGACTAAGGCTGATCTTCAATAAGAAAATATATAATAGAAAGCCAACACACATGAGGAAACTAAACAACACTCTTCTCAATGATACCTTGGTCAAGGAAGGAATAAAGAAAGAAATTAAGGACTTTTTGGAGTTTAATGAAAATGAAGCCACAACATACCCAAACTTATGGGACACAATGAAAGCATTTCTAAGAGGAAAACTCATAGCTCTGAGTGCCTCCAAAAAGAAACTAGAGAGAGCACAAATTTGCAGCTTGACAACACACCTAAAAGCTCTAGAATGAAAGGAAGCAAATTCACCCAAGAGGAGTAGACGGCAGGAAATAATCAAATTCAGGGGTGAAATCAACCAATTGGAAACAAGAAGAACTATTCAAAGAATCAACCAACCAAGGAGCTGGTTCTTTGAGAAAATCAACAAGATAGATAAACCCTTAGCCAGACTCACTAGAGGGCATAGGGAAAATATTCTAATTAACAAAATCAGAAATTAAAAGGGAGACATAACAACAGATCCTGAAGACATCCAAAACACCATCAGATCCTTCTACAAAAGGCTATACTCAACAAAACTGGAGAACCTGGATGAAATGGACAAGTTTCTAGACAGATACCAGGTACCAAAGTTAAATCAAGATCAGGTTAATGATCTAAATAGTCCCATATCCCCTAAAGAAATAGAAGCTGTCATTAATAGTCTCCCAACCAAAAAAAGCCCAGAACCAGATGGGTTTAGTGCAGAGTTCTATCAGACCTTCTAAGAAGATCTAATCCCAGTTCTTCACAAACTATTCCACAAACTAGAAACAGAAGGTACTCTATCCAACTCATTCTATGAAACCACAATTACTCTGATACCTAAACCACAAAAAGACCCAACAAAGATAGAGAACTTCGACCAATTTCCCTTATGAATACCGATGCAAAAATCCTCAATAAAGTTCTTGCTAACCGAATCCAAGAACACATCAAAACAATCATCCATCCTGACCAAGTAGGTTTCATCCCAGGGATGCAAGGATGGTTCAGTATATGGAAATCCATCAATGTAATCCAGTATATAAACAAACTCAAAGACGAAAACCACATGATCATCTCATTAGATGCTGAGAAAGCATTTGACAAAATCAAACACCCCTTCATGATAAAAGTCTTGGAAATATCAGGAATTCAATGCCCATACATAATAAAAGCAATATACAGCAAACCAGTAGCCAACATCAAAGTAAATGGTGAGAAGCTGGAAGAAATCCCACTAAAATCAGGGACTAGACAAGGCTGCCCACTCTCTCCCTACCTATTCAACATTGTACTTGAAGTCCTAGCCAGAGCAATTAGACAACAAAAGGAGATCAAGAGGATACAAATTGGAAAAGAAGAAGTAAAAATATCACTCTTTGCAGATGATATGATAGTATACATAACTGACCCTAAAAATTCCACCAGAGAACTCCTAAGCCTGATAAACAGCTTCAATGAAGTAGCTGGATATAAAATTAACTCAAGCAAGTCAATGGCTTTTCTCTACACAAAGGATGAACAGGCTGAGAAAGAAATTAGGGAAACAACACCCTTCTCAATAGTCACAAATAATATAAAATACCTTGGTGTGACTCTAACTAAGGAAGTGAAAGATCTGTATGACAAGAACTTCAAGTCTCTGAAGAAAGAAGTTAAGAAAATCTCAGAAGATGGAAAGACCTGCCATGCTCATGGATTGGCAGGATCAACATTGTAAAAATGGCTATCTTACCAAAAGCAATCTATGGATTCAATGCAATCCCCATCAAAATTCCAACTCAATTCTTCAAGGAATTAGAAAGGGCAATCTCCAAATTCATCTGGAACAACAAAAAACCTACGATAGCAAAAACTCTTCTCAAGGATAAAAGAACCTCTGGTGGAATCGCCATGCCTGACCTAAAGCTGTACTACAGAGCAATTGTGATAAAAACTGCATGGTACTGATAATAACGACTGACAAGTAGACCAATGGAACAGAATTGAAGACCCTGAGATGAACCCACACACCTATGGTCACTTGATCTTCGACAAGGGAGCTAAAACCATCCAGTGGAAAAAAGACAGCATTTTCAACAAATGGTGCTGGCACAACTGGCGGTTATCATGTAGAAGAATGCAAATTGATCCATTCCTATCTCCTTGACTGAGGTCAAATCTAAGTGGATTAAGGAACTCCACATAAAAACAGAGACACTGAAACTTATAGAGGATAAAGTAGGGAAAAGCCTCGAAGATATGGGTACAGGGCGAAAATTCCTGAATAGAACAGCAAAGGCTTTTGCTGTAAGATCGAGAATCCATAAATGGGACCTCATAAATTTTCAAAGCTTCTGCAAGGCAAAAGACACCGTCAATAAGACAAAAAGACCACCAACAGATTGGGAAAGGATCTTTACCTATCCTAAATCAGATAGGGGACTAATAGCCAATATATATATATAAAGAACTCAAGAAGGTAGACTCCAGAAAATCAAATAACCCCATTAAAATTGGGGCTCAGTGCTGAACAAAGAATTCTTTTTTGTGTGTTTTTTTAAATTTTTAATATTTTATTACGTATTTTCCTCAATTACATTTCCAATGCTATCCCCAAAGTCCCCCATACCCCCCCCACTTCCCTACCCACCCATTCCCATTCTTTTGGCCTGGCATTCCCCTGTATTGGGGCATATAAAGTTTGCAAGTCCAATGGGCCTCTTTCCAGTGATGGCCGACTAGGCCATCTTTCGATACATATGCAGCTAGAGACAAGAGCTCCGTGGTACTGGTTAGTTCATATTGTTGTTCCCCCTATAGGGTTGCAGATCCCTTTCACTGCTTGGGTACTTTCTCTAGCTTCTCCATTGGAAGCCCTGTGATCCATCCAATAGCTGACTGTGAGCATCCACTTCTGTGTTTGCTAGGCCCCGGCATAGTCTCACAAGAGACCACTATATCTGGGTCCTTTCAGCAAAATCTTGCTAGTGTATGCAGTGGTGTCAGCGTTTGGAACCTGATTATGGGATGGATCCCTGGATATGACAGTCTCTAGATGGTCCATCCTTTCATCACAGCTCCAAACTTTGTCTACATAACTCTTTCCATGGGAGTTTTGTTCCCAATTCTAAGAAGGGGCATAGTGTCCAGACTTTGGTCTTCATTCTTCTTGAGTTTCATGCGTTTAGCAAATTGTATCTTATATCTTGGGTATCCTAAGTTTTGGGCTAATATCCACTTATCAGTGAATACATATTGTGTGAGTTCCTTTGTGATTGTGTTACCTCACTCAAGATGATGCCCTCCAGGTCCATCCATTTGCCTAGGAATTTCATAAATTCATTCTTTTTAATAGCTGAGCAGTACTCCATTGTGTAAATGTACCATAATTTCTGTATCCATTCCTTTGTTGAGGGGCATCTGGGTTCTTTCCAGCTTCTGGCTATTATAAATAAGGCTGCTATGAACATAGTGGAGCATGTGTCCTTCTTACCAGTTGGGACATCTTCTGGATATATGCCCAGGAGAGGTATTGCTGGATCCTCTGGTAGTACTATGTCCAATTTTCGGAGGAACCGCCAGACTGATTTCCAGAGTGGTTGTACAAGCTTGCAATCCCACCAACAATGGAGGAGTGTTCCTCTTTCTCCACATCCTGGCCAGCATCTGCTGTCACCTGAATTTTTGATCTTAGCCATTCTGTCTGGTGTGAGGTGGAACCTCAGTGTTGTTTTGATTTGCATTTCCCTGATGAATAAGGATGTTGAACATTTTTTCAGGTGCTTCTCTGCCATTTGGTATTCCTCAGGTAGGAATTCTTTGTTAAGTTCTGAGCCCCATTTTTTAATGGCGTTATTTGATTTTCTGGAGTCCACCTTCTTGAGTTCTTTATATATATTGGATATTAGTCCCTTATCTGATTTAGGATACGTAAATACCCTTTCCCAATCTGTTGGTGATTTTTTTGTCTTATTGATGGTGTCTTTTGCCTTGCAGAAGCTTTGCAGTTTCATGAGGTCCCACTTGTCAATTCTCGATCTTACAGCACAAGACACTGCTGTTCTATTCAAGAATTTTTCCCCTGTGCCCATATCTTCAAGGCTTTTCCCCACTTTCTCCTCTATAAGTTTCAGTGTCTCTGGTTTTATGTGAAGTTCCTTGATCCACTTAGACTTGACCTTAGTACAAGGAGATAGGAATGGATCGATTCGAATTCTTCTACATGATAACAACCAGTTGTGCCAGCACCATTTGTTGAAAATGCTGTCTTTCTTTCACTAGATGGTTTTAGCTCCCTTGTCGAAGATCAAGTGACCATAGTTGTTTGGGTTCATTTCTGGGTCTTCAATTCTATTCCATTGGTCTACTTGTCTGTCATTATACAAGTACCACGCACTTTTTATCACAATTGCTCTGTAGTAAAGCTTTAGGTCAGGCATGGTGATTCCACCAGAGGATCTTTTATCCTTGAGAAGAGTTTTTGCTATCCTACGTTTTTTTGTTATTCCAGATGAATTTGCAGATTGCACTTTCTAATTCGTTGAAGAATTGAGTTGGAATTTTGATGGGGATTGCATTGAATCTGTAGATTGCTTTTGGCAAGATAACCATTTTTACAATGTTGATCCTGCTAATCCATGAGCATGGGAGATTTTTCCATCTTCTGAGATCTTCTATAATTTCTTTCTATAGAGACTTGAAGTTTTTATTATACAGATCTTTCACTTCCTTAGTTAGAGTCACGCCAAGATATTTTATATTATTTGTGACTATTGAGAAGGGTGTTGTTTCCCTAATTTCTTTCTCAGCCTGTTTATTCTTTGTGTAGAGAAAGGCCATTGATTTGTTTGAGTTAATTTTATATCCAGCTACTTCACCAGAGCTGTTTATCAGGCTTAGGAGTTCTCTGGTGGAATTTTTAGGGTCACTTATATATACTATCATATCATCTGCAAAAAGTGATATTTTGACTTCATCTTTTCCAATTTGTATCCCTTTGATCTCCTTTGGTTGTCGAATTGCTATGGCTAGGACTTCAAGTACAATGTTGAATAGGTATGGAGGAAGTGGACAGCCTTCTCTAGTCCCTGATTTTAGAGGGATTGCTTCAAGCTTCTCACCATTTACTTTGATGTTGGCTACTGGTTTGCTGTAGATTGCTTTTATCATGTTTAGGTATGGGCCTTGAATTCCTCACCTTTCTAAGACTTTTATCATGAATGGGTGTTGGATCCTGTCAAATGCTTTTTCTACATCTAACGAGATGATCATGTGGTTTTTGTCTTTGAGTTTGTTTATATACTGGATTACATTGATGGATTTCCGTATATTGAACCATCCCTGCATCCCTGGGATGAAACCTACTTGGTCAGGATGGATGATTGTTTTGAAATGTTCTTGGATTCGGTTAGCAAGAACTTTATTGAGGATTTTTGCATCAATATTCATAAGGGATATTGGTCTGAAGTTTTCTATCTTTGTTGTGTCTTTTTGTGGTTTAGGTATCAGAGTAATTGTGGTTTCATAGAATGAGTTGGATAGAGTACCTTCTGTTTCTATTTTGTGGAAAAGTTTGTGAAGAACTGGGATTAGATCTTCTTGGAAGGTCTGATAGAACTCTGCACTAAACCCATTTGGTCCCGGGCTTTTTTTGGTTGGGAAACTATTAATGACTGCTTCTATTTCTTTGCGGGATATAGGGCTGTTTAGATCATTAACCTGATCTTGATTCAACTTTGGTACCTGGTATCTGTCTAGAAACTTGTCCATTTCATCCAGGTTCTCCAGTTTTGTTGAGTATAGCCTTTTGTAGAAGGATCTGATGGTGTTTTGGATGTCTTCAGGATCTGTTGTTAGGTCTCCTTTTTCATTTCTGATTTTGTTAATTAGAATGCTTTCCCTGTGCCCTCTAGTGAGTCTGGCTAAGGGTTTATCTATCTTGTTGATTTTCTCAAAGAACCAGCTCCTTGATTGGTTGATTCTTTGAATAGTTCTTCTTGTTTCCACTTGGTTGATTTCGCCCCTGAATTTGATTATTTCCTGCCGTCTACTCCTCTTGGGTGAATTTGCTTCCTTTCATTCTAGAGCTTTTAGGTGTGTTGTCAAGCTGCAAATTTGTGCTCTCTCTAGTTTCTTTTTGGAGGCACTCAGAGCTATGAGTTTTCCTCTTGGAAATGCTTTCATTGCATCCCATAAGTTTGGGTATGTTGTGGCTTCATTTTCACTGAACTCTAAAAAGTCCTTAATTTCTTTCTTTATTCCTTCCTTGACCAAGGTATCATTGAGAAGAGTGTTGTTCAGTTTCCATGTGAATGTTGGCTTCTTATTATTTATTTTGTTATTGAAGATCAGCCTTAGTCCATGGTGATCTGATAGGATGCATGGGACAATTTCAATAACTTTGTATCTGTTGAGGCCTGTTTTGTGACCAATTATGTGGTCAATTTTGGAGAAGATACCATGAGGTGCTGAGAAGAAGGTATATCATTTTGTTTTAGGATAGAATGTTCTGTAGATATCTGCCAGATCCATTTGATTCATAACTTCTGTTAGTTTCACTGTGTCCCTGTTTAGTTTCTGTTCCCCTGATCTGTCCATTGGTGAAAGTGGTGTGTTGAAGTCTCCCACTATTATTGTGTGAGGTGCAATGTGTGCTTTGAGCTTTACTAAAGTTTCTTTAATGAATGTGGCTGCCTTTGTATTTGGAGCATAGATATTCAGAATTGATAGTTCCTCTTGGAGGATTTTACCTTTGATGAGTGTGAAGTTCCCCTCCCTGTCTTTTTTGATGACTTTGGGTTGGAAGTCAATCTTATCAGATATTAGAATGGCTACTCCAGCTTGTTTCTTCATACCATTTGCTTGGAAAATTGTTTTCCAGCCTTTCATTCTGAGGTAGTGTCTATCTTTTTCTCTGAGATGAGTTTCCTGTTAGCAGCAAAATGTTGGGTCTTGTTTGTGTATCCAGTTTGTTAGTCTATGTCTTTTTATTGGGGAGTTGAGTCCATTGATATTAAGAGATATTAAGGAAAAGTAATTGTTGCTTCCTGTTATTTTTGTTGTTAAAGTTGGCATTCTGTTCTTGTGGCAGTCTTCTTTTAGGTTTGTTGAGGGATTACCTTCTTGTTTTTTCTAGGGCGTGGTTCCCGTCCTTGTATTGGTTTTTTTCTGTTATTATCCTTTGAAGGGCTGGATTTGTGGAAAGATAATGTGTGAATTTGGTTTTGTTGTGGAATACTTTGGTTTCTCCATCTATGGTAATTGAGAGTTTGGCTGGGAATAGTAGCCTGGGGTGGAGTTTGTGTTCTTTTAGTGTCTGTATAACATCTGTCCAGGATCTTCTGGCTTTCATAGTCTCTGGTGAAAAATCTGGTGTAATTCTGATAGGCTTGCCTTTATATGTTACTTGGCCTTTTTCTCTTACTGCTTTTAGTATTCTATCTTTATTTAGTGCATTTGTTGTTCTGATTATTATGTGTCGGGAGGTATTTCTTTTCTGGTCCAGTCTATTTGGTGTTCTGTAGGCTTCTTGTATGTTCATGGGCATCTCTTTCTTTAGATTTGGGAAGTTTTCTTCTATAATTTTGTTGAAGATGTTTGCTGGTCCTTTGAGTTGAAAATCTTCATTCTCATCTACTCCTATTATCCATAGGTTTGGTCTTCTCATTGTGTCCTGGATTTCCTGGATGTTTTGAGTTAGGATCTTTTTGCATTTTCCATTTTCTTTGATTGTTGTGCCGATGTTCTCTATGGAATCTTCTGCACCTGAGATTCTCTCTTCCATCTCTTGTATTCTGTTTCTGATGCTCGCATCTATGGTTCCAGATTTCTTTCCTAGAGTTTCTATCTCCAGCGTTGCCTCACTTTGTGTTTTCTTTATTGTGTCTACTTCCCTTTTTAGGTCTTGGATGGTTTTATTCAATTCCATCACCTGTTTGGTTGTGTTTTCCTGCAATTCTTTAAGGGATTTTTGTGTTTCCTATTTAATGTCTTCTACCTGTTTGGTTATGTTTTCCTGCAATTCTTTAAGGGATTTTTGTGTTTCCTCTTTAATGTCTTCTACTTGTTTAGCAGTGTTCTCCTGTATTTCTTTAAGTGAGTTATTTAAGTCCTTCTTGATGTCCTCTACCATCATCATGAGATATGCTTTTAAATCCAGGTCTAGCTTTTCGGTTGTGTTGGGGTGCCCTGGACTGGGCGAAGTGGGAGTGCTGGGTTCTGATGATGGTGAGTGGTCTTGGTTTTTGTTAGTAAGATTCTTATGTTTACCTTTAACCATCTGGTAATCTCTGGAGTTAGTTGTTATAGTTGTCTCTGTTTAGAGATTGTTCTTCTGGTGATTCTGATTAATGTCTATCAGCAGACCTGGGAGACAGGCTCTCTCCTCTGAGTTTCAGTGGTTAGAGCACTCTCTGCTGGCAAGCTCTCCTCTTACAGGGAAGGTGCACAGATATCTGGTGTTTGGACCTCCTCCTGGCTGAAGAAGAAGGCCCAAAACAGGACCTTTCCCAGATGCTGTGTTGCTTTTGCAGGTCACAGAATCTGTCAGCTTCTGTGGTGCACACTCTCACCTGTGCAGACTAAGTTCCTAAGTTCGGAGGAGTCCAGGAACCAAGATGGCGCTCCCTGCTCCTGAAGCAGAGGGCTCCTGTGCAGGGCGGACCACTGTCCTCTGGCTGGGAGGGTGCCAGATGTCTTCGGCCCCAAAAGGGTGATGCCTCAGTGGCTCTGTGTCTCCTGCCTGTCCTAGAAGCTGTCTGCCTCTGTGGTGCACACTCTCACCTGTGCAGACTAAGTTCTTAAGTTCGGCGGAGCCCTGGAACCAAGATGGAGCTCCCTGCTCCTGAGGCAGAGGGCTCCAGTGCAGGGCGGACCACTGTCCTCAGGCTGGGAGGGTGCCGGACGTCTGTGGCCACAAGAGGGTGCTGCCTCAGCGGCTCAGTGGCTCCTGCCTGTCCCAGAAGCTGTCTGCCTCTGTGGTGCACACTCTCACCTGTGCAGACTAAGTTCCTAAGTTCTGCTGAGTCCCGGAACCAAGATAGCGCTCCCTGCTCCTGAGGCAGAGGGCTCCCGTCTGAACAAAGAATTCTAACCTGAGGAATACCGAATGGCAGAGAAGCACCTGAAAAAATGTTCAACATCCTTAATCATCAGGGAAATGCAAATCAAAACAACACTGAGATTCTACCTCACACCAGTCAGAATGGCTAAGATCAAAAATTCAGGTGACAGCAGATGCTGGCAAGGATGTGGAGAAAAAGGAACAGTCCTTCATTGTTGGTGGGATTGAAGCTTGTACAACCACTCTGGAAATCAGTTTGGCGGTTCCTCAGAAAACTGGACATAATACTACCAGAGGATCCAGCAATACCTCTCCTGGGCATATATCCAGAAGATGTTCCAACTGGTAAGAAGGACACATGCTCCACTATGTTCATAGCAGCCTTATTTATAATAGCCAGAAGCTGGAAAGAACCCAGATGCCCCTCAACAGAGGAATGGATATAGAAAATGTGGTACATTTATACAATGGAGTACTACTATTAAAAGCTATTAAAAGGAATGAATTTATGAAATTCCTAGGCAAATGGATGGACCTGGAGGGCATCATCCTGAGTGAGGTAACATAATTATAAAGGAACTCACACAATATGTACTCACTGATAAGTGGATATTAGCCCAATAACTTAGGATACCCAAGATATAAGATACAATTTGTTAAACGCATGAAACTCAAGAAGAATGAAGACCAAAGTATGGACACTGTGCCCCTTCTTAGAATTGGGAACAAAACACCCATGGAAAGAGTTAGAGATAAAGTTTGGAGCTGTGACGAAAGGATGGGCCATCTAAAGACTGCCATACCCGGGGATCCATCCCATAATCAGCTTCCAAACGCTGACACCATTGCGTACACTAGCAAGAGTTTGCTGAAAGGACCCAGATATAGCTGTCTCTTGGGAGACAATGCGGGGGCTTAGCAAACACAGAAGTGGATGCTCACAGTCAGCTATTGAATAGATCACAGGGCCCCCAATGGAGGAGCTAGAGAAAGTACCCGAGGAGCTAAAGGGAACTGCAACCCTATAGGTGGAACAACATTATGAACTAACCAGTACCCCAGAGCTCTTGACTCTAGCTGCATATGTATCAAAAGATGGCCTAGTAGGTCATAACTGGAAAGAGAGGCCCATAGGACTTGCAAACTTTATATGCCCCAGTACAGGGGAATGCTCGGGCCAAAATGTGGGAGTGGGTGGGTAGGGGAGTGGGGTGGGGGAGTGTATTCGGGACTTTTTGGATAGCATTGGAAATGTAAATGAGGAAAATACCTAATAAAAAATTAATTAAAAAAAAACAATGAATTTATGAAATTCCTAGGCAAATGGATAGACCTGAAGGGCATCATCCTGTGTGAGGCAACCCAATCACAAAAGAACTCACATGATATGTACTCTCTGATATGTGGATATTAGCCCAGAAACTTAGAATACCCAAGATACAATTTGCAAAACATATGAAACTCAAGAAGAACGAAGAGCAAAGTGTGGACACTTTGCCCCTTTTTCAGAATTGGGAACAAAACATCCATGGAAGGAATTACAGAGACAAATTTGGAGCTGAGATGAAAGGATGGACTTTCCAGAGACTGTTGCACCTGGGTATCCATCCCATAATCAGCCACCAAACACAGACACTATTGCATATGCCAACAAGATTTTGCTGAAAGGGCCCTGATATAGCTGTCTCTTGTGAGGCTCTGCTAGTGCCTGGCAAACACAGAAGTGGATGCTCACAGTCAGCTATTGGATGGAACACAGGGCCCCCAATGGAGGAACTAGAGAAAGTACCCAAGGAGTTGAAGGGGTCTGCAACCCTATAGGTGGAACAACAATATGAACTAACCAGTACCCCCCAGAGCTCGTGTCTTTACCTGCATATGCAGCAGAAGATGGCCTAGTTGTCCATCATTGGGAAGAGAGGCCCCTTGGTCTTGCTAACTTTATATGCCCCAGTACAGGGGAACACCAGGGCCAATAAGTGGGAGTGGGAGGGTAGGGGACGGGGGTGGGGATGGGGCGTGTAATAGGGGACTTTTGGGATAGCATTTGAAATGTAAATCAAGAAAATAAAAAAATTGGAAAAAAAAAAAAGACTGGCCTTATGCTTAAGCCTTATCTACTGGATCCTGTTTTCTCTAAGGTGCTTCACTCTGCTGCATACTATTTTAACCTCATTCTCACAGTGGTCCCCACATGGAGGCTTAGAATAAAGAAGGTGAACCATTGTTCCTAAAACCAGAACTGAAAGCCCAACTCATTTACGGCAAAGACTAGTACTTTCTGAATGCAAGAATATAATGGCAGAGAAGATAGTGTCTAAATGGGAGAGTGTTGAAGTCATCCGCAGACTCAGGTCAAGTTGCTCCTGTCTATCTTCAGCGAAGTTAGGAAAAGAACAAATTGTCTTTTCAGCTGTGCAGCAAGGACAGGAACAAACAGCATGTGACAAAGTGCATCACAAGAGGGCGCCATTGTCCACATCTGCAGGCTCATTACACGCTTCTGATGTCTCTAAAGGCAGATTTGGGTGAGAGGTTCCCAGACTTCTAAGACCACAAAGCTTTATGTCAGCTTTGCATGAAATTTAGGACATCAGTATGAACATTTTCCTACAGACAAGCAGGCTTTGTTGCAGATTGGCCAGAGGTTTTTTTTTTTGCTCTTGAAAACTCACTAGAAAGTGAGTTACTAGAAAAGTGTTGGAATGAGGCACAGGAGCAAAAACAACAGCTCAAGGTATTGATCTCATAAAAGACTTCATTTATCTCTTTAGGAAGAAAAGATTAGCCTATAAGAAATCAGCTCTGCCCACTTCTTCCTGAAGGATGGAGGCTCAATGTAGAATGGTCTCTTATACTGTTCTCACCTACTGTCTCTATCACCAATGTTAAATACTAAAGACCTTATTGGACGTTGAAGTGAAGAATGGACAATACTGCAGCATCTAGCCCAAGGACTTCTGGTTCTTTGTTTGTTTGGTTGGTTGGTTTTGGTTTTTCGAGACAGGGTTTCTCTGTATAGCCCTGGCTCCTCTGGAACTCACTTTGTAGGCCAGGGACTTCTTACTAAACAGTAAATGATTAGGCAGATGAAGACCCTGCTTAATAACAGCACCGGGCTCTCTGGAACCTCTTCGCAGCCCTTTTACCACAACCCTCAGCTTCTATGCACATAGAAAACAGGAATGAGACACAGTCAGTGCTTGCATTTCCCCTTTCCTTGAAGTGCCTAGAGATGCAGCTTCATCTTCCCATTGAGTTGCTTTAGAAATAGCTGATGAATAAAGTGAACAGGAGCTGGCTTTAAGTTGGTGTTACAGGTGTAAAGGGAAGATATTGATGGCAAGATATTGAAGATCTGCTTGTGGATGTCACTGTCTCCCATCAGTGCAGTGTTTCTGCTCTGCCATCATTAACTTGGAAAAATAACTACTTAGGCTTGAAGAACTTCCTGCAGGGGTAAGTTAGGGGGATGAGCAGGCAGAAGACAGAGCAGCAGAGATGGCCCAATGGCTTCTCCATACCTAGCTTGATTGACTGTTGAGAAGAGAAGGAACAGCTTGTGCCTTGTAGCATGGGCACCGCAATTCATGACAGCTATAGGCCATGTATCCATTTTTCTGTTTGACAGGGACAGAGTTGTTGGTGACTGGTATGAGCCCAGAATGGCTCATTCACAATGTGATGACCAGGATGGAGGCCTGGTTTTTTTGAGTGAGCTGTAAAGAGGGTCAGGTATGTGGCTGTTTGCTTGTCTCTGCTAGAGTTAACTGAGCTCTAACGGCAGGTGGGAAAATGAAGACCAATGCTTCTAAACACACCGGAGTGAATTTTCTTCAAAGAATAGAAAGAAATGGAAAGCAAAAGAAAATTAATACCTTTCTTACCTCTCTCCACCCCCAGCAAGGCCACCTTCAATTCAATTACATCTTAGTAATATCCTCTGAGCTCTTATCAAGTGCCCAGCTGTGTGCTAGGCACTGAGGGCTGAGAGGGCTATGATATGCTTCCGGCCCCTCCACAGTTAGCTTAAAACAGAAGATAAATGGCTAATTAATGTGCTTGCTAATTACATATCTATGCATAAGGCTGCAGCACAGAGTATGGCTGAGAGTGGGATTTACTCTCTAGCTGATAGATAAGGCAAATTATAACTGAAGGAGGTAACACCATGGTGAGTAATGCAAATAGATTTTCAGCAAGTAAGCCCAATTTCTCCCACCTGTGAATTTCTTTGACCAGTATTGCCGGGTAAATGAAAGTCTCACATGTCTTGAATCTCCAGTACTAAGAGGCAAGCCTGCCAGGAGCTGTCATATTCTTGTTCTTTGGAGAATATACTCAGCCTCACTGTGATATTAGAGTTTGCAAGTGAAACTTTATTTCATCTCATTATTATTATTTAGACTTGCAAGATTTTCTATGGGCTATAAGATTACCTTTGGGCACAAAGAATATTTTAGGAAATGTAATCAGCTAGAATGCCCGTGTCTTTGCAGGCCAGGGCTGTCAATGTTTCCCTTGGGAAAGAGGTCATTGAAGAACCCTGGGTACCCGAGCCATAAGGCAAGGTGTGGGAAAGGCAAAGACGCAGGATTTTTCCGCCATGCTCTAGTTCTGAACATGGTTATTCTCTAGTGTTTGTTTACTAGGAATATTTTCTTTTTAAAAGTATTTATTTAATTATGTATATATGTGTATATATGTGTATATATATATATATATATATATATATATGGATATACATATTGCTGCATGCATGTATGTGTACCATGTGTGTTCACATGACTGGCAGAGGCCAGAAGAGGACATTAGATTTCCCTAGAACTGGAGTTAAAGAAAGTTGTGCACCACCTGGTGGGTACTGGGAACTGAGCCTATGTTCTCAGCAAGAGCAGCAAGGGTTCTTAACCCTCCAGCCTCTTGAACACTTTCTTAAATTTGTCTCATGTCTGCACAGTTTTATAAATACTTTCCTTTGCTCCCTGTTGCACCCTAACCAACAGTTCTCTTTACATGTGCCCACAAAGGGGACAGAGAAAGAAGGTTGATGGTTTTATGTAGAATGGTCACATGCTTCAGTTTAGGGGAGCATGTAAAGAATGAGCAATATATGTGGAGAAAATAAGCTCCGTGTGTCTTGATACACCCTATGTTCTTGTACAGAGGTCTTGGCCCAAGATCCTTAATAGGAGTAAGTAAATGATAAAAACAGAAATATAACCAATGAAGCAAAACTACAGTGGTCCAGGAAGAAAGTTAACAGAAACTTTTAAAAATTGTGCAACAACAAATATTCTACACTAAGAGAATGGTTCCATTTATGATCCCACAGAGCCCTTTGTGGTTGGTTAATCTTATGGAACTGACTTTGGAGTTAGGAAAAGTAAAATTATTGAATTATGTACAACTGTTGTACTGAGCCTCAAGACTGTAAGAAAACCACCAAGGAGAGTAACTCTCCAAAATCCTTGATCTCTGGATTAATGGCATCAACCAAGCACTGAAATGTTTTAAATTTGATTCAGGCTGTTTTCTCTGTCTACGTTTACTATACCCATTAATGTGGGAATGAGAGCCAAATATCAGAGAGCAATAGGAAAGATGAGTTCCCGGTCTCCAACTCTCCAGCTATGTCATTGTAAGTTCTGCTTAGCCCACAGAACATACCAGGAGGCCTCTGCATGCAAGTGACAGAGTCTGGCTTGATGAACACTGTGTGACAATATGCAATAGATTGAAAGATAAACTACCACTCAAGAGGCCTGCAAACAGAAGGGCCATGTGGGCTCAGGGGCTGGTGGTGTGTCACACAAACAGGAACACTTTACTTAACAAGAGCTTGGAAGTGTTAGTGTTACCAGAGGAGACACCAGGGATGTAATCCAATCTTTTCCTTGCAAAAAGAATTCAAGCTGTGACCTGCTTTTGCTCAGTCACCATGAGCTCTGTTTTTGATGAGTTACAACTGAAGCTTGAGGAGGGGGAATAAAAGTAATAGTCTGCACCTCATACTCTGGATCTGGTAATGTCTGAAATTAAAGCAGGGCCCTAGAGTTAAACACTCTTATGTGACCATAGAAGCAGCTGGTACTGGAAAATCAAAGTATTTCCTGTGTAGAGGTCTCTGACAGCAGAACACTCTATGTAGGGTAACAGGGAAGGACCTCTCGGTTTGCTCTCCCCATCAGCCCTAGGCTGTGAGCCCATCCCCAGGCATGACTAGGACAAAGGTTTTCTGGAGAATAATTGACCCCATATACTTTTACAGAATCTACTCATAAATACTTTGAACACTAACCCCCTCCCCACCCTTTAAAGATGCTGAAATTTTCTGATGTCAAAATATTTTTAACATTTTTATCCATTTCACATTAATGCATGCTTTCTCCATGTATTTAACCATGGACATGTTTGGCTGAACAAATAAAGCCTTAAGAAACCTACTTCCATGATACCCATTTTGGGAAGGGCAGTGTCTTGATGACATTATGACTATTCCCAGGTAAGGCAGTGTAATGCAGAACATGTGTAAGAATGCCTGGTGTGGGGCTGGAGCTTAGTTCAGGTGGTGGAATGCTTGCCCAGAACTCATAAGGCACTGGATTCACTCCCCAACACTAAAGGAGTAGAGGCAGGAAGATCAGAAGATCAAAATTAACCTTGGCTCATAGGAAGTCAGAGACCTGAACTATAAACAAAACATGATCTAGATGGTATGGCATGGACCTTCCGTGAATACTGTGCTGAATGTAGGCAAGGTGGACTAGGGGTTGTTTGTCTTTTGCATTTGTGCTTCATATCATCACACTGGACATTACAAACACGGGTGATATCATCTGCAAATTTCAAACAAAGAAATGGAATTGAAGAGGCAAAACCCAATTATTTCTACTTAAAATTGAGTGTGTGTGTGTTTATTAAAACAGGTGTAATTTTAGCTCACATATAAAGTGTTTGGCACAATGGGACTCTCATTTATAGATATTTCCATTAAGCTCCCAAACACCACTTCCTTTTAAATCACAAGGCCAAGAGGGTAAGGGCAGTGATCTTAAAACCTTATTAAGACCACACAAAGATTAATCTGGGGTGGGCTCTATTTGGGAATAGGCCGTATGGCTCCCTCATGGGTCATTTATAACACTATTAAGAATGAACTGAAGGAAGGGTGGAAGGGAGAGATACAGTTGTGCGCACAGAGAGACCACACAGAAACAGTCTGAAAGCTTTGTTTTGTTTTCCTAGTTGTCAGATGATTTAAAAACTGATTTTGGATAGGAATATGAGACTAGAATTTATTCTTAAATGTATATTCTCCTGGGAAAAAGAAGAGGCTTGGGACATATAATTTGGTAGGGTTGATGTGGGACAGAAACCTCATTTCTTTTCTCTTCTTCTTTTCTTTTCTTTTCTTTTCTTTTCTTTTCTTTTCTTTTCTTTTCTTTTCTTTTCTTTTCTTTTCCTTTTCTCTTCTCTTCTCTTCTCTTCTCTTCTTTTCTTTTCTTTTTTTTAAAACCTCATTTCTTGAAGCAATGAATTAGAGAGCTGGATACAAATTACAGGAAAAAAAAATGTACTAAAAAAACCAGGACTTGGAGGGTGTGGTGATACATGCATGGTATCTCATCACTTAAAAGACTGAATCAAGAGTTAAAGGTCAGCTGAGCTCATACTGAGTTCTAGGTCAGCTTGGACCACAGAAAGAGAGACTTCTAAAGAGCAGTGGAAGAGAAGTCAGGACAGAACAGGGTGGGAGGAAAGGAGATGGGAAAAGAAAGAAGTAAGGGAAGGGAAAGTAGAGAAGAGGAGGGGAATGAGGGTGGGGAGAGGAAGGAGAAGAAAGGAAAACAAGACCTTTTTTTTTTTTTTTGAACTTTTTCCAATTTTTTACTAGGTATTTCTTTATTTACATTTCAAATGCTATAGAATGTTTCCCTTTGTCAGCTTGGAAGCACCAAAGGCAGACACTAAAGCAAGCTTTCGGGTACAAAAAAAAAATCATTGAGTGGTCTTCTAGAAAGACAAAGGTGGGGGCAGGAAGAGGGATGAAGAGGGCCCACAGAGATGGGCAGCTGTGACAGAGGGAAGGGAACTCACAGCAGCAAGCCGCTACACACTTCTCTCTGTACAGTGCCTTATGGGTCCATGGGGAATGCTCGAGGACAAGTCAGGAAGCTATCTGGAAATGTAAGAATGATGTTGGCCTTGGTTAAGATGATGGCTGGGAACTTAGAAAGATGTACATGTTCCAAAAGTCTGAGCAGAGTCAGTTGAATGGAAGGAAGGAAAGGAGGTGAGGACACAGGAAAAGATGGTCAATGGTTCCCATCCCTTCACTCCTTTGTCTTCAAAGATTCTGTACTGGGCATGGCTGTGTTTTTTGGCCTGTTTTACTGTGGAGAGATCCTGAAGAAATACAGGTTACTTGTTGAGTGTGGTATTTAAGAAATAAAGGTCATATACATTATGTAGGTGGAGAAATTGATAGGGAAATTAAGAACTTTGAATAAACTACAGTTCTTTATTTTTATTAAGATGGGCTTTAGTGAATGGATCACCAGGGTTCTGAGAACTCATTCAGTGAGTAAGCTGAGGAAGGACCCTTTCCTCAGGAGAACAGCAATGCAAACCCTTGACCCTAGTCACAAGGGCTGTAGACAATCCCTGTCTTGTTCATCTTTGATAAGAGCATATGCCCATGTGGATGGATTTGAAATGACTTTTAAGCTCATAAAAGCATATTAGTGAAAAAAGCGTAGCCCTTACAGTACATTAGACATCCAATGGTCTGGATCTCCCACAGCTGTGTGGTAACACATCCCAAATTGTCGTCCTGCTACCTAAGTATTCAAAACGTGCTACTCACTTGTTCTTTGCACTAAAGCTTTCTGTGGGTGACCCAGACAGACGCTTTCTTGATCACCTCTGGGAGTCTGTCGTAACGCTTACACATCACACAGAAATTACTGGGTTTGTGCCCAGACTCCCTCAGTTTGTTTGTGCTTCCTGTTTGTGTAGCTTCTATGTCCATTGTTTTTAGTCTATATCAATGATATCTGGAATACACTGATGTTTAAAAATATTGAATGGATGATAATACATGCTTACTACTATAAAAGAAAAAACATACTATTAAACTTTAAGAAAGTGGATGAATTAAAATACAAATATGCTGTTCCATTAAAATCTCAGCAGTGTGTTTGCCTGTATAAAGACCAAGCCTGGTCAACATGACAAAGTGGATAAGAGGAAGCCACACCAGGCCCCACTTCCAGATGAAGGGGCACCGAAACAATGGCTATGGCAGCAAGGATAGGCTCCATACCTGGATGAAGAGGCACTGAACCAATGGCTGTGGTAGGAACAATAGGTTCCACTCCCAGATAAAGAGGCACTGAACCAATGGCTGTGGCAGGAAGAAAAAGCATGAGAGAGCCAAGGCCCACACCTGCACCTGCCTACATTACAGTAATATAGAGCTCTTTATGATGTTAATGGGAAGAAATACATATCATTCAAATGGAAGCATTTTTGACATGATTCTTAGCACATGTTGATACCCTGTTCAATTTTCATGCTGATGCAGGATGACTCTGGAAAGTTGTGCCATTTATCAGAACTAACTGGTGCCATGAGATGTCTGGGATTTGCTTAAGCATATACAGCTAATTTTCTCTTTTCCTAGATCCATCCTTGACCTCCTTTGACTCCAATTGTAACAACAATAACCCATGTAGAAAATCACAGCAGCCCACCAACGCATTAGCTACTTTTCTCCTTTCTGTGACCTAAAACCTAATTTGGTGGTTGTCTTAGTCAGAGTTTCTATTCCTGCACAAACAACATGACCAAGAAGCAAGTTGGGGAGGAAAGGGTTTATTCAGCTTACACTTCCATACTGCTGTTCATCACCAAGGAAGTCAGGACTGGAACACAAGCAGGTCAGGAAGCAGGAGCTGATGCAGAGGCCATGGAGGGATGTTCCATACTGGCTTGCTTCCCCTGGCTTGCTCAGCCTGCTCTCTTATAGAACCAAAATTACCAGCCCAGAGATGGTCCCACCCACAAGGGGCCTTTCCCCCTTGATCACTAATTGAGGAAATGCCTTACAGTTGGATCTCATGGAGGAATTTCCTCAACTGAAGCTCCTTTTTCTGTGATGACTCCAGCTGTGTCAAGTTGACACAAAACTAGCCAGTACAATTGACCCCTTGTCAACTTGACACACAAACACATCACTAGTAAGCCTCAACCCTTAATTTCTTATTCATCCCCAAGATCTAAACAACTTTAAAAGTCCCACAGTCTTTACATATTAAAAGTCAATCCCTTTAAAATGTCCAATATCTTTAAAAATCCAAAGTTTTTTTACAATTAAAAGTCTTTTAACTGTGGGCTCCACTAAAATAGTTTCTTCCTTCAAGAGGGAAAATATCAGGGCACAGTCACAATCAAAAGCAAAAATCAATCTCTAACCATCCAATGTCTGGGATCCAACTCACAATCTTCTGGGCTCCTCCAAGGGCTTGGGTCACTTCTCCAGCCATGCCCTTTGTAGCACACATGTCGTCCTCTAGGCTCCAGATGCCTGTACTCCACTGCTGCTGCTCTTGGTGGTCATCTCATGGTACTGGCATCTCCAAAACACCGCATGACCCCTTCAGTCCTGGGCTGTCAGTTGCAACTGAGGCTACACCTTCACCAATGGCCTTCCATGGCCTCTCACAGTGCTGAGCCTCAGCTCCTCTGTGTGACCCCTTCATGCCTTCAAAACCAGTACCACCTGGGTGACCCTTACACATTACCAAGTCCCGCTGCAGCAGGATTACAACCTTGGCTATCTCTGGAACACAGCCTCTGTGCTTTCAGAAAACACTTCCCAGAATATGTCACCTCAATGAAGCTGGTCTCTTCTTAATCACCGCTAATTTTTTAGCTCTAGCTAACCAGCATCAATAGTCCCAGTAATGCAAGAGTTTCACTTTATGTGAAAACTGGTATCTTGTTAATCACAGCTGATTCTTCAGCCCCAGCTAACCAGAACCACAGAATCTTCCCAATCAAAATAGCAATAACCCTGAAAAGAGTCTTTAATTTTCCCTCTGAAATTTCACAAGCCAGACCTCCACCTTCTGCACTGTTGTCAATATTATCTTCCAAGCTCCTACACAACATCCCACAGAGCTCTTAACAACAAATGGATCTTCAAGCCCAAAGTTCCAAAGTCCTTCCACAGTCCTCCCTAAAACATGGTCAGATTTTCACAGAAATACCCCACTATGCTAGTACCAATTTGTCTTAGTCAGGGTTTCTATTCCTGCACAAACATCATGACCAAGAAGCAAGTTGGGGAGGAAAGGGTTTATAAGGCTTACACTTCCATACTGCTGTTCATCACCCAAGGAAGTCAGGACTGGAACTCAAGCAGATCAGGAAGCAGGAGCTGATGCAGAGGTCATGGAGGGATGTTCCATACTGGCTTGCTTCCCCTGGCTTGCTCAGCCTGCTCTCTTTTAGAATCAAGATTACCAGCCCAGAGATGGTCCCACCCACAAGGGGCCTTTCCCCCTTGATCACTAATTGAGGAAATGCCTTACAGTTGGATCTCATGGAGGCATTTCCTCAACTGAAGCTCCTTTTTCTGTGATGACTCCAGCTGTGTCAAGTTGACACAAAACTAGCCAGTACAGTGGTTTGAATGGAAATGGCCCCCATAGGCTCACATATTTGAATATTTGCCTCCCAGTTGGTGGACCTGTATAGGAAGAATTAGGAGGTGTGGCTTCATTGGAGGAAGTGTGTCACTGGAAGTGGGCTTTGAGGTTTCAAAACCCCTGTCAGTACCAGTTACCTCTGTCTCTGTCTCTCCATATCTGTCTCTCCATTTCTCTCTGCTTCTCTGTTCTCATGTTCTCTCAGCATGTATGCTCTCAGCTCCTGCTCCAGCACCAGACCTGTCTGCTTCCCATAGTAATGTTCATGGACTGGCCTCTGAAACTGTAAGTAAGCCCCAAATTAATAGAGGGAGAGAAGTTCATATTGGCTCCAATTTGAAGGTGCTTCATTACAGTGGGGTTCATGGCAGAGGGAGTGTAAGTCATCTTCTCACATCTTTGTCAACCAGGGATCAGGGTTGGGGCAGGAAGTTTGGCCAGGTTACAAGCCCCAAGTCTCACTTCCACGTGACCTACTTACCCTTTGATACTCCACAACCTCCCTAGGGAACAGGACACATGGACTTGTGGGGGATGTTTTAACCCACAGCAGGTAGAGCACTGAGATCACAGAGATCAAAGTCTCATCCTAGCATCATGAGGATAAGATTCTTCAGCAACAGAAATATTTCACTGTAGCTTACTGTGTCTGTGACAACTTCACTTCATCAATATTGAATGATGGTTTTTTAATCCAACAAATAAAGCAAGATCATGACATTTTCCCTCTATGGGATACTATCAGAAAGAGGGATTTCTTTATTTACATTAATATAAGAGACTGTTCAGATGGTGCAGAGTGCAGAGGCTCGAGTGGCTGGTTCATGTTGGGTGTGGCCTCTTTTCACATTTTTGTCTTGTGTCAACACTGATAAAAAAGCAGCGATTTGCAGATGTTAACTGCTTTTGCTTTTCTGATTTCCTATGCTGTTCAGGACACTATGGTGAAATTCATCTCAATGTAAGTGGAGACCAAATTTATATTTGACTACAGCAAGGTCATGATCTAAAACATAGTACATCTTCTAGAAGGTCCTAGGCATCTTTAGCTATAGTTTGACATTAAAATGGATTTTGAGAAAGGTAATAAATCTGAATCTACATTTTTTTGACAAGTCACAAAGAACATACTAACTTGTTTCACAAAGGGGCACTGTTCCTAAAATTTCATCATTTGGAATAGTTTCTCCCAGTATATATTTTGCATCAGTTGAATCTTAAATAAGAAAACAATTTTAAAAATAAATAGATGTTCAATGCATGGTCTTTTTCTCAAAATCTGAATGCAAACCTACTTGACAATCTATGATAAAGCTAAGCATCAGATCTGCTCACTTTCTCAGCTGACACTGGAATGTGAAGGGTCATGGTATCCTAGCCAACAGGTCTTCATGGCCTTGGATATGCTTTCATTTCATGGTGAGAGAATAAAGGATTATTCTCCCCTCCCTTGGGACAGGTCAGTTCATCCCTTGGCAAGCCTGAAGCATTCTGCTTGTTTTTGGAAGCAGTCCACACAGGGCCTGGAAATCTTGCCATCCTTGGATGTACCTGTTGGGCCTAGCAACTTTTAAGTCACATTTGAGAGGTGTAAGCACACAAGAAGGCAGATACCCAGTCCTGCAATCACCACCTCATGAAGTACCTGGCATGCCATGAATGACATACATGGGATGAATGTGCCTTCAATATGCTGACATCATAGCTCCTACAGTGATGTTAGGAGTAGGCACACTCTACAAGGCAGAGCCTTTGGGGAGTAGTTAAGTCACAAAAGCATTGCCTTTACAAATGGGATCAGTATGATAAAAGAAGTCACTATGAGTTATATTCACGAACCATCTAGTCAGCCTTCAACAGATGCTTAATCATCTTGCATCTTATACTCTCAGACTCCAGAAATGTGAGAAGTGGATTTCTGTTGTTTATGCATTTTATTGTAGCATTCCAACTGGACTAAGACCCTTTGCCACCATCCTTTTCAATCCTAATCAAGCTTTTTCAAGCCATCTAGGCTTTTACAGTGTCCCTCACCTTAATGCAGATGCTTTTAAAACATGGTTTCCTTTGTCACCCTCATACCTGTTTGGATTCTTTCCACAGTTTTCTCTTGCCAGACTGCTCTAGACAAATCTGGCCCCTGCTGTCTGCCAGCCTCACCACCATGGTAGGCTTGCTTCTTTTTCTCTGCATTCAGGGCCCATCATTGTCTGTGATTGAAGACTTCCTCCTTTTGGCAGGGGATGTTTATAAGAATGTTGTTTTTAAAACTTAGTCACTAATACTGATTAGTACTGCCCATGTGTACAAAGAAGTGGAGGCATGCACTAGAACCCTACCAGTGGATACACCTAAGAAAAGAATAAGATTAACTCCAAGAGTAGATATGACCTACTAAAAGCTCCTCATTAAGGGATGGACCTTGGAGAGCACCTGCACTATTTATCCCAGAACTCTGTCTAGCTTGCTCTTGTACAGGCCTTGTTCAAGTGATAAGAGCTGCCGTGCAAAAGAGAGAGAGAAAGAAAAAAACAAAGTTGGGAGGAGGATGTGTTGGGGGTTGAATGAAGAAATGAGAGCAGATATGACACTATTTCATTGTTCATATGTGTAAAACCCTCAAGAATAAAAATTTATTTATTTATTTATTTATTTATTTATTTATTTATTTATTTATTTTTGGTTTTTCGAGACAGGGTTTCTCTGTGTAGCCCTGGCTGTCCTGGAACTCACTTTGTAGACCAGGCTGGCCTCGAACTCGGAAATCCGCCTGCCTCTGCCTCCCGAGTGCTGGGATTAAAGGCGTGCGCCACCACGCCCGGCGGAAAAATTTATTTTTAAACATGAACAATGAAGCAACTATAATGATGGACCATTGATGTTTATAAGACAAATAAATATCTCTTAATAGAAGTGAGAACATACTTCTCTGATTTCATTGGGATCAATACTCAAAGTTGTGTTCACATTGACACAGTTTGATGGAAGAGCCAAGTATTATTCTCACTTTGAGATGCACTTTTAGAGGAAAACAGCACAGGTTTTTATCTGTGTAACCCACAATAATAAGAAAAATGTCTGCAGGAGACACTAGAAAGGGAGATAGTCCACCAGCAGTGTCATGGAAGCTGCTTATTCTAAATGGGAGTTTGCTTACAGAGAAGCATGCTTAGAGGAGTGAAGGGGCTCACCAGACAGCTGCATCACTGAAAAGTCCCACCTAAGACTGCATCATTACCCCTAAAAGTTGTAGAGACGGAGTTCCATCATCAATTAACCTTCCACTGACTGCATAGTCTAGCATCTCCCAAGACCACATGAGCTGACATACCATCATATGTAGCTGTAGGAGGTTGGGGTGCAGGAGGAAGTCAATGGCTGTGACCTCAGTAGAGTGTCTAGTTTTATTTTCCATTATCTATTTTTGTGTGAAAGAGTAACCTGTGAGGGTCTCATCAAGGTAATCATATCTCTGATTTCAAGATGTCCATGGCCATGCCAGAAGGACAGAAACTCCTTACCATTAACCCCACTACACAGTAAGAACCCCAAGAGCAATGATAACAACTGATAGTGGGACAAAGCTCATCAACCTGGGAGTCCAGATGGACTTCCATTCTTATACATTGTCTATTTCAGGTATTTGCTCTGCATTAACACAAAACTAAACAAGAAAACAGATGATGCCTATCTTGGTCTTCAGGTAATTCTTTCAAATGGGTAGAACAATTTTCTCTTTTCAACCCAAACACAGAATAGTCAAGGAACTTGCCAACTGTCCAATAAGTAATAAATAGTTGAATTTTGATTTAAATATAATTCTATGTGTGACCCAAAATACAGATTCTCTATTGACTGGGTCTCTTGTTCCATTTCCCACTGTACAGTTCGGTGAGTTACCTATTCTTCATCTTGTGTTGCTTGACTTCACTCAGAGACTGTGGAATTTGCTAAAAACAAATAACAACAACAACAAAAAAAACCCAAAACAGATCTAATTTACTTCTCTCTATCTCATACACAAAGACAGAAAGACACACACACACACACACACACACACAGAGAGAGAGAGAGAGACAGAGACAGAGACAGAGACTGATAACAATCTGACAAGGAAATGGATGGGTTAATTAACTTAACTTTTGTGATTGTCTCACCATGAGTACTAAATAATTATATACCTTGAATACCTGGATCGTTTATTTGCCAAATATACCTAAATAAATATAGACAAATAAAATAGAATACTGACGTGGGGATGCCTGATTGAAGGAATGAGAGTGATGAAAGTGTGTGTGTGTGTGTGTGTGAGTGTGTGTGTGTAAAAGTGAGTATCACCTTCACCCATCATTCACACAGGTTAGTATCCGCCATCACTATGAGAAGGTGGAGTGCATACATAAGTTTATTTTAATACTTGGGGCTCTAAAAATGCTCTTCATAGCCACATTTCAAAAAGCACATCTGCAATTCCATCTCCTAATTCCTTTAGAATCTCATCTTAGGCTGCATATTATTTTGTGGTAGATTCCAGTTGAACAAAACACCTTGACCTGGGCTTCACTAGCCTGGATTCCTAGTTGCCTGGTCAAGTTGGTCCTCAAAGGGAAGGCAGCAGAGGTTGGGGAAATCTCTTATACTGTAAAAACAGCTTAGGATTTTAGTCAAGGTTTGTATCTGCAGAAAGAATCAAAATTAAGGCCATTAGTAGCCTTCCCAGAAATGAGTCAGGATGAATTATGACTGCTGCTAGGATTCTGCAGAAACTACCAGGCTCTGGGAATGCAGGAGGCTATATACCCATGGAATCCAGAGCTGAATGAGGACACTCCTCTGAAGAACATGCTAGTGCTGTGCTGTTGTTAAAGGCACAAAGCCCCGCTCCCTGCAGTCTCCCAGTGCAGATGTCTTGCATTCTCTCATTCATCCCTTTGCTTGATGTAACCATCACTCTCTTTCTGCCTTTTCCTTTAAGAATGAAAGTCCTATGGCCAGAAACTCCAGTGTTACATGGGCATATGAATGATTGATTTTGTTTCTCTGGTTATTTTTTAAGCAAATGCACTGGAATGAAAATAGATTTTGTTTTGAATTCAACGTTCCTGACTTCGTTTCAAAGGAAAACCAGGCCACATTCTGGCTTGTCAGCATATTGTATGAGCACTCTGAACCCCAGTTCATTCCTCAGTGTAACAATACCTACACTTGTAGCTATTAATACCTACAGTTGTGATTTGCTGTAAAGGGAAACAGGATACACTGCCACCCCTCACCTTCATCATGACTATTCAATTTCAGTATCAGAATAGCCAAAGATAATGGAGAGCAGGAATCTAGAATGAATGTCTCCTTAGAGACAGCCAAATGAGTTACATGCAAAGTTAATCAAGTCTTTCTTTTTCCTCCTGGTGCTGTGTGTGATCCTACCACCATTCCTTACTGGCCAGTATTTCTTCCAATGAGTCATGTTATTTGATTTTAGTAGTGCTTCATACAATAGACATGTAAAGCCCCTTTCTTTTAAAGACATTACCATCCTTACATAATGATTCATGGTTTCTCTTTTAAGAGGTAGTCATGCTTTGTTTCTCATTGTTGTTAGTGCGACCCAGGGAAGTATCAAAACTCTATCCCTGTAAAGGAAATTTCTTTTGTCTCCATCAAGAGGGAAAGGGCAGTATTTGATTTACCCCAGTAAGCTCTGCATTTAGCATAATATCTGATGTTCAAATAACATTTGATAAAATAATTTGTTGAATTAATTTATTTTACATTTATATTTCAGGAGAAAGTTCCTTGTTATTATTATTTTAGTTTTTTTTTTACTAGACTTCTCTTCCATGCATTCCTCTTAAAAAATAAAGATGAATAATTTAATTCTGAGTGTATATGTATGTTTATGTATGTATGTATATTTGAGGTGAATCTAAGTGTGGTTGTGAGTATATATGCTTGTACATGTAAATGGAGATCAGAGGAAGGCACCAGCTGTCTTTTTCTGTCTCTCACCTCTTTATTCCTTCATTCTCATAGCTAACTGGGAGCTAAGCTGGCATCCAGCATAACCTAGAAACCTTCTTGTCTTTACTCCTAACAGTGCTGGAGTTACAAGAAGTCATGTAGACATACCCAGATATTTATGCAGCTGCTGAGATCTGAACTCAGGTTCTCATGCTTGTAAAACCAATTCTTTTATCTGATGAATTATCTCTCCAGCCCCAATAAAATTTTTATAATCTGTTTGTATATAGTTGTAATGCTTTTAGTTTTTGTTACATTTCTAATTCTACCTCAATGGGAGAATGCTGTACTAACTTCTTCTCATCTATAACAAGTGGAAAAGGAGCCACTAATGAGTGGCTTTGAAAGAAAAGCGAGTCTACCATCAATGCAGTAATTTAATGAAAGTCCTTTGTGTTCTTGTCTAGTACACTTCAAGCCTAGGGCAGGCTAAGATGTCTGACTGTTATTTTGTATTGAATCAGTGCAAGAAAAAAACAAGACTGTCGCAGGAATACTGCACTATATCAAGAAAACCAATAATTTCATTTTTGTTGAGTCTGGAAAGATAAGCAAATAATGTCACAGATACGTTTTGATTCAACATGCAAAAGGAAAGCCAAATAAACTTACTCTTTTATACTTTTGCAGCCTAGTCAATTTAAAATGCAAAATTAACCATGAGAATTGAAATTTTGGATAGAGAACATACTAATTAAGAAAACAGAAAATTATGGTCATACACATAATAAGGGGATCAGTAAGCTTGGGGCTTTTGCAGAATATACTTTCTCACAACAGAACCAACAAGTAAACTGAAGAAATACACTGAGAAATTAATGTGAATTTTTGCTTCTTTATAGCAAGAGTAGGTAGACCAGTTGACTGCTTGCTCTTCCTGACTGGAGCTAAGCAATATATAACATTACTGAGAAAACAGTGACAGATCTGCCGGGATGCTGAGATGGGGTAGTAACACAGAGATAGTTGGAAGGTCCTGCCTTCCAAGTGTTATTTAACACTTCAACTTTTTCCTAGGTTATCTGAGTTTTCTATTTCTTTTGCTGTTATTAAAACATGTTTCCTGATTCTTTAAATATAATGAATGTAATGAATATACATTTCCTACAGAGCTGGTCCTATTATTGATTATTTTTACTCATTGTTTTCACTCATAATTTGTCTTAGTATTTATTTATCTATTAGGTTATAGTCTTGCTATGTGACTCCAAATGGCTTCATAGTCACAGTCTCATTGCCTTGGCCTCAGTGCTAGGATTTTACATATGTGTTTCCATACATGGCTAGATGATTTATTTTCATCATATTTTTAATATTTTTAATATGAGATGGTTATTTTCCTTGTAGGTTAATTTGTGGGAATTTGTTGAAGTCTGGGATAAAGGCAATTTACTTCTATGTGCGTTTGCATTTCTTTTCTGTCAGAAGAGGCATTACCTACTTTTGTTGAAATGATATGAGGTATGAATCCTTGAGCACAATCTCTAGGTCATATTTTGAATGCATTTCCCACTTTTGATACCTGAAAATAAAAAGGAGATGCAGCATTGTAAGGATAGAGCAAGGAAATCCAATATACAACAGCCTAGATTCCAGATGCAATGGTTATGAAGAATTCTTTAAATCTCTTCAAAGATACCAATTCATAAACAAAAGATTGTTAAATAGTTTCCAAGTTGAATCTGATGAAGGCTTTACTCAGTTACTCATAATGAAAGTATTTATGATAAGAAATATTTAAGTATTTAAGGTGATGAATATGTTCAACTCTGACTTGATCACTGTCATACATATGAACCAATTCCACATCAGAAGTCATAAATACATATAAATATATGCCAGTCAAAAAGCAAAATAAATTTTAACAAAACCAGTGTTTACTGTGATTGAGTGGAATTTATTTTACATGTGAGAAGGACATGAGTGTTTGAGAAGGTCAAGCTTTGAAATTTGGGTCTTACCAGTGTGATGGATGAAGGAGAACCTTTCCACTAAAACATTCTAAGGGAAGAAGACTTGTTTGTCCTGGTAGTTTCAGAAGTCCCAACTGGTTCCAATGCTGTGACTATAATGAGAGAGAACATGGTACAAGAGAGCACATGCCAGCATAGCCTACTCAACCATGAGGTGACCAGAAAGCTGGGACAAGAAGAGGGAAGAGGATAACCAGTGTAGAATCTTGAAAGGCATATCCACCAGTGACCCATTTTCTATCAATCAGGCTCCATTCAAAAATCATAGTTAAGGGGACTAAAGAGGTGGCTCAAGTTTCAGAGCACCACTTCTTCTTCCACAGAACCTGGGTACTGTTTCTTGTGCCCACACAGTGGCTCACAGCTACTCTAGCCCTGGTGCCATGAGATTCAAAAGCACCAGGCACACATGTGACACTCAGACACACATGTAGTCAAAACATCCATACACATAAAATAAATAATTAAATAAAATTAAAACTAGAAAACATAAAAAGGGATACAGGGAGATTCAAAAATGATAAAATAAATCATTGAGTCAGATCTTCACCAAACAAATACTGGCAAAGTTATGGAAATGTGAGATAAAATGGATTTGGGGCCAAAGGCATTTAAACAATAAAGGGGAATTCATAAAAGGCACAAATTCAATTTACTGATTTAAAACTGTAGTGGCTTAGAATAGTAGAAAAATTATCACACACAAGGGATCTTTCATTGTCCTTGAGTCTTTGCTTCCTTTGTGCACATCTATGAGCATGTGTCTGCTTATGGAATTTGCAGATTGTCGGTCAGACTTGCCATCATCACTATGTTGCACCCTCTGGAAATTAGAGAGGAGGGGAGTTTGATTTTGTTTCTGCTTCAGTGTGTGGTTGGCTGGCTCTGCAGCCCTAAAATGAGGTTGTACATACTGGCAGGTAGGGCATAATAGAGTGAGGCTGAGTCTCTTGTGCCAGCTAGGAACCAGAGAGAAACCAAAAATATCCAGAGACAATAAAGGGGACAAAGCAGGTCTTTCCTAGTGACTTGATTCTTGCAGTCAGACTCCATTTCTTAAATAGTGCCCCCAGATGGAAACCAAGCCTTCAAAACATGAGGAAATGGGGAACATTTTATTTTAAAATCATAAGTAGATAAAAATAAATGAGCTATAAAATATTGAAATGAAACAATAAACAAAGTCTAATGGACATGACTTACAAAACCCTGACTCCCATAATGACTAGCCTGCTTATGCACTTGTCTAGTCTCGGGTCTACTCAGAACAGTTACAAAAAAAATGGATTGCTCAGAAGAGTCATATTTTAAACAAAACAGATCATAAAGATTTTTATGTCATCAAAACACCACAATAAAATGATGGCAAAAGATCCAGATTATGCCTGAAAACTAAGAAACAATGAAAAATTTGAGAATATTTAGAACTCTGTATATACTACATATTAAAATTTGTTGGATGCAAGAAATGGAATTGCAATAATTTTTCAACGTTATAAGTTTATACTGAGGCAAGGGGGCTGGGCACATTACTGAGTGGGACAAGGAGGCTGGCAATTGGCTGAGAGTCAAAGAGCACATACTATTATTGCAGAAGATAAAAGCCTCGGTCCCAGTTCCAGTTGCAGCAGATCTAGCACCCTCTTATGGACACTGTGGCACCTGCACTCACATATGCACCTGCCTTCCCATGAACTCCAAACTCATACACACATAATTAAAAAGAAAATTAAATAAATATTTCTGTAGAAAGTTTATATCAGAGCTGGACATTGTAGTATTTATACTTATAATTGCAGAAATTTATAGACACAGACAGTGGATTGGAACTTCAAGGCTCTCTAGCACTACATAGTAAGACCTTATCTCTAACAAAACAAAACAAGTGGTTTATATTAGAAAAAAAAAATGACTGATGTTTTTACTGAGCTAAACATCTACCTTAGAAAAGTAAGAGCAAGTAACTCAGTAAACGAATAAGCAGGGAGATAAGACGTGCTTATAAAACGTGTGGTGGAACCAGTTAACGTTGGATGATATGTTCTGTGGGAAGAAATCCTTGGATGCTAATGAGAATAGAGAGTAGTTATAATTAGACTAATATAGTAGTTATACGTTACAATTATAGAAATTATAGAAGGCAGAAAAATAAATCTCTACGAATCGAGTGATAAAGGAAAGGGAGGGGAAGGGCTCTTTCTCAATTCCAGAATTAATGAGAATTCTTTTCTAGGGAGAATTGATTACAAGTGAAGGGGCTATCATTTTTTGCAAGCACGAATGTCATTTCCTGTATAGCCAGCACAGCATGGCTACAGGCAGAAGGTTTCATTAATCCTTGAAATGACTCTTCAAGCCCTATTTTGTTAACGTTCTCCTTAAGCTCAGGTTTCAAATCTGTTAACTAGGCTACTTACTTTGGTATTGCATTTAAAAGTTTATCTATTCTACAGGTTTTGTTTCAGATATGATGCATTTGCCTTGTCACAAAACACCAAGATTTTAGTAAAATACACATTAACAGTCTAGTGTAGGATGTGTTCCAAACAGGCTTGTGGCCTATCTACTATGGAATTGCAGTATTATTTTCCATGATTGATTTTTATTTCCCTCGATAATTCAGGTGCATTTCATTGTCTAACAATTACTCTAATGTGGGCATAAGAAAGGAACCTGAAAGCTATGGCTACATTTCACAAGCCCTTGTCTCCATGTGTTTCTCTTTTCGGTTCATGAATCACATATACAGCTGATTACAACCTCATGAAAGCTGAGCTTCATAAATCAGACTTTAACCCATGGTCCTCAGAATCTCCCCAAACCAAGGCCAGCTGACAATCTTTGGATCAATAAATTAATGCTTCATTGGAGGTAACACAGTCTCAATAAAACAGTCTCTATCCACTTATCAAAAGAATGTTGAAATAAAAGTGTTATCAGAAATACAAAATAGGAATTGTTTTTGGGGGGTTCTATAGATAAAAGCTTTACAGGAATAATTGGGTTTTTTCGAATAGGTGTTTCATGCCTGTCTAATCACATACAATGGGAAAATTAGTCCACAAGAATGTATTATTCTTCCATGTTCATTTTGGACTGCAAACTCACCAACTGTATCAAGAAGAATCTTTGTCTACATATAGTTGCTTCTTTCTGGACATACAGTGGTTGTTAAAAGCAAAACAAAGGGGCAGCGGGGCTCTGGAAGATGATGAGTTTGAAAAAGGCCATTTCTAGAACAAGACATTAAGTTTTAGGACATTATGAATACTCACCAAGACTTCATTTCATATAGATATTCGATAATGAAAACCAAACCTGTCATCCATTATAAACAGAAGCACTAACTCCTCAGGAAAAACATGAAGACCTGAGAATCAGTCATCAGAGGGTAAACAAGGTGTTAGCCTTATCTTGCACTTGAAGGTGTGTGAGGAGTGAAGCCACATATGTTTGTCAACACACAGCAGGGATTATAAACAGCATCACAAGGGAAAGGATTAGAGTCACTCAATATTCCCTGTACCTAACATTTCAGTTCTCTTTTATTACCTTTTCCTGGTACTTACTTAATTCTTTAGGAGAAATGTTCATGAATTGAATGTAGTATTTTGAGTGTAGTGTTGAGGTTGGTACTCTGGCTAGTACTGTGGTTACCATATTTGCTGTATGAATGAGGCCAACATTAGGTACTGCCTGCCAACAATCCCTCTGCCTCCTGTATTTCCATATAGCTGTGGTTAGATCTTGGCTGTAAAACCACGCACATTAAAAGTTTCATCTTCACAGGACACTACTGAGAGCTGATGGAAACTTTTGGAAGTACAGCTTGCTAGTTGCCCTTAGGGACTGTGGAACAATGGTCCCTTCCTTTGCTTCTTGGATAGTTTAGTGAACTCTTTAGTCATGGTGCTATCTTGAGTATGCCCATGCTGACATGGACTGAAATCTCCACAGCTGTCTTTATGAGTAAGTAACCCATGGTGTTTCACTGGGGTGACTAGTACACATCAGTCCTGCTTTAAAGTCTACTCTATGTATTCAAACGTGGATTTTTCTCTTAATGTGATGAAATTCTATTGTGCAGTCTGAATTCAACAGCTTGTCTTCATAAATTCATTTGCTAAATATTTATAAAGCTTTTGATGCTCTACAACACAGTAGTGAATGGCGCATCCTAAGGTCATAGTGTGTCATAGGCAACCTTGGTGAAACCTTATATTTTCCATACAACAGTCTTCTCATATTTTTCCTTCTGTTAAAAAAGGCAATCTCTGCCTTTCAATTGGAAAGTTTAAACTGTTTACATTCATTAGAATTATTGACATATTTAGATTCCTCTTTAAGCTATATTCTAGCTTAATATTATTTTGTGTTTAATAGTATATTTAATATATTATACATTTCTTCCTTAATTTTTAATTTTTTAATGTTTTTGTTAAATTTCTTCTTTAATTTTTAATTTTTGTATGTTTTTGTTACCTAAACAATGTCAGGTATGGGTTTCATCTTGTGGAGTGGGCATCAAGTCAAATCAGATATGGGTTAGTTATTTCCACAAGCTTTGTACCACCTAGCATAGAGCAGGCAGAATAGCATTATAAATTAAAGGATTTGTAGGTGGCTTGGTGTTTATTTTTCTCTTTAATTTTTAAAAAGGCTATGTATAGGAAAATCACTGTACCAGAATGTATTTCTATTGTCAAATGATAACTTATGTCCAAATGTAACCTAATAATATAAATCTACTAATTAGTTGTAGAGGAAGAATTTCAAAATGTAATATTATTTATAACATTGTAAATACATTTTAAAATAAAAAATTTCAAGATTTAGTGTTTATGTGTATTTCTCTATATGTATGTGCACTGGTTTGTGGGTGCTCCAGGGGTCATAAGCGTTAAACTGGAATTATAGGATTCTGTGAACTACCCAGTGTTGGGAACTAAACCTGGGTCCTCTTCAAGAGCAGAAGTTTTCCTAACCAATGAGAAATCTCTCCAGTCTTCATTAATTATATTTTAACATAAAATTCCTACTTGGTTGTTTTAAAAATATCTTAAGTATTTGTTATAACCTTCTGTTTCTTGATCGGCTTTTGCTTTCAATTATGTTTTTTGAAAGTTATGTTGTTATTATTGCTGTTGTTTACAGTTCTGGGGATAGGATCCAAGACCCTGCTCATGACAGATAAGTGTCCTACCATAGTCCCTTCGAAGGTGTCTACCATAAATACACAATGTTTTGAAATAGAGAAAATTAATATCTGAAATATGTGGATCTCAAAAATATTGCTTATTTACTTTGTTCCTTCCCTCCAGTGGTACATTTCTGTGTAGATTGGTGTGTTTTAGTATGAATTCACATTTCCTTGGACTTAATCTGTTTAAGTGACTAAGTGTTAACTATTAATTACCCATTTTGCCCTGAGCCTGGTTCAGTATGCTAGTAATCTACGGTAAACACAGAAGCAGAAAGAAACAAGATTCCTCTAGGTAGTGCCTGTGATCATGAGGTCCTACTTCCAGATACTAAAGGCTCTATTTGTATTTTTTCTTTCTATTTGAATTAGTAGAAAAGTTGTAAGACTGCATCTTCTGATAGTACTATGTTCAATTTTCTGAGGAACCACCATACTGATTTCCAGAGTGGTTGTACAAGCTTGCAATCCCACCAACAATGGAGGAGTATTCGTCTTTCTCTACATCCTCAACAGCATCTGCTGTCACCTGAATTTTTGATATTAGCCGTTTCCGTTCCTTCTTAGAATGGGGAACAAAAAAAAAAAAGATAGCCTGCATAATATTTGGAGACATGGATATATGAATATATACTTTTTTGAAGATTTGTTATTATTACTCTTCTTTACGTGTGTTTGTGTGTGACTCTATATGTGTGAAAGTCCAGAGACCAAAAGAAGTAACAGGATTTCTTGAAGCTAGAGTTACAGGAAGATGTGAGATGTGGGTGCTAAGAACCAAACCCAAGTCTTCTGGAAGTGAAGCATGTGTCTTTGACTGCTGGGCCATCTCTCCAGTACAAATTGTATAATTTAAAAATCAGAAGATGGAATGAACTCCCATGCTCATGAATTGGCAGTATTAATACAGTAAAAATGGCTATCTTGCTAAAAGCAATCTACAGATTCAATGCAATCCCCATCAAAATGCCAACTCAATTCTTCACTGAGTTAGAAAAGGCAATTTGCAAATTTATCTGGAATAACAAAAAACGTAGGATAACGAAAACTATTCTCAACAATAAAAGAATTTCTGGTGGAATCACCATTCCTGACCTCAAGCTGTACTACAGAGCAATTGTGGTAAAAAAAAAAACTTCATGGTACTGGTACAATGACAGACAGGTAGATGAATGGAATAGAATTGAAGACCCAGAAATGAACCCACACACCTCTGGTCACTTGATCTTTGACAAGGGAGCTAAAACCATCCAGTGGAAAAAAAGACAGCATTTTCAACAAATGGTGCTGGCTTAACTGGTGGTTCTCATGCAGAAGAATGTAAATTGACCCATTCTTATCTCCTTGTACATAGCTCAAGTCTAAGTGGATCAAGAAACTCCACATAAAACCAGAGACATTAAAACTTATAGAGGAGAAATTGGGGGAAAGCCTTAAAGATATGGGCAAAGGGGAAAAATTCCTGAACAGACTGCGATGGTGTGTGCTGTAAGATCAAGAACCAAAAAATGGGACCTCATGAAACTGCAAAGCTTCTGTAAGGCAAAAGACACTGCCAATAAGACAAAAAAGCCACCAACAGTTTGAGAAAGAATTTTTACCAATCCTAAAACAGATAGGGGACTAATATCTAATATATACAAAGAACTCAAGAAGCTGAACTCCAGAAAATCAAATAACCCCATTAAAAAATGGGGCACAGAGCTAAACAAAGAATTCTCAACTGAGTAATACCTAATGGCTGAGAAGCACCTGAAAAAAAATGTTCAACATCCTTAATCATCAGGGAAATGCAAACCAAAACAACCCTGAGATTCTATCTCACACCAGTCAGAATGGCTAAGATCAAAAATTCAGGTGACAGCAGATGCTGGTGAGGATGTAGAGAAAGAGGAACACTCCTCCATTGCTGGTGGGATTTCAAGCTTGTACTACCACCATTTGGCATGGTATTATACTATGGCCACAAGTTTGAAATCAAGATCTGAGTGCTACCAAAGCTCCTAGTCTCATAATTTCAGTTAAAGAATGAGTCATGGATAGTGATGGATAGTTGTGAAGTATTAATCATGTCACACTGCAAGGACAATTTCAGGAGTGTTTAGTCAAAATCAGGGGCTAGTGAGATGGCTCATTGAGTAAGGCATTGATACTTAACCTGGAAATTTGAGTTTAGTCTCTGTAACCCACAAGGTAGAAGGGGAGAACTAACTCCAGAAAGCTGTCCTGTGATTCCCACACATATACTGTCATCTCTGTAAATCCACTAACATGCGACTAAACAACATTTCCTTAATTCTAGAGAAGATAGGATACATGAGAAAACTGTAATTTTTAAATTCTGCAAATACTTAAGAATTTGTTTTATATCCTAGAATATGTAGCTTCTATGTTTGATGCAGAAATGAAGAATATATGGTTACTACCACTTTATCATTTATAGCCCGATGGGGTAATTAAACAATAGAAAAGGTAGGGTGGAAAATAGTAATACACTATGAAAGAGTTTAGGGCTGAGAAGGATTACTTTCAGGAAAAATATCAGGCATAGATAGTTATAGGAAATGCCAGGAATGAATGGGACATGCATATGTCCTTCTTAATGGGGGTTCTAGCTTGATGGGGTACATCCTGTGTTAGAACTACTTCACCATGGCTACCATGTCCTTTCTTACATTTCCCTTCCAGTTTTCTTCTTTTCTTTCTCTTTCTTCTCTTCATTCCTTTATCCCCACCACATCTTGATTTTTTTGTGTGTTTCTTACCACCAACTATGTTTCTTGGAGAGATATCATATGTTTTTCTCTTATTACAGCTTTTACTTGCCCTGATTACAAAGCTCTTAAATTTCAACTCTCTGCTGATGATACAGACTCAGCATCCTTTGTTCTGTTGTCTAAGCTCTATTCTTATGTGCCAAGCTCTGTTTGATTTATCCCATTTACTCATAAACTCAGTATGTTCAAAATCATATTGCTTTCCCCCTGAAATACTGCCTATAATTGATATCATTGGTCACTGAGCTAATGAAGACAGGCGGCTGAGTGATATCCTAGCCTCATCTCACTCACTTGTCATTCAGAGTTAGGGAGACTTATGGGTTCCACTTCATCAGCATGCCCTTGGTTCTACCCTTGTTTGTTACTATGATGGTGTGTAGAGAGAATATCCTGTGTGTTGTATGGATACATTGCCTGTCAATTAAAACAAACAAACCTATGGACTATAGTTAAGGGTAGGATAGAAGGTGGAACATCTGGGATGCAGGAAGAATTCTGGGATAGAGCCATGCTAGGGAGATTCACCAGGAGCTGACAATATTGATGCATGGTACCTGAGCATAGGTAACCAGCCACATGCAATGTAAGTTAAAATAAATGGGTTGTTTTAGTTTTGATTTAATAAGAGAAAAACCTGAAAATTTGTCTAACAAATGTGTAAATATATTTTGAGTATGAATCTTATTTCTGGGAGCATGAGGCTGAGAGGAAGAACCGAAACAAACTTCTACAATGCTGTCCTGTTGCCTGTGTGAGTCCTGACTGAGCTTGTTCTTCTGTGTCATCCTGTGGTAAGGTAAGAGCTCAAGTGATTTCAAATCAAACTGTCCCAAGCCAATATTTATCCCAAATACTATGAGAAATCATAGGAGCATGCTATTCTGGGTAGCTTGGTACATAAGACGTCTGCCCATTTCTCTAGAGTCAACATTTAAGCCCCTTCAGAACCTGTCTTTGCTTCATCATGGTCTTGTCCCTCATCTTTCAGGAACACACACACACACATACACATGAACCATACTATACTGACAATGACTGACAACTTAGGTTTGAGTCACAAGTAAGCTGAATTATAGTTTATGCTCTCTAATTTTACTGCATTTTTCACATATGTCCATATGTTTAATTAGCTGTATTGAAACATTTAAAATTAGCTTTTACGTGTTGGTTTCTTATGTTTCAACTATGTGTGGATGTGCACATTTGTGTGCAAGTGCTCAGAGAAACCAGACAAGGGGTTCTGAGACATCAGAATTGAAGCTGAAAATAGTTGTGAACCACCCTATGTAGATGCTGGAAAAATAACTTGGTCCTTTGCATTTCTCCAGCCCCTCATGGTAGGTATTTTAGATATATTATTTTCAGTGAATGTTGGGTTTTGAGAGAATAAATTTTAAGAACTCAACATTTTTATAAGATGATACATCTGTGTTATTATTTAATTCAGGCACATTTTGCACAGTAAATTATATGATTATATGGAAAGTTGGATTCATCTAACCAAAACCATTGTTATACTATCATGGTATCCTGATTTGAAAAACACCAAGTATCACAGAAAACAGCACAAGTTAAAATTAGCAGTATAGCATGTGGGGCTCTTGATTCACTGCTATTGAATTCAAAAGAAATGTTTGACAGAAATGTTGAAGCACTCAATGCCTACAGTCTCTATAAGGGCATTGCATATGAACATAGGGAATGACATTCACAGCTCTCTCTTGTCACATAAGCAACTAGAATCAGACATACAGAAAAATAAAAACAAAACAAACAGAAATGGGAATCAAATCAAAAGCATGGATTTCTAGGTGTGTTAATTTCATTGAAAGGACACCAAATCCACTGTGCAATAACTAATGTGTAGTATACTCAAGGTTAATGTTTCAATATTTTAGAATAACTTTTAAAGTACATTCATGCATTACACAATACATGAAAGATTGTTTGATTCTGTCTCTGTACTTATTTTTCCTTAGCCAAGAAAAGGTGATCAGAGAAGCCAAAAGCTCTCTTGGCTTTGAATCAGTTGACAAATGTGGCATTCAATTCTACATGGTATAAACACAGCATGGGGTTGGGGGACAGACAAATATCAAGCTGATACTCAAGCCCATTACTGCCAACAGAAGGCATCTGATCAAGGCTGGAAAGCAGCTCCAGGCAGTGGGTGTGCAGGCAACAAAATGTAGTGGCCAGGGTATTCAGTGTAAGGGCAAGGCTTTGTGCTCAGCTGTGCCGGGCTGTCCACACTTTAGAGGAAAGGACAGTTTATCATGACCTTGTGGTTGGATCCAAAATGTTCACAAGGGACACATCAAACAGGGCAGAGTTTAGGTCCATCCTCTGTGGATCATCTATTGGACAAACTAGAAAGTTGTTTATCCTGCAGTTCATTATAGAAGCCTGATTTCATATGTATTCCTTGTCTGTGCTGAATATCATATGTGACTAAATTTTTGCTGAAACAGCCAATACTTAGTATTTATTATTTCAGGAGGAAGGTACCTGCAATATACATTCAAATAGTTTCCTCTTTCCATACTAATTTTAAAGACATGTGATCTGTTTATAATGAAAAGCCTACTTACTGAAGGACTTCAGATAAAACTCAGGTATTCTGGGCTTCTAGTAGATAAAGTAGATAGCTTCATTATGCACCAAACACCATATTGACAGGAACATCCTCTCATTAGATCCCAGAAAATTAAATGCATATTAGAAGCTGTTAAAGAACTACTTAGATCTTGGACCTTCTGTTTTAGTCTAGTTTCTGTCACAGAATGCATGCTTTCTGGGCTCCGAGGCACCCTGAGAGTAATTTACTTCATGCTGGTATCCATCTGTATACCCATACAGTCCACTCTTTATTCATCCCTTTTGTGGGATGCAGTAAAACCTATATCATGCCTACACATTCATCTTACAGCAACACAGGAACACAGGGGATTCTGAGTCCTTTAGAATAATTTTTTTGTTTTTTACAAAATGAAATAGGAGCTTGTAGGTAATTGTTTTCTCTTCTCTGCCATGAAGTAATCTGAGAAGCATATTATATGACTTCTCTCCAGTTGGTTGTTCCTGAAAGTGAAATACATATTGTAGCCACTACTCTCGTTGACCAGAAGGAGAAAAAAATATTCTCAGGCTTTGGCAACTTTTCCGTAATCCAGGCCTGATAAAATCCTTTTACCCAAAATTAACAGCAAGACTTTAAACTCATTAAGGAATGGATCCTTCTAAAACACAAAGCATTAAGGCTTGATCTATGATTCCTGAGAAGTGACATTTTGTAAACGGGTGCTCAGACAAATCCCACTGGAATCCTTCTGGGTTGATTTCTTTTTGAACCTCACTAACATGCTTATTGACAAAAGGAATAATAAAAGATTGTCTTTTAGGGTCAAACAACTTTATCCTGCCTTCTCCCTCTCTGCTTCAGTGTATGGGGTAAGAGCAACTTCCTAAACAGATGTCACCCTCATTAAGTGTCTTTTACTTACACCATGTCATTGCATGTTGTGAGGTTTGTCCACTCAACCTGAGAAAGTATTTGCTGTGAATGACAAAGTAAAAATGAAAAAAAAAAAAACGGAGTACAAAGGAATACCTATCCAGGATGTTATTACTTCATTAAAATAAAAATTCCATTTTTATGTATGTGTATATGGGCTGTACCTGAATGTGTGTGCATGTTTTATATGTGTGTGAGGGGAGGTGGGTGCATGTGCACCTGTGTGTACATGTAAGGGGAAGCCCAAAGTTTGTGTTCAGAATCATCCTCAGTTGATGTATATTATTCAATTAGGCAGGGTTTGTCAGCCAAACTCAGAGCTTACCAGTGTGGCTTGTCTTGATAGCCAGCTTGCTCTGTGATCCCGGCTCTGCCTTCTGAGGCTGGAATTACTACAGGCCGGCCTCTATCCACTCACCATTTACATGGGCTGTAGGTCTGGATTTCAGTTCTCGCATTTGTAGGGTACGTGCTTTATCCATTGAACTATCTCTCCCCTATAACTGCTGTAGAAATGTCCTTATGGTTTGCCTGGTGAAGTCCTTATTATAACAAAGAGGAAACTTGCCAGAGAAGGGAAGTGACCTGTCTCAAGTTGCATACCAGCTGGTGGCAAGGATTAGGTGACCACAGATCACCGTTTGTATCAAAACTCTGTTCCTTAAATTACATCACAACACTGAATCATGACTAGTGACATCCCATCCATTAGGCAGTTTTGGCAAACAGTACAAAGAATGAGTCATCTGATTTCCTGAATTAAAAGAGGACCCTATTTTCCCATTCTGTTTTTGTTAATTGCTTTTAAAAGATGCTTTGATTCCCAAAATATGGTAGTCACATCATTGTACATAAATATTCTATCAGCCTGTTAACACTCTCCCTCTCCTCCCTCTCCCTCTCTCCCTCCCCCCTCCCCCTCTCTCCTCCCCCTCCCCCTCCCCCTCTCTCCTTCCTCTCCCTCTCCCTCTCCTTATTTTGGATCTGTTTCCCAGAGCCCAGTATTTCTAAGTGATTAATACATTTTTACTTGTTTCTTTTGTGTCTGCATGCTTGTGTGGAAACCATAGGTCAACACTGTATATCTCCCACAGTCACATTCCACCTTAGTTTTACCAACAGGCTCTATCACAGGACCTGAAGGTCACCAGTTCCTGTAGACTGGCTGGCCAGTGAACAAAGCCCAGCAACCCTCTTGTCTCTGCCTGTCCAACATGGATTCACAGACACGTCACAAGCACATTCAGACTCAGATCTCATGCTGCAGTGTAAACATGCCATCTTTTAATACCTCAAATTCTGTTTATTGAAATGGAGAACCACAGGACAAGAGTTCAGGGCTTATAATGACAGCAGCATTTGAGCGCATGTCTGAGATAGAGGCTAGGCTCCAATCCATACACACATACTCTCTCTCTTTCTTTTTTATTTGAATGCATGAAGGGATTTTAGGCAGCTTGAACATAGAAAAATGGCTCTGGCAGGCCTTGCCCTTCTTCACTTCTCTACCATTCCTTCCACCTTGCTAAAAACAACAACAACAACAACAACAGCAAAAAACAAAACAAAACAAAACAAAACAAAAACCCAAACAACCAAACAAACAAACAAACGAAAAACCTTAGATTACATTCCTAAAGCTAACTCCAAATAAAGGTCTATTCCTTTGGTCACTTCCTATTCCTGAGGCTGACTACCAAGGTCCAGCTATCAAAATATTGAAGTCCAGCAACGAAAAACCCCATTTGATCACATAACTAACAGGCTAAGTTTAAATTAAACACCTCATCTTAACACAGGATTTGCCCTTTTATCTTTATAAACTGCCATTTGTCTGTGGGCCACGCCTGTCCCCTCCTTATCCAGAGACAGTCCTTTGTCCTTGATCTCCTCTCTGGAACAAATAACACTTCCTCCTCTCTTCTGTTCCTTTTCTCTTCTCCTCTGTCCTCTATCTCCTGTCTTGTTCCCTTTCCCCTGCCCTCTGTCCTTCTGGGCCAAATAAATCTCCTTTTTGTTGGCAATTTGATCTTGGGAGTCTTGAGCCAAGACTGATCCTTTCACACTTAGCTCCAAAATGCATGCCACTGTGATTCAAAGACCATTCGCTGCACGCCACCATGTGTTAGGACTCACCATGTGTTAGGACTAAGCCAGCAGAAACATGAGTATCATGCTGGTAATCTTTTTAAACTCTTTCACTCCACACACTTCTTCAACTACCACTACGGTTATTTGAATATCAAAAGCCCGTTCAGGAGACAGGTACAATGCTCTTCAGTTAGCCGTTTATATGAAGTCCTTAAACCCTCTAAAGTGGCTGTGGGTCATGACTCCTTTGGGGGTCATGGATCTGATATCCTGCTTATCAAATATTTACATTATGATTCATAGCAGTAAAAATATTGCAGCTATGAAGTAGCAATGGAATAATGTTGTAATTGGAGGTCACCATGACATGAGGAACACTATTCAAGGGTCACAGCATTGGGAAGGTTGAGAAGCACTGCTCTAAGGTCAGGACTCCTGTATGCTCATGTTTGAACAGTACTCTAGCCTCTAGGGTCCAACATACTTCATGCTGCACACAGTACAAATGGGCACCTCCTTCCCACACCACCCTGCACACACTACCCTGCACATGGTACAAGGTCAACATTTAATAAATGTGTGTTGTTGTCTTGCTTCTTGTCTTGCTGAATAGCTAACTTATTTTGATTTCTTTGGAGTTTCAATTTCTTGAGTACAATTCTGGCACTCAATGAGAGCTCCCAGCTCCAGGGAAATGGAACAGATTAACCATCCTCTTGTGGCCTCACTAAACTTCTCAGCCTATGAAAAAAACTGTGTCAACTACAATCATGTATGTGACATTCCTCTAAGTACTTAATGAATGTTGAACATTTATCCTGATTTCTGGTCCTAGATACCAACTGTAACTCTTTTAGTAAAGGTGGTTTTCTCAGACTCTTCCCAAAACTCCCTAGATCCTCCCTCACATGTCTAGAATTATCTCAAAGAATTTTTTATCTGGCAAAAAATCAATTCCTTGTCATTAAAATCTGACTCACAGAGATGCTCAAGTCACCAAGCAGCAGGGCAGTTCAGAAGGGAGAGGGGGTGTAGTGACCCAGTAAGTCACAAGGTCTCACAGAACATCAAAGTGCAGAGAAGCAATTTCCCTCAGTTATTGCAGAGCATTTGCATCTCTAAACCCTTCTTTGATGCAGCAGAACTGGTGGCTCCTTCCTTTCCCTTTGTTTTATGCCCTGGAGCCATGGTGATGCAAACATGGAAGGTATTCCTCAGTCTTCATTATCCTTGAGAGTTTAGATGAACTGGATTGATCAATATGCATTGCTTATGCATCCATGCATATATTCTGATTGTGATTTAAAACATTTAATCAAGTGGGGACTGGAAAAATGGCTTAGAGGTTGATAGCTATTTCTGATCTAGAAAACCCTGGTTTGGCTCCCAGTATCTCCATTAATCAACTCACAACCCCAAACTGTGACTCCAATTCCAGGAGATCTGAAACCCTGTTGTGGCCTATTTGGGCCCCTGCACTTATATGGTATACAGACAGACAGACAACACATAACACACAACACACACAAGTCTATAAACAAACTTTCAAAGACATTTTTCTCTCTATGCCCAACCCCATCCAAATCCCTCTCTTCCCTCACAGGAAATACTATAAAAGGCCCTCCAAAAGACCCAACAAGCTGCTGAAAGGGTCAGATGCAGATATTTGCACCCAATCAAGGGACAGAAGCAGCTGACCCTTATGGGTGAATTAGGGGAAAGCTGGAAGAAGCTGAGGAGGAGGGCAACCCTGTAGGAGGACCTACAAAAAAATCAGTCTCAATTAACCTGGACCCCTGATATCTCTCAGATACTGGTACAGCAACCAGGCAGCATACACCAGCTGATATGAGACCCCCAACACATATACAGCAGAGGACTCCCCGGTCTGGGGTTAGTCAGAGAAGATGCAACTAACCCTCAAAAGACTGGAGGCCCCAGGAAGTTTAGACATCTGGTGGGGTAGCGGGTGGGAACATCCTTGTGGAGACAGGGGGACCGGGAGGAGGTACAGGATGTGGAACAGTTGGAGGGTAGACCAGGAGGGGAATGAAATCTGGAGTTTAAAATAACAACAACAACAACAACAACAATAATAATAATAATAAGCGTTGATTGTGTCTTGCTCCTGTGGGTTTTTGTTGTTGTTGTCTTTGTGGAATATGTTCACATATTATATAAAACCATATAACATTTTAAAGAACAAACTTGGTCTACATTTTAAGATATCTTGTTTTTCTTGACGAGTTCTATTATCAGTGCAGATATGCCGTGGTGTTTAAGGGCTTTACAAATCATCACCAAAAGGCTGTGATAATTTAACTGTTTTCATTGGTAGACATTCAGTTTGTGTCTAAGGTCTTGGTGTCACACACTGTCAGAGTTAAATGAAGGGTTTACTGTCCTCATTGTTGAAAAAATATACGAGTTTTCTGGAGGTGTGTGTGTGTGTGTGTGTGTGTGTGTGTGTGTGTATGTCATGTGAGTACAGTATCCTCAGAGGCCAGAACAGTGAATCATATACCCTGGAGTGAAGTTACACAGCCTGGTTTTGGTGCTAGGCAAGGGTGGGAAGCCTGCTTTAACCACTAAGCTTTTCAACAGATTGTTTCTTGAATCCTTCTAATATGAAAGGCTTCTGTTAAGTGCTGGTGACACAGCCAACTATAACAATCATTGTCCCTACCCTGAATCAATTTATACTCTAGCCAAGGATAACAAAGGACATTTCATAAATGAATGACAGATATTTATGCAATGAAGTGAAGGTAGTCACACAGGGGACATTATTTTAGATAGAATGGCTATGGGGAGGATCTCTGACAAGGAGACCAAAAGGATATTCTATTGTGATGCACATGTCTGTAACAAGTAGGATTTCAAACTGAAGGGACAGTGAGAGGCTAGTTACTAGGAAGCAATCTCTTTCATGTTCAATCATCTTGGTTACCAGTTATTCTTTCTGTGAGCTGGTTTGTTAACACACCTTTTCTATGTCCCCACTGGGATATTAGTTCTTTCCTTCATAAAGAAGAGTTTGATATATTATAATAATCATTAAGATAATCATCTTTCCATTTTTGTGGTGCAAATATCCTCTTGTAGATTTTTTGACAAGAATTTTATTTGCTACATTTACCATTTGTGCTCCTCTGATATCTCTAAGGGAGCTCTGACTTAGAATTTTGCTCCAGAAAATTGCTAACACAGCAATAGCTGGTAGCCCTACACAAAGCCCCCAGATATTTATTGCAAATGATGTGGTTGTTTCCCTTGAGTCAACAAAGAAATGAAATTTGGATGGTTTCACTGGAGTATCAAAAAAACCTCAGGATGGGTGTATTTCTTTTCTTTTCTTTTTTTTTTTTTAACACTTGTTTGCCTTTTATTTAAGCAGGCAGAGAACCATCCATATTATATTGGGGATTTAGAAGCAGCAGCTCTAAAGCTTTTTAAAATATACTTATTTTCTTTCCTTTTTTATTGTTATTGGGTATTTATTTCATTTACATTTCCAAAGCTATCCCAAAAGTCCCCCACACCCACTCTCCCACCCACCCACTCCCACCTCTTGGCCCTGGCATTCCACTGTACTGAGGCATATAAAGTCTGCACAACCAATGGGCCTCTTTTTCCACTGATGGCCGACAAGGCCATCTTCTGATACATATGCAGCTAGAGACACGAGCTCTGGGCGGGGGGGGGGGGGGGGTACTGGTTAGTTCATATTGTTGTTCCACCTATAGGGTTGCAGATCCCCTCAGCTCCCTGGGTACTTCCTCCAGCTCCTCCATTGGGGGCCCTGTGATCCATCCAATAGCTGACTGTGAACATCCACTTCTGTGTTTGCTAGGCCCCGGCATAGTCTCACAAGAGACAGCTATATCAGGGTCCTTTCAGCAAAATCTTGCTAGTGTATGCAATGGTGTCAGCCTTTGGAGGCTGATTATGGGATGGATCCCCGGGTATGGCAGCCTCTTGGTCCATCCTTTCATCTCTGGTCCAAACTCTGTCTCTGTAGCTCCTTTCATGGGTGCCTTGCTCCCAATTCCAAGAAGGGGCAAAGTATCCACACCGTGGTCTTAGTTCTTCCTGAGCTTTATGTGTTTTGCAAATTGTATCTTATATCTTGGGTATTCTAAGTTTCTGGGCGAATATTCACTTATCAGTGAGTACATATCATGTGAGTTCTTTTGTGATTGAGTTACCTCACTCAGGATGATGCCCTCCAGGTCCATCCATTTGCCTAGGAATTTCATAAATTCATTGTTTTTAATAGCTTAGTAGTACTCCATTGTGTAAATGTACCACATTTTCTGTATCCATTCCTCTGTTGAGGGGCATCTGGGTTCTTTCCAGCTTCTGGCTATTATAAATAAGGCTGCTATGAACATAGTGGAGCATGCGTCCTTCTTACCGGTTGGAACATCTTCTGGATATATGCCCAGGAGAGGTATTGCTGGATCTTCCAGTAGTACTATATCCAATTTTTTGAGGAACCGCCAGACTGATTTCCAGAGTGGTTGAACAACCTTGCAATCCCACCAACAATGCAGGAGTGTTCCTCTTTCTCCACATCCTCGCCAGCATCTGCTGTCACCTGAAATTTTGATCTTAGCCATTCTGACTGGTGTGAGGTAGAATCTCAGGGTTGTTTTGATTTGCATTTCCCTGATGATTAAGGATGCTGAACATTTTTCTAGGTGCTTCTCAGCGATTCGGTATTCCTCAGGTGAGAATTCTTTGTTTAGCTCTGAGCCCCATTTTTTAATGGAGTTATTTGATTTTCTGGAGTCCACCTTCTTGAGTTCTTCATATATATCGGATATTAGTCCCGTATCTGATTTTGGATAGGTAAAGATCCTTTCCCAATCTGTTGGTGGTCTTTTTGTCTCATTGACAGTGTCTTTTGCCTTACAGAAGCTTTGCAATTTTATGAGGTCCCATTTGTCGATAATCGATATTACAGCACAAGTTATTGCTGTTCTTTTCACGAATTTTTCTCCTGTGCCTATATCTTCAAGGCTTTTCCAAACTTTCTTCTCTATAAGTTTCACTGTCTCTGGTTTTATGTGGAGTTCCTTGATCCACTTAGACTTGACCTTAGTACAAGGAGATAGGAATGGATCAATTCACATTCTTCTACATGTTAACCGCCAGTTGTGCCAGCACCATTTGTTGAAAATGCTGCCTTTTTCCACTGGATGGTTTTTAGCTCCCTTGTCAAAGATCAAGTGACCGTAGGTGTGTGGGTTCATTTCTGGGTCTTCAATTCTATTTCATTGGTCTACTTGTCTGTTGCTATACCAGTACCATGCAGTTTTTATCACAATTGCTCTGTAGTACAGCTTTAGGTCAGGCATGGTGATTCCACCAGAGGTTCTTTTATCCTTGAGAAGAGTTTTTGCTATCCTGGGTTTTTTGTTATTCCAGATTAATTTGGAGATTGCCCTTTCCAATTCGTTGAAGAATTGAGTTGAATTTTGATGGGGATTGCATTGAATCTGTAGATTGCTTTCCGCAAGATAGCCATTTTTACTATATTGATCCTGCCAATCCATGAGCATGGGAGATCTTTCCATCTTCTGAGATCTTCTTTAATTTCTTTCTTCAGAGACTTGAAGTTCTTATCATACAGATCTTTCACTTCCTTAGTTAGAGTTATGCCAAGGTATTTTATATTATTTGTGACTATTGAGAAGGGTGTTGTTTCCCTAATTTCTTTCTCAGCCTGTTTATCCTTTGTGTAGAGAAAGGCCATTGACTTGTTTGAGTTAATTTTATATCCAGATACTTCATTGAACCTGTTTTTCAGGTTTAGGAGTTCTCTGGTGGAATTTTTAGGGTCACTTATATATACTATCATATCATCTGCAAAAAGTGATATTTTGACTTCTTACTTTCCAATTTGTGTCCTCTTGATCTCCTTTTGTCGTCGAATTGCTCTGGCTAGGACTTCAAGTACAATTTTGAATAGGTATGGAGAAAGTGGGCAGCCTTGTCTAGTCCCTGATTTTAGTGGGATTGCTTCTAGCTTCTCACCATTTACTTTGATGTTGGATACTGTTTTGCTGTAGATTGCTTTTTATCATATTTAGGTATGGGCCTTGAATTCCTGATCTTTCCAAGCTTTTATCATGAATGGGTGTTGGATTTTGTCAAATGCTTTCTCAGCATCTAACGAGATGATAATGTGGTTTATGTCTTTGAGTTTGTTTTTATAATGGATTACGTTGATGATTTCCGTATATTAAATCATCCCTGCATCCCTGGAATGAAACCTACTTGGTCAGGATGGGTGATTGTTTTGATGTGTTCTTGGATTCAGTTAGTGAGAATTTTATTGAGTATTTTGCATCGATATTCATAAGGGAAATTCGTCTGAAGTTCTCTATCTTTGTTGGGTCTTTCTGTGGTTTAGGTATCAGAGTAATTGTGGCTTCATAGAATGAGTTGGGTAGAGTACATCTGCTTCTATTTTGTGGAATAGTTTGTGAAGAACTGGAATTAATTTTTCTTTGAAGGTCTGATAGAACTCTGCCCTAAACCCATCTGGTCCTGGGCTTTTTTTGGTTGGGAGACTATTAATGACTGCTTCTATCTTTAGGGGATATAGGACTGTTTAGATCATTAACCATTTCTGAACTAATATCTATGTGATTTAGAAATGGTTTCGTGAATGGATTAGTTGCAGATTGTTCTCCACACATGTATAGGCAAGATTCCACAGAAGTATACCTTAATACAACATATTATAATGTGTATTGACGAAATGATGAATGAAAGCCTTTGGATAGCTGAGAGTCATGAGCTTGGTTTGAGACACACTCTTCCTTGGTAAATGCTGGAGCTGGGGTACATCAGCTTTGAAAGAAATCCTTGGGTATGATTCTTAGGCATATCTAAAATGAAGAACATCAATACAGTTTGCTGAAAATATATAATTCGTGTATCAAATAATTAATCCAGGAGTTTCTGGGGTGAGCCCTGGAAGCTATTTTCAAAGCTTATGGATAACTACAGTGCCTGCCTGTGCTTGGGAAGTCTGAATGCAAGTATTGAGTTTTTACTGCACAGATCATTTCGTCACCTTATCTGTGCTTTGCAGAAAAGCTTCAGAGCTCTTGAATGTGATGAATCACTTACTAAGTTTTATATGAACTCCAAGTGGCAAAAGTTGTATTTAAAGAAACAAGTACATGCATTTAATCACATTCTCCTGGCAGTGAAATATTGTTTGCCTCATACGGACTCAAGAGTCTTCTTACCTTGTTCATCTGCACAGCACTTCATGTTTGTGAACTTGGTGACTGTATCATTTAATGTGGGACATTTTAATTTGTATTTATTTTATTTATTCCCACTATTTTATTATTTTCCTCAAAAGAGGGAATCATTTCCACTTTCTCTTCATGACATCCAGCAGGATCAAGAACAATATTGAAAACAGAAGAGTGGATTATAAACATATACCACATGACCTCATACTCTTCAAATCATGAAACATAAGCCATTGTTGCCTTATAAGAGCAATGGTTAATTAGTTTCTCTATGTACTATTTATAAAGGAAGACAGTTTAATAAGGATGGCCATAAAAAGAAAACTAATTCTAAAGATAAATACCAGAATGTCCTTGTGTTGCCCATGTGCTAAACTATTAAGAGAAATTCAAACTAGCATGTTTCAGAAACAACATACATATGAAAATTCAACTCCTGTAAAACATAAAGTGATTCTTTTCTGAAAGACCAGATTAGGGAGGGAGTGGTAAGTTCAGGAGGCATGCAGAGGAGGTTTCTGGGATGCTTCTATGTTTTTATGACCCTACAAAATTCACTGTAGGAGTATGTCATTCCAACCCAATCACAGGACAGAAAAACACTGTCCTTTGACCTAGCCTTCAGACAACTGCAAAACTAAGTTTATGATTCTTTCAGGAATCTGTGATTCACTTTGGACAAATGAAAGGCCAACATAGATGTCAGGCTTTCTGAAACATAGCAGCCCACATTTCAGACCTCCAGCTGAGAAACCCTGATTTCCAGAATTCATCCTCAGGACAGCAAGACTCAGTTTCTCTCTCTCTCTTCTCTCTCTCTCTCTCTCTCTCTCTCTCTCTCTCTCTCTCTCTCTCTCTCTCTCTCTCTCTCTCTCTCTCTCTCTCTCTCTCCATCCCTGTCATACTGTCAAGAATGTCAGAATACATACCATACTTTCTTTTCCTCCTGGCTTTCTGAGGAAGCTGTATCATGTCACTTAGCTCTGGATGCCCTTGTGTGGCTCACACAATGAAGTCACAGGAAGGACTGAGGTTACTTGAGAAGACAGAAGGCATGGTGACTCTTTTATGATTCCTCCTCCTAGTGCTCCTCAGTGCATAGAGTCAATGCTTGGTTTTTACTTAAGTCCTCATCACTGCTTAACAGCAGTAACTGTTCTTTACAACTTCAGAAGAGCTCTTCATGAATGACTCACCTGCTTTTTAGTTCCTGCCTCAAGCTTTACTTCTAAGGAATCTGGGCTCATAAAATGTTTAAAAATGTTTAAAGGGGAGTTTTAAGAATTCTGTTATTGGTCTGTGTCCAGCTACAGTATCAAGTTTTTGCTGTAATAGCATTTTATTTCCCTTGAAAATATTACTACAAGGGATAGACTTAGTGCCAAAGTAAGAAGATAAAAGTTATTCATATTTCAATATTCCCAGAGTTCATCAGAAGTATCTGATCTTTACTTATCTTCAAAATTTGTGTGCTGTGTTATAGATGTGGGACCATTTCTCTAGCAAACTCTAGTCTACTCTCAGTTGAGACTTTTTCTGCCTGGCCTACTAATCAGTGTTGAAAATCCTTCATGAAGCCTCACCATACAATGAGAGTTTTCTAGCCCTTGGGATATAATAAAACCAGAATTGTGTAGACTTCTCAGGATGTTTCTGAACCTGCAGAACCTAGAATTGTCTGACACATAACACAATATAATTTTAAATTAAAAACAAGTAAACATGTATGAATGCTAGCAAACTGGAAGATGTATTATTTATCAGTGATTCATTATAAGTTTCAGTAAAATATGGACCCTTGCAATATTTCTTTGCAAGTGGGCAGTTGTTCTTCATTCCTAGACTCTGCCAGGTTGTTCTCTGGCACTGCTGTAAAGTGATGTTGAGACAGAAGTATAGCATTGCACTTGCTAAGATTTTTCATTCACATCCTTAGATTGTGTGATGATTATAGACATAAGCTGTGTCCCATTCACTGTCTGATTCCTGAAGCAAAGCGTGCTCTAGCAGTATAGAAAGCACATGTACCTCTCCAAGTGTGGGCTAAGGCTATGTCAGTTGAGACCAGGCTCTGGAACCCAACTTCTTATTAATGCTCAACATAGCACCCACTTTCCTCTAGGTTGAACCCCGCCCCCCTTCTATGGAGAGCCATAGCTCTGTCCTCTACTCAGGCTGCCCCCATTACTTAGAACAGCTCTGATGCCACATAGACATATCATATGTCACAATGTACTGGAGCCCTTGGTTGGTTTACAAGGCTTTCTTTCAGCCCTTGTTGATCTTCTCAAATGGATCTCACAAAACCACAGAAATGTTATCATCTCCTCTGCCTTAGACATTGTGAGTTAGAAATCAGTGACACGATGCCCGGAGCATAATTGACATTCAATAAAAGTTTCTAGAGTTTTTATAGTCAATATCCTGTAGCGGGAGTGAGCCAAGGGGGTGGGGGTGGGGGGAAGGCTTTTATTATTGCCTTCAGTCCAGAGCTTCACGCAAGAGGTTAAAGAAAAGCAGTGTGAGCCTGGGGTCATTGATTGGCAGTTAATGTAGATTTTTTAATTTTTATTTTATGTTTTTGTTTTGTCTGTATTCATGTTTGTAAACCTTATACATTATTGGTACCCATGGAAATGAAAAACGTGTCAGATCGCCTGGAACTTGAGTTATAGATAGTTGTAAGCTGCTATTTGGTGCTGAGAATTGAACCTGGGTCCTCTGAAAGAGAAATAAGTACCCTTAACGCTGAGCCATGTCCCCAGGGCCCCACTCACAGGTAATGTATAGAAATGTACAAATAGACTTAAGCCAGCATGAAGGATAAGATACTTGTAACTTGAAAGTCCACAATGTTGTGTTTTGTATGTTTTGTTGACATGATACTGATTAAGTTTCTCATATAGAAATGGATGCCATTTCTGAAGGAAATGATTAGGGCTGTGGTGAAGCCTGTGCTTTGGAAACTAGAAGGATAGGTTTTATCTTGACTTGAAGCTGGTTTACTTCTCCATCATCTTCTTCAAGGCATAGGACTTCAGGTTGTCTCAGACAGCAGGCACTGGCCAGAACCAATCTCCTTCTCAGAAGCTTCTGTGTCTGTCTGAAGACATGGCCCTTAGAAGTTGACAAGAGAGCAGCCCATGGTTAAGAGGACAAGATCTCACTGAGCAGTTACACACAGACTCTGCAGGAGAGGGCCATAGCCCTGTGGCCACTTCAGGAATTGTCTGTTTCAGGAAATAGCCAATGAAATGACCTCTGGATGCATGGCAGTGAAGCATCTCAAACCAAGGAACTCTTGTGTAACTCATAGGAATTTCAGTTAAAAGAGCAAAACCAAAACTATAAAGACAAATTTTAGACTTACAACCCAGGGAGTGTGGTTTGTGCTTTGTATTATTACTGAAAGAAATCAATTTACTCTGACTCTAATTTAAGCTTCAAGAAGACTGCCCAATCTCCTGGACTATAACCACTCAGTAGACAGGAATGTAAAGTACAATGGGACTAAGACCTAAGACTGGGTAACTTCACTACCTGTGCTATGCTGGGCAATCATGAAGTAGGAAGAGTGTGAAGAAATAGTTTTGTACACCAGTCTCTAGAGAAAGAAACAAATGCTGTGACTGGATGCCACTCATCATAAGAAGATGGCTTCAATTACATCTGATACTCTCAAAATGTGAGTCTAAGTCTTAGCTGATGAAGATGAGGCATGTGTCTTTGCACAGTTCACTGAATTTTCGAAGCTTCAACCTCAGGTTTAAGAAAAGTCTTTGGGTGAAAAGTCCATCACTTTCCCTTAACATTTAATAATTCTGAAGAACATTTCTTCATAATAAAGTTGTTTCTAATTAGTAAAACTTCTAGCTGTAAAGGCTTTCAGCACAGGATTTTGAGGGTGGAAAGTGTCCATGTTTCTCCCAATTAAATCTTTTCCAGTCAGGGTGCCATCACATACTTAGAAGCAGAACTGTAGGCTTCATGAAATATCATTACCACCTTTTAAGCATGCCCTCAAATGAAATATTTAAAATCTTTTTGAGGAACGGTAGGACCTATAGAGATGACTCAGTGTTTAAGCATAGGGCCATGCAGAGGGCCAATACAGGTTAAGTTCCTACTACATAGCAGCTCACAAACATTGATAACTCCAGATCCAGGGAATCTGTCTTCTGGAGTCCATGGTTACTGCATACATATGGTACACATAAGCATGTATAGGCACACATATTTACACAAAAATACACATATTTACAGAAAATAACAGACCTTTCTTTTTCAAAATGAAAGGAAAAATAACTTTGTAAAGTATGTTTATTCTCGGCAAATATGTCCTCTAATAATAACCACCCCCTTCTTAAGTGTTAGCAATAGTATAATTAATATAGAGTACTTGCTGTGTAGCTGGAAGAGTATTTAATGGTATAAAGCATTTAATCTCTGCAGCATCCTTATGAGGTTGGTTCTGAGCACTGAAATTTTACAGCTGAAGAAGCTGAGACTAAGAACTTGCTGGGAGATGTGTGACGTAGAATGGGTGAAGTCAAGTCAGTTTACTTTTGTCCAGTCAAATTTGGTACCAAGCCAATAATACAAAGAATTCAAATAGTCCAGAACTAAATTTAAGACGAGATACAGAAGTTTTAGTGTCTAGACATTTGCATGAGTCTGCCACTGCTATTTTCTGCAATTCATCAGTCAACTTGGCATTTGTAGACTGTCCTAAGAACTTTCAACAAGCAGAGCTCTCTCATTGAAAAGTCCCATTCACTGCAGCCTCCCTCCATCTCTGAGCCATTTGCTCAAGATATGTGAAAGATACTTGACATTCTGTCCAACTCTCAATCACAAACCCAGGCACAAATTCAGCCTCTGTCCCTCTTCATCCTTTCCCAATCTGCAATCTATATACAAGTCTATTGCCCATTAAGTAGAAATTTTACTAAATTCTCATTTCCAGTCCTTGTCCCTGTTCTCCCCATATAAAAGTCTCTTAGCTGCTGGTCATTCAGTAAATATTTATTCAGCATGTGCTGGATATCAGCCACTGTTACAGCTCTGGAGAGAAGAAAGATTTAATGGAATCTTTTCCAGTCCTGCCCTTGGGTTCATAATAATAATTATGAATAATAATTATAATAATCATGGGGCAAAGATAACTTGAGTCCATTCTATATGGCAACAAAGAACTTTTGTGTTATCCCTGGCCCCAGTTTCCAATTTTGCCTTCTCTGCTCTCTCTAGATCTGGTGAATTCTTCTCCCATCTTAGGCCCTCCTTACAGCTTAGGAGAGAAAGAAATTAAGATGTTAACAGAATTCACTTTCTGCATGAGACCTTACAGAAGAATTTTAGCATCTTCTTTACCATTTTATGAGCAGCAAATGTTCAGTAGTCATTTTAAACAATAAATTAAATGCCCTTTAAAATATCTCAAGTGCATTCTGGTCCTATCCCAGACATGTCAGCATTCCTGGCTTCATGCTAAATGTGATGTCAAGAAGCTGCCTGCCTGAGGCACACAGTTTCTACCCACATCCCAAGCCACACTGCCCAGGCTCTCATGTCACCGTGAGGTTATCATTTCTGACTTCTCAAAGCTTGTTCTTGTTACCAGTGGCCATCCATCTTCCCATGAGCTCCGTTTCTCTACTAGCTCACATTTGCCTGGATGGCTTAGAAGCAAAGATTATAGCTTTTTATAGACTACTCTATGTTGTCCTTTGTTTTTCTCGGAATCAAACTTTGTGCATAATAGATAAACCCTCTACCAAATCTAGCCCACATGATGTTCTTATTATCATTGCTATTTTGATCTTAACAGATATTTTCTTCCTTAATAAATACATCCTTTGAAAGGAAAATAATACAACCTTTGAAAATTATAAATTTTGTCAAGTGAGATGGCTCACATGTTCAAATATGTGTACATGTGAAATGGTTAAATGGAGATATCTTTACAAATTTGTACAGAGCCATACATACATATATACATACATGTAAATCTTTATGCATACATACATATAAAGCTTCCCACAGAAATCTTTAGTTTTATTACCAGAAAAATTCTTATTTTCTTTAATAAGCCAAGAAGAGAAGAAAGCATAAAAAAGAAAGACTAAGGCAGTATTATTTAGGAAAAGCTAAAATTGTCATATGATACAGAAATAGGGGAACAAATAAAGAGAAAATAAGTTTATAAATATGTAGGCTAGGGGTGGTAGCTCCCAAAGGTCAAAGAACCATCGTTCCTCCCTCCCTCCGTCCTCCCTTTGTTCGTTCGTTTGTTCGTTCGTTCGTTCCTTCGTTCCTTCCTTCCTTCCTTCCTTCCTTCCTTCCTTCCTTCCTTCCTTCCTTCCAAAATATTATATGCCATAAATTGAGAGAAAGAGAGAGAGAATAGCTCCTTTCAAAGATATTTAGGTAAAATTACTCTTTTTTTTTTTTTTTTAGCAATCTGTCATCTGATGCTCCATCTGACACATTTTTGGCAATGCCTCAAGCTGTTCTCCAAGGTAGGATTTGCCCCAGCAAAAGCATAAATCATGTATGATAAATAATCTTTTGTGTTTTTTTTAAAGGGTGTTTCCTTTGTTAACTTTCTATTGCTGTGCTAATGTACCAAGACCAAGACAACTCATAGAAAAAAGAGTTTGTTAGGGCTCACAGCTCCAGCAGGTTAGAGTCTATGGTCATTATGGTAGAGAACATGGCAACAGGCAGGCATGGCACTGGATTATTAACTAAGAGCTTACATCTAATACCAGCATGAGGTAGAGATAGAGATAACTCAGAATGGCATGAGCTTTTGAAACGTCAAAGCCCACTCTCAATGACATACCTCTTCCAACAAGGCCACACCTCCTAACTCTTCCCAAACAGTTCAATTAGCTAGGGACCAAGCATCCATACATGTGACCAGTGAGGGCCATTCTCTTTCAAATAGCACCAAAAACTTAGAATGGGTTACAGGTAAGTATTAGATGTTGAAGTCCTCAAAGAGTCAATACAAGTATAAAAGAAAGGTCTAAAGTATTATAAAAACATTGGGTAGCTCTGAGTGCAAGCTGAGAACTCTATTGCAAAAAGACCACAAGTTGTCAATGAGGTATCTTGGTCATGGCCTCACCTTTCTCTTTCCTTATTTCTTTCTAGAACTTTTTTCTCAGAACTATCTATTAGCACCCCAATGCTGTATCATGCCTCTGTGATGTTAACACTGTAACATTATAGAGCATATTGCTACATCAGCATTTTTGTTTGTTTGTTTTCCAGATAAGGTTTCATACGTAGCTTTGGCTGACCTGGAACTCATTCTGTAGCTCATGCTGGCCACAAACTCACAGAGATCTGACCACCTCTGCCTCTCGAGTGCTGGAATTAAGGGAATGTGCCACCACAATTCTGATATATTAGTACTTTTTAAATGTTATATCTGTTGTAGCTACAAGCATCTGAGAAACAAAGTTTTTTGAAATAGAGTTGATGTTTATAAAGAGATTTTCATACAAATGTAAAACATTAAGGTGTAGAGAAAGACATTTAAGAAAAAGGTAAGACCAAGAATATGGCTATTAGCTTCTTAAAGGAGAGCCACCTATATTTTAATAAGCATATTTTAATAAGTACATTTTAATAAGTGAGCCTCCCCTCCCCCCCCCCCCCCCCCGCTCACTCAATACTATTCCCTACACTTCAACAAGACTCCATGAGCTTTACCTAATGTTTGGCTCTTAGTCTCTGCATCTGTTTCCATCTACTGTTGCTGGAGAGAGTAGACAGAGACCTGTGATTGGGGAGGCCCCTGGGAGTCTATGGGGATGACCCTAGCTGAGACTTCTATCAGTGAGGGATATGGAAACTGATGGGGTCACCTCCTAAAGCCAGATGGAACTTCCAGTATAGGGAGAGAGACACAAACCCACCTACAAAACTTTCAACCCAAAATTTGGTTGAATAAAGATGGAACAAAGATTGAGGGAACGGCAAACCAATGACTGGTCCAACTTGAGACCCATCCCATGGAAGGGAGACAACCCCAGACATGATTAATGATAGTCTGCTGTGCTTTGCAGACAAATTAAGCTATTTATTTACTTTACACCCCAATGATTGCAGTTTCCTCTCCTGCCTTTCCTCCCATCCCCTCCCTCTCACCACCCTTTCCCAGATCCACCCTTCCTCCTCTTCTCCTCAGAAAAGGGGAGGCCTCCCATGGATATCACATAGCCTTGGTATATCAAGTTGCAGTAAGATTAGGCATATCTTCATAGATTGAGGCTAGACAAGGCAGCCCAGTTAGGGGAATGGAATCCAAAGGCGGGCAATGTAGTCAGAGCCAGCCCCTGCTCCCATTTTAGGAATTCCACGTGAAAACCAAGCTGCACAACTGTTATATTTGTGCAGAGGGACCACAACCATCCCAGGCATGCTCTCTGGTCGGCAGTTCAGTCTCTATAAGCCCCTATGGACCCAGGTTAGTTGATTCTGTAGGTATTCTTATAATCCCTTTGGCTCCTTCAATTTTTAATTTCTCTCATCTACTTGATACCCCAAGCTCCACTTAATGTTTAGCTGAGGTCTCTGCATTAGCTTTGATCAGTTGCTTGGTGAAGCATCTCTAATGACAGTTTTGCTAGGCTCCTGTCTACAAGTATACTATAATATCATTAATAGTGTCAGGGGTAGGCTTCATTTTATGTCATGGGTCTCATGGGTCTCAAAGTAAGCCAGTCACCGCCTGGTCCTTCCCTCAAATTCTGCTCCATCTTTTACCACTGCACATCTTGTAGGCAGGACATATTGTGGGTTGAATGTTTTGTGACTGGGTTGGTGTCCCATTCCCTTATGAAAGTTTTGCCTGATTACAGGAGATGACCAGTTCAGCCTCCATATCCCTCACTGCTAGAAGTCTTAGCTACAATCACCCTCATAGATTCCCAAGAATTCCAGGTTTCCTAGGTTTCTAGCTTGTCCCAGAGATGCTTCTCCCCATTCAGTGTTTTTATGGGACTTCTGAATGTGCGAACAAGGGTGTCCTGCCTTTTCTTGGGCTCTTGCTCTTATTTGTTTTGTCCTATGTGCATGTTTTTGTTTTATCACATTTTATTATAATCCCTTAGAAGCCTGTTTTCTAATGGGAGACAGAAAAGTGTGGCTTCAGATGGGAGAGAAAGTAGGGAGGAACTGGGAGCAGTGGAAGGAATGAAACCATAATAGGACATATGTGAGAAGAATAGAAAAAAATAGTAAGAAAAATTATACACACACACACACACTTTAAAAGGAAGTTCAAATAAGGCCATTGTGCTTCCAGTGCTCTCTTGTTACAGCCAATTTACAGAGTTGAAGTTTTTCTTAAGAGGTGGGCTTGCTGTAGGGTTTTTAACTGACCAATACCTTTCCCTACATGTGCGGGCCTTAAAAATTCGATGAGGGTGTCATTCCTAGAGCATTCAGCTGCTGGCCACATGCAATATAAGATGGAATCATACTGAGGATAAGTACCTCTTCACCATTTTAGAATGTTGTAAGACCTCTGTTTCCAGGGGAACCATGCAGTAAAATCACAATGAATGAGGGATATAAAAACAAAACAGAGCAAAACTAAACAAAACAAAAACCAAAGGATCTTACACCCAGTCTCCTTCTCTCTGGGTCTCTGTCTCTGTGTCTGTCACACACACACACACACACACACACACACACACACACACACACACACACATACACACCTACTCATCCACCTGCCTGTGTGTATTTTCTACAGTATATCAGCCCAAGACTGAGAGATTTACAAAGGTCAGCTTGACTGTGAGCCAAGTACTCTCCTGTAGCAAGCTCAGGATATGACCACTTTCATGGCAGCAGGGTGTCTTGACATTATGAGGTAAATTGCCTCCTCTTGGCTACCAAGTGGTACCAGGAAAAAGTAATTTACCTTCTTCAGGTTACACACTCACAGAGAATAAAGCACTCACCTAGATGAGCAAATTGCTTTTCCTTACATTATGAGATGCCGCCCTGACACTGTGTTCCTGTGCCGCCCTGGTCCATCGGAGGGCTGACTTTCAGCAGTCAATTTTATGCACTTCTCCTCTCTTCAGTTAGAAAATGAACTTGGTGAAAAAAAGGTCCTGCTCTGAGTAAAAATCAACAGAGAACTGCTGGTTCTGTTAATCCTCAGATTTTGCCCCAGGAAGCAGGCTGTATCTCCCTCCACCAGAGAAAAAGATGCATTTCCAACAGGATGCAGAACAGCTGTATTCAGCAGCCCGATTTGCAGACAGCTAAGTAAAGCCAGAGCATGAACACTTGCAGTGGTATTTTTTACAACTTGCAAAAACTGCTTTCCTGAGTCCCAAGGCATTAGACTAAATACGAACTGGGCACAGCTCTGTGTCCCTATTAGAGAACAAGGAGATGACCACTTCCAGGAAACTCACAAGCATTTTTCACTTACAAGTGAATCCTTTTATGCCCTCAAAAACTCAATTTCGTAAATTATCCCTCATGTTTTCCAAGGGTTAATGTGACCCTCCTCTTCTTGGTGACTCACTGTCTCTTCATCCTCAGAGACAGGTGTGCCATGGGTTTGATTGTATCAAAAATAAGCATTCACTCAGCATTGAATGTTTACAGAATTAAAAGCAGGAGAAAATCTAAGACATATATCAAGATGGGCAGGTACAAAAATACACAAGGGTGTCCTGACCTGTCACAGTTTTCATGGAAGAATTAACTTCAAAAGTCAGAGATTTTTGTGGTTTGTTTTGTTTTCTGGGAACACTGCTCTATGAACTAAGAGAAATAAAACAGACACAAGACTTCCTAAGAATAATTACTCTTTAATATTAATTTGCCCCTAAGCTTTACTTTTCAATAAGTTCCAAGTTGGTATCCATATGAAAATTGGCATTTTAAAACTGACAGATGCAGTGTTTACGTTGTGAATTGCTTCTAACCCAGAGACACCTTACACTAGGGCAGTCTTTCTAAGCAGTAGAAAGCATGCTTTTTTGAGAAGTAGTGAATTTAATAGTGTGCTCTCCATGTAGTCCCAGGAACAGTAGATTCTCTCAAGTCTCTGTGAGGAACAGCAGTGCAGAAGCAAAAGGGGCCACAGAAAGGACTGTGGGCAAATGTGCAGTTACTAATGGTGTCTATCTTTCTGTTTGGTCATCACAGAGAAGCAATATCAACACAGTAAGTTAGCTGTTGAATGTTGGACTCCAAAATACAGTACATGTAATATTAGATATAAAAAGGAGAAAGAAGGTAGAGGAGAAAGGGAAAAGAGGGAGTGGACCAAGAGGCAGGTGAGCAGAGAGACAAAAAGAGAGGCATGGAGAAAGAAGAAAACAGAATGAGAAGATATGCACCACAGCAAGAAGGGTTACCCCAAAGTTCAAGTCTGCAGTGTACTCTTCCTCCTTTGGAAAGACTGAAGCATGGCCTCCCTTTCTTCACACGCACAGAAACCAAGTCTGGCTTGTGTTTCCCCCTTGCCCTCCTTCTCCTACCTCTGTAGAATTTTGCTGCATGAAACAAAATGTAGAAGCATTGTGTGTTCTGTAAATATGCTTCATGCTTCTTCTTCCTCAGTGTATCTGGAATTTTATGTATTTGCCCTTTTATTCATTTACTCATATATTTATGGGATGACCATTATCTTCTGTAAATTGTATCATACAGTAGGGCTGCACACTGGAGAAGATATTGGTGTCATTTTTCAATATGGAAAAAAGTGCCTGAAGATAGGTTTATGGTGTGAGTACACAAATTGGCAAAGGCAGAAAAAGGAGGACACATTTTTACATTTTTATTTTAAAGGTATAATTTTTTAAACTGTGTAAGAGTTTTTAACTTCTGTTTTATTTATTCTTTTCACCCCTTCCCACAAATATGTCAGAAAGCTACTTGCCAGAGTTGATTTCCTTCTACCATAGGGGTCCCAGGGAGGAAACTCAAGTTGACAGAACTGGCAGTTAAACTTCTTCATCCTTTGAGACATCTCACTGGCCTTGGAAAAAAACTGCAAAAGGACAGAAAGAACAAAATTTAGTCTGAGAAAGAAAAAGTAAACAAAAAGTTGCATACAGATGAAGGACAGATCAGGCATGCTCCTGGGAAAACAGTCCAAGTCTCTTAGAGTCAAGAATCATCTGAAAGAGAAAGCCCTTCATTTGCCACCTCAGTGGCAGGTGTGCAGTGGGCTGACACAGGCATGGTGAAAGGCTTTGGATAGACTAGTCCAAGCTGTTGACAAATCAGTAACCTCATGTCTAGGAGTTAGGTAGGCAGTCTGACTGTGTGCACTCACTTTGTCAATGCTTCTATGTCAATTTATCTATGTGTGAGCCAACATGGGGACACTCTTGAGAGGCCCTCCCCATACAAATGTGAGCACTCAGTGGGTGCTGAAATAAAGTGAGGAGCAAACGTGGAGAGAATAGCTGCTTTTCTATGTGGGGTAGACATGTTTACAGTGAGCCTTTGCTAATCTTGGTAGTTTCTGATATCACTTTTATGAATAGAAAAACTTGAGTTTTTAAATTCCAAACGTGTAAACTGCTTGTACATTTGCATCCCCGGTGTGTACCATCATTATGTTCATCTCTGGGAAAACAAAGAAACAAAGCATGGCTTCTTTTATCAAGGAAATCAATATGCCAACATGTGCCAACCATGAACAAGTGACTTATGCAAGTAACACACAGTGAGTAGAAGGGAAATAGAAATCATTTTTCAAATTGTGAACCTGTATTTTTCTTGTCCCATCATACCATGGAAATAAATGGCTTCTTTTCATTGTTTCCCTTAACAATACTGAACTAAAGTGGTGGGAAGGTACACTAACATATTTCTTTATGTTTTCTGAGCCTGGTTTTATAGTTTTGGTCTGAGTACCAATCAAGTTACAGAATTCAACAGCATATAAATGGCTTCAGCAAACAATTCTATAAGACAACAATAATTTCATAAACCCAAATTTACAGTTACAGAATCCTCTATGATGGTGACTTCCATGATATTTCTGTTTCTACTTTCATTTGCCTCCTTCCATAGTTAAACATGTGGTTGGCACTGTGTTTGATACAAAAGACCTGTGTCAAAGAGGAAGCAAAGAAGTGCACATTGGTGAGATTTCTGTGTCTTTAAAAGGCAAAGTGAGGTCTGTATGTGGACAAAATATTTACCAGAATGTTGTTTCTCAGCTCAGCCCCATTCACCCCTAAAAGAAGGGACTGTGGAACAGGCAGTATGCTAACTTCTACCTGATTCCAGAAGAATTACTGGGAGAAGACAAATGCCTAAGTTTTTCATATCCAGCTTCAAGGTCATAATGGAAAGAAAATTCCCATTGCCTACATGTCTCTAGGAACATGGCAAGCCCTTTTCATTAGGTCTAAATAATAAGTCACACAAAATATTATGAGTACCCCAAATTTTACATAAAATTGACCAACATCTTAAATTCAGAACCATATGGGAAATTTCACAGCTTAGTTGTAGTGCTTAGTATATTCATTCTAAAATATATGTGTAGATAATTGTTTACCATGACATAGGTACTCATGACTGGTGAACCAAATAAAATATACTCAATAAATCAGTATTTACATAATGAAGGGTAATGAAAAAAAGATAATATGTATACATTTATCTATCATGTAAAATAGAAAAAATGGCATTGGCTTCAACTCATAGCATCCCTTAAAGGAACATAAAGCTGCCTTTGTCTTATAGTTTCCAACCACATCTCCTTGTTTCACTATAACTGGTCTGCAGGGCACTTGGAGGTGTTAGGCCAACATTTAAACACAAGATTTGCCAGAGAAATGCTCAGTCCCAGTGGCCTTGCTCCCCAGGCACAGTGCTGGGCTCCCTGCTGGCTGCCCACTGTAAAGGGGAGCCTTCTTCACCTGGTTTCTAAGGTCTCTGATCATTCCAAGAGTGTTCCATGATTGATCTGTCTTGTTCACATGAAATTGTGTGCTTAGGTAACAGCACATGTGCGCCCATTCCATCCTCAGTCTTTCTTCAGCCTTGGCCTCCCACAGCACATTCCCCCTTCTCCATGTGCAAAGCTAAGCACATCTTTCATAATGGGTATGACAGTGCCATGCTGTGCACCAAACACTGAATAAAGGGGGTGTTCATACCATAGGAATTGTCTTGGCTTTGATTGTGTCTGTTCATACCTGCAATTTCACAGACAATGAAATGAAAATTCACTAATTTTTTGCAAATTCATCAGTAAACTTAAATCCTGAGATAGCAGGACACTAACTGTTTTGTGGTATTTTGGTGATTTGTATTCTATTTTATTTATAAGTTAATTAAATTTATTCTGATATTTTCATACATAGATAAAATTCATTCTAATTACTTTCAAATCTTTCTACATCTTATTTCTGTTTCACACCATCCATAATCTCTTCTCCTTACAAACCACTTTTGACATGAGTGAATTTTTGTTTTATTATATGACCCAACAATTCTAGCAAGGGTGTCAATGTGACCATGAGTTTGGAACTGTCCACTGAAGCCTGGTAGACTCATAATTTGATGTATAAATGAAGACCATGACTCCTGGCATCCTAATCATCTACTGAAAGCTAGTACTTAGCTGGGGACTATTCCCTGCCCCCTGAATTTAGCAGAAATAAATAAGATTTTACTTTTATGATCATGAAATCTCATGTAAAGAAAAGGGAGACTGACATTTGACAGCCATCCTTTTTTCAGAATGCTCCCTGTATTGTGAAGGGGTTGTACACCCACTTTTCCTGTGAAGGGTCCCGTGCTGCTCTGGATCATGCAGTCTCAGTAACCTGATGAATTTCATGAGGCGTGTTCTTGTTTCAAAAAAAAAATGCTCCTATCCTGAAATGCAGTACAACATTCCCAGCATTAGCCACTAACATTTTGGGGGCTGTGGAATACTGACTTTCTAGCAGAAGAGATATGTCAATAGATACCTAGCACCCTGTGTTTGCTGCTGGCTTATTCTGTCTTACCACAGAGGGATGTTTGGTAAACACTCACTGCTCCTCCCTGTAGATGCTCTTCTGTGGACTTGGGTTGGTGTTTCTCAAACAGACATGCACTGAGAAGTGTTTCAACATTTCCCATGCTGTGTGTTAAATGTGCCAGATGACCTCTCGTTTTTGTCTTACAAGTTCACAGTGACTTCACATTTTGTAATTGGATGAAGCCAGTGGTGTGAGCCATGGCTGTGATGACCCACATCATAAAGATTTCATCTCTTTAATGAAAACAGATTGTTACATGTGTGACCAAGTGTGATTTCTAGCTCTGCACTTGTCAAATATTTCTAGGAAATTAGTTCACAAATCAGAAAACATCTGCAATCTGACTCAATGCCTCAGGTTGATATTTAGAATCCATGGCCACCACAACCCCACTTGGCTTGATTCCTGTATAGACTCTGTTCCCCACTTTTCTTATGTGAGCTCCAGACACTGGCAGAACAAGACATGTCATTTCCCCATTTAATTTCTTCTTTCTGTGAACACTCTCCTCTCCTCAGTTCCACTATTCCTTCTTTAGATTTTGGTTATTATTTATCATTCCTGTGCTTGTGGGCTCTGTGTGTGAGAGAAAGGGGGGAGGGAGAGAGAGAGAGGGAGAGAGAGAGAGAGAGAGAGAGAGAGAGAGAGAGAGAGAGAGAGAGAGAGAGAGAGAGAGAGAGAATAAGGGCATATTTGTACAACGGCATATGTGTAGAGTTCAGAGGACGACTTCAGGATTTGTCTCTCTCCACTGAGAAATCTGGGAATTGAACTCAGGTTAACAGGCTCAAGCTTGTAGAATCAGGGCTTTTTATTTATAAATCCATGTTTCCAGCCTCTCTCTATTACTCACACCCAAAGCTTCTTCATATATTCGTCTGTCTTATTACTTACAATATTGCTTTAATTTCCATATTTGTCTAAGTATGTGGACAACATCTGCATAAATTAATCTTTCTAGCAAGAAAATGTGGCTAGGTAGGTAGTCAGCTCTTATCAGTGTAAGAGATCACTGGGAATGGCAGCTTGGGGAAAAAAAGAACTGAAGTTGCAGGATTTGAGTATCTGTCACAAGAATGGCATCTGTGCAACATATCTGGCCCTGGGTGGAGACGTGACATTTTGAGCTACATGGAAGGTCATAAGAAAGATTATTATCTAGCCAAAAGCATTATGATAAAGTATGACATAGCAATGTCTCCTCCCTTACCAGTTAATCCAATGTTTTGTCAATCATTTGGGCATGAAAATGCCTTTTGGGGAAAACTGTCTGTTATAGAGACTTTAGTATAACCCCTGTTTAAGATGTTGACAGAGCAGCAGATGATCTGATCATTTCCCTTTCTTACACCATTGAGACTGATCCACCTTAATAAACTCCATTTAACTCCCACTCTACACTCTGTGGGCTTCTTCCAAACTCTTTTAATGACAACCACAAGGAATGGGGATCCAAGGGAAACACCAGGAGATATTCCACTCACATCTGTTGGTGTTAGCATTGGACATCCCATTTTTTATATTGTATGAACTCCTCTTTTGTGCTGAAACCATAGACTTCCTCACTCTTTTATGGTTACAGGTTCCCTCTTAAGTGCATGTCTTCATCTATCTATGAGATCACCGTTACTTTCCTGTTTTCAGAATACATAATCTCCAGAGATTTACTCTCATTCCTTTGTGTTTCTGTCTCTTGTTACCTAATTTATACATGACTTTTGAAAAAAAAAAATAAAGAGGTAACTATGCCTGCAGTGTTTGAATAGGTTTGGCCCCTATGGACTTATGTGTTGGAATGCTTGGCCCATAGGGAAAGACATTACTGAGAGTTGTCCTAGTTGTAATAGATGTGGCCTTGTTGGAGGAAGGTTGTCACTGTGAGGATGGACTTTGAGGTCCTATGCTTAAGCTGTGCCCAGGGTAGAAGAGACCCTCTTCCTGGCTGCCTGCAGAATAGATGGTCTCTCCTGATTGCCTTCAGATCATGATGTAAAATCTTGGCTCCTCTAACACAATGTCTACCTGCTCACTGCCAATGTTTTCTGCCATGATAATAATGAACTTAACCTCTAAAACTAAGTCAGCCCCCATTAAATATTGTCCTTTATAAGAGCTGCCTTGGTTATGATGTTTCTTCACAGCAATGGAAACCCAACCTAAGACAGAAGTTGGTACCAGAAGTGGGGTATCACTGTGAAAGGCCTGACCATGATTTTGTTTGGAGGAATGTGGATTTGGGGAATTAGGATTAGAAAAGCAGTAGAATGTTTAAAGTGGGACTTAAGGACCCATTCTGGTAGGACTATGGAAGACAGTTTTACTGAGGATGATTTGAACTGTAGTGGTCTGACTCAAGAGATTTCAGAGGAGAAGAATTTTAGTATTTTGCCTAGAGATAGATTTTGTGATATTTTGGTGAAGAATGTGGTTGCTTTTTGCTCTTGTGTGACGTCTGCCTGAGGCTAAGGTGAGGAGATTCAGGTTAATTGCATTAACAAAGAAGTTTTTAAAAACCTAGCATAGGCTTTATCCTCTGGTTACTCTTACAGAGAACATTTTGATCAAGTGTAACACTCTTAGAAAGGAAACAAATACAAAGTGTATGGTTTAAGGAGTAAAGGGGCATCAGGAGCTAAATCATCAGTTTAAGACTATTAAATAAAATTAAGGGAGGGATGATCTGAAGACAAGATCCCATCCAACTAAGCTTATGGTTTATGCATTTGCAGTAGTTATATTATGTTTGACATTTTTATTACCTGGTAATTGTTTTCATTTGGTCTTTTAATCAGAAATGAACTCCAGAAATTGAAGGCATAGGCTTTTAATCTGGATACTGAGGAATAGTGACCATGAAAAGCTTAGATGTAGACATGGTGCTATACACCTTTAATCCCAGCTTAGGAGACAGAGAAGCAAGTCTCTGAGTTCAAGGCCAGCTTGGTAAAGAGCAAGTTCCAAATAGAGAAAAGCTTAGGACAGGGCATGCTGGTACAAACCTTTAATTCCAGAACTCAGGAGATAGGCATGAAGATCTTTGAGTTAAACAGTTTACAGAACACGTGCAACCAAGTTTAGGTGGTGAAGGACACAATAGAACAGGGGGACCATGTTACAGGACCAGAAAGCAACAGAGCTCAACAGCTTTGGTCATGTGGCTCTGGCTTTAGGGTCAACACTAGGAGATGTTACTAGGACAATAGTTACTGGTTAGCTTGAGCTAAGAAATTAGCAATGATTCCAGTATCGCTGAGGTAAAATCTTCAGGAATTTTTTCTGAGAGCACAAAGAAGTTGTGCTCCAGAGATAACCAAGGTTGTACCTCATGTTGTAGCAGGACTTGGTAATGTGTAATGGGCCCCCAGATGGTACTGGTTTGGAGAGAAACTCAGACGGTACTGTGAGAGGACAGGTAAGGCCATTGGTAAATGTGCAGTCTCAGTTGCAGTTGATGATCAAGGACTGAAGGAGCAATACAAAGTAGTCAAGACTTGAAACCATAAAGAGAGCCTATGAGACATTATTGATGAAGCCCAGTTAGAGTGGAAGACTATCCTGAGCTTTTGTCCCCGCCGGCAAGAACACACTCAGGACAACCGGAATCTTCTGCGGCAAAGCTTTATTGCTTACTTCTCAGGAAGATCCCGACCCCAGAAAATGGAGTCCCTTATATAGTGCTCAGCCATGACGTTTCAGCACCTGATGTGGCGTGACAGCTCTTGATTCGTTGCTTGCCCATCACACCACTATTACACCCTGAGAATGGGCAGTGACTAGGAGTGAGTTCACTCTCGCACTTGCGCACAAGGCTTGTTTACTAGTTTGTCACAGCGGAGGCCAGCGCCATCTTATAATGGTGATTGCTCGCGGCACGCGCACGGCTCTCCACAGCAATTGCTCGCTGCACGGCTTTCCACATCTCCCCCTTTTTATTTTATTAAATTGAGGCTGGACTAGGTCTGTGTAATTATGCCCATCCGCTGTGGCTCCTGTCTTAGGTCGTTCCTCCAATGTCACAGCCTTTCCTGTCATAGGGTAACCCTATCGCCACTGGGCCCCGTGTCTTAGGATGATCTGTGCATGAGGAAAGTTGCTCGTCCCTGGATACCGCAGTGCTATGTGACAGTAACTACTAAATGACCTAGGGCAAACTCTACAAAAGAGGCCAGTCACCAATGTCAACTAATTTTTGAGCATAGATAGCCAGATTTCGGGGGAGGCGCCTTGCTCAATGGCAGCAAGTGCTTGAGCTATCACAACCTTGTCACGTGTTTGTTGGGTTCTGAGCTTGCAAACCAACCAGAGCATGAACACAAGTCCACAGCAGGTGGCAACACCAAATAAACCCACCCCCACCCATTCCTTAAAATAAGAAAATGCAGATGAAATCCAGGAGGAGAGGCCCTCTGTCAATGACAGGTCCACTCGCGTTGAGTTGATCTTTAAAACTGCCACCCTCAGGGCCTCAAGAGTCTCATCGAATCCCTCAGACCAATTTCCTGCAAGATACAAGGAAATCTGTCTAGACAGATTAGCTGCATAAGTAAAATTTTCATATTGGACACTGGTAATACACAGAGCTTCCAGTTTTCTTTCACAACCCAACTGGGCCATCTGGTATAGAACTCCTATCTGTTCTTCTGCCAGGTCAAGGCGCTGATTCAATATCATCAGCCCTCCCTTTAACTTGGTACTAGCAGAAGTTTGGACAGTGATGGCATCAGCCAGATCTGCTGAAAGCTGATTTAATTTTGTGCCTGATTGAACTGTACTAGCCATAGCATACCCTGCAGCTGTAGCAGCAGCTGCACTGGCTGAAATTGCTATGATCACGGCAGCAGTAATTCCAAAATCTCTTTTTTGTCGAAACAGGGATAAGGTGGAGGGTGTTTCCACCGGAACAGGGATCCAAGGTGGGATCCGTGCTACCATGGCACAGGTGTTCTTTGTTATGTCCCAACATTGAGAAATCCAACAAGAATCATTGGAACAGACTTCAAATGAATCATGTGAAAGAATAAACAAGAAAGGGGGGTAAACACAGACTGGGGTAGATGGATAATTAATCTGGTTTACCAAAGTTTTATTGAACCCAGTGATCTCTACACTGGTATTAGTATATCCATAAGAGTCCTGGGAGGCAGCATGTATTCCCCAATACTGAGCAAATCTTGAGATGCCAGTAAAAGAAGCCTTTCCAACTGCTCCTCCCTGGATAAAGATCAAAGGATTGAGTTCTGTACAACTGCCATTGACTCCACAAAGCACCCACTTGTGAAAGGGATGCATTCTAAAGTCCTGTATGAAAAGTCCCTCTTTCATAACAAATTCCTTCTCTGGGTCATCTATCATGTTGGGAGAAAAGGAAAAGGTTTTACTCTGATCTGCCCAACGAGTGATGGAGGATTGACAATCAGACCAAGGCAGTATCAGCCCTTCATCTTCCAAGCTACAATGAGGGGCTATTTTTGGTTGGTGGGGACGTTCTTTGTCTGAAAAGTTAGGTGGTAGAAATGTACCATTAACCAAAATTGCCTCCTGCCAAAAGGTCCGATTTGTAAAGGTTATATCTGCGTTGGAAGTATCTTGGGTTGTGCTTACCCAACCTCCTCGGTGCTCATTAAACTTCCCCAAAGCTCGAGCTGTGAGGTTGATACATTTTCCTGGTCCATTAATTTGAAAACATAAAGAACCCTGTTCTAATAAAGAGCGATTTTCCCCTAATGGTGCTCGGGTGGGATCATAGGGTAGATATGGCAAACCTAATGTTTTATTAGTAGTAAAGAATTTTGGAAAAACTATAGCATTATGGCGAACTGGCATTGGTTTAGGGAAAGTCGAGAGAATGGCCCATCTCTGTTCGCCCCTCATACTAGGAACCTGAGACAAGTTCAGCATTGTCAGGATCAGGAGCAGTCCTTGGGAGGTCTGCATCTTCTGCACCATCCTTGATGAATATCTTGCGGGTGAGTCGTTCTGGCAGCCAAAATGGGTTGTCTTCACTCTGTGGAAAAACACAAACAGCTCCCCTGGATCTTATCAAAATAGGATCCGGGCCTTTCCACAGACCAGTTAAGACATCCTTCCATTTGACCATTTCTTTTGGTCTATCAGGGTCTGAGCTATGTCGATCAGCTGCAGAGCGACCTTGTTCGTCAAGATTCAAAAAATTAAGTGTAAAGAGTGCCATAGATACAGCTACTCTTGGCACTGAGGGCAGAGTCTCATCAACTCCCCCTTTTTGTTTTATAAGATAAGACTTAAGTGTACGGTGGGCACGTTCCACAATGCCTTGTCCTTGAGGATTATAAGGAAGGCCAGTCAAGTGAGTGACATCCATTTGATGACAAAATTGCTGAAATTTAGTAGAGGTATATGCTGACCCATTATCAGTTTTAAGAATTGTGGGCTTGCCCCAAGCACTCCACGCTTCTAAACAGTGCTGTATAACATGAGAGGCTTTCTCACCTGTTAAAGGTGTAGCAAACATAACACCAGAGCAGGTGTCAATGGAAACATGTAAATATTGATTTCTTCCAAAGGAGGAAATATGAGTGACATCCATTTGCCAGACCTGTAATGGTCTGATGCCTCAGGGGTTTACCCCTACATGAGGAGTAGGCAGAAATTGACAACAGTTTTGACATTGGGTGACAATGTCACAAGCTTCTTTCCTAGTTAAAGTGAAACGGCGGCGTAATGTTTCAGCCGTCACGTGGAAGTGTTTATGAAACTCCCTTGCAGCCTCTGACTGCGAGGACAGAGCAGCAGCCACGATTCTAGTAGCTTTGTCTGCCAAGTCATTTCCATGAGACATGGGGCCAGGAAGGCCAGAATGAGCCCTAACATGAGTAATATACAGAAGATGTCTTCTATGTAACAAGGCTGACTGAATTTGCTGAAAAATGTGAGCAAGCTTGCTAGAGGGTCTAATTAAGCCCGCAACTTCAAGCATATTAACTGCATTGACCACATATGAGGAGTCAGATACAATATTGAGTGGTCCCAGAAAAGTTTCAAGGACTTCTAGAACTACCAAACACTCTACAACCTGGGGTGATGTCTCATTATATTGTTTAGATATTACTTGGCCATTTACTACATATGCACCTATGCCAGATTTGGATCCATCTGTATACACTACTACCCCATCCGGAAGTGGGTGTTTGGCTGTTATTACTGGAAACACTATGGCTTGGCTTAAGGCAAATTGTAAAATTGGATGTTTTGGATAATGATTATCAATTTGTCCTGAATAAGAGGCAACCAAGACTGCCCAATCGTTAGTTGTTGCTGCCAGGGTTTGAACTTGAGCAGAAGTATAAGGTACGATTAGCATATGAGGTTCTTTCCCAAAATAAGTAATAGCTGCTTTTATCCCCCTAAGTGCAAGTTGAGCAATTGCATTAGGATACCACTCAATAATTTTTGCAGGGGAAGCATTAGGATGGACCCACAATAAGGGTCCTTTTTGCCATAAGACTGCTGTTGGTAACTGTGCAGTTTTTAATATGCACAATTCAAATGACTTTGACTCCTCAATGCGTTGTAATTGAGCATCTTGTAAGGCCTTTTCTATCGTTTGTAAAGCTTGACATGCAGCTGGGGTAAGTGCTCTGTGGGAGGAGATGTGGGTATCTCCCTCTAATATGTCAAATAAGGGCTTTAATTCTGCTGATGGAATTTTCAAAAATGGTCTTAGCCAGTTAATATCTCCTAGCAATTTTTGGAAATCATTCAAGGTATGTAGTTGATCTTTGCGATTCTCTAATTTTTGAGGAACAATTTTGTCAGGATAAATGAGTGACCCTAGGAAGGCTCCCATTTGAGCAACTTGAACCTTTTCAGTGGCCACCTGCAATCCCCATTGCCCTAACGTTTTTATTAATATAGGGTATGCATCTTGCAATAATTGTGAATTTTTATGGCAAATCAAAATGTCATCCATATAAATTATCACCTGTAATGATGGAAAATGCTCTCTAACTGACTTAAGTGCCAATTGCACATACAGTTGACACATGGTGGGACTATTCGCCATCCCCTGAGGTAGGACCTTCCATTGGTATCTTTGATCCAGTTCTAAATGATTAATGGCTGGGATAGTAAATGCAAATCTTTGCCTATCTTGAGGGCATAAAGGTATAGAGAAAAAGCAATCTTTAATATCTATAATTATAATTTCCCAATTTTTGGGTAAGGCAGAAAGCAATGGTAGCCCTCGCTGAACTGGTCCAAATAGACGCATTTGTGCATTAATAGCTCTAAGATCATGTAATAAGCGCCATTTGCCAGATTTTTTCTTAATTACGAAAATAGGTGTATTCCAGGGTGAGGTAGAGGGTTCTAAATGACCCAAGCGTAGCTGTTCAGAAATTAGTTTTGTAGCTGCTTCTAACTTTTCAGAGGAGAGAGGCCATTGAGGAACCCATACAACTTCCTCTGTAAGCCATGGTATGGGCATGGAGCCCTCAACGGCCCCTAGAAAAAACCCAAACCTTGTCTCCCATTATTACCTTTTTGAGGGATAGGTTCAAGTTTACCCTGCTCTCCTTTCCCTAATCCCCTTCCTTCTTTATAGCCCATTTTCTTCATTATTTGAACAGCTTGTGGCGAGTATTCATTAGTCAAGGTCAGTCCTAGTGCCTGTAAGATGTCTCTCCCCCAGAGATTTACTGGGAGTGGTAAAACATAGGGAGTGAATCGTCCTGTTTGACCTTCAGGAGCTGTCCAGCTCAAAGAATGGGAACTAATAGTGGGACAGGACTGATAACCTAAACCTTGCAAAGAACGTGATGACTGAGTAACGGGCCAAGTTTTTGGCCACCATTGGGAAGAAAGGATACTTTTATCTGCTCCTGTGTCTAAAATCCCTTTAAATTGTTTTCCTTCTATAACTAATTCTAAGAATGGCCTGGAGTCAAGAGGAATCACTAAGTAAGCAGAATCATTTCCAGTAGAACCAATCCCTCTGGTAGCTCGAGGGACACCAGAGGAAGGAAAACAGCCATGTAGGCTTGGCAAAATTATTAACTGAGCTATTCTATCCCCTTGTGAAATAGAAAAGACACCCTGAGGACAGGAACAGAGAACTTGAAGTTCCCCTTCATAATCTTGATCTACGACTCCAGGGTGAACAATAAGACCTTGTAAGGTAAGGGAGGCCCGGCCCAATATTAGGCCAACACTCCCGGATGGCAGAGGTCCTTTATAGTCAGTAGGAATAGGCTGTACCCCCATTTGGGGCATTAGCATGAATCGGGTGGTGGTACGGAGGTCCAACCCAGCTGATCCTTCTGTTGCCTTACGGACTGTGGGGTCCACCTTTTGCCTGTCGAGGTCCCATATGTTTTCGGGCCCTGAGACCTGAGGGCCCTGTACTGGTTTTTTGGAATGGTCTCATTATCTACTGCTTGAGGGAATCCTGGCTGCAGGGGCCTGCCTCGAATGTTCCTGACTGAACGACAATCTCTAGCCCAATGATATCCTTTTCCACACTTAGTACAGAGTCCTGGTGCTCTCCTTTTGACAAGGGCTCTACAGTCCTTTTTTAAGTGTCCCAGTTTGCCACAATTATAGCAGAGTTTGAACTCAGCCATGTCAGGGCGTTTTTGCCCTTGTAGAATGGCAGCTGCTAAACCTGCATTAGTGAGTGGCCCTCCAAGCTCACGGCAAACCTTCAACCAGTCCTGCAGTCCCTTGCTCTTTCTAGGTGTAATAGCTGCCCTGCATTCCTGGGTAGCCTGTTCATAGATAAACTGTTCAATTAAAGGCATAGCTGTCTCTGGGTCCCCAAAAATTCTCCCTGCCGCTTCTGTCATTCTAGCCACAAAATCTGAGAATGACTCCTGTGCGCCCTGGGTGATCTTGGTCAAATGCCCACTTGCCTCTCCCTTCTTAGAGAGTGCCTTCCATGCCTTAACTGCAGCAGCTGAGATCTGAGCATAAGCTCCCCAATGGTAATTTGTCTGGTTATTAGCGTGTTGTCCCTGACCTGTAAGCAACTCAAAAGTCCATGTTTCTTGGTCCCCTTCAACATTGGCATTGGCCCTTGCCTGTGCTTGGCAGGAGTCTTGCCACAAAGCTTTCCATTCTAAATACATTCCCATGTTAGGAGATGCGGCTTTTACTACGGTCATCCAATCGCCGGGGGTCATTGCCAGAGTCGCAAGCCTTTCGATTTGGGCTACAGTAAAGTTGGAATTGACTCCATAGTTACGAACTGACTATGCTAGTTCTTTAATCTGTATATACTCCACTGGGGCATGAACGCGTCTGCCCTCTGCGTCTTCAAAGACTGGGAATGCTTGCTGCACTTTTCTCTGTTCCTCTTTTGAAATGAATGAGTCTGATTGATACCTCTGCACATAGGTTGGAGGTGTACTAGGACCCAGAGGTTGCAGATCTGAAGATCGCATAGTGATTTGACATTTGTCTCTAGCTACTTTTGCTTTCTTTATGTTATTCTGTGACTGATTAGCTCATCTTTCATCTAGCTGGTATCTTTCTTCCTCTAAGTCTGTCTCCTCAGAGGAGCTAAGTTCCTTATACAATTCTGAGCTACTGACAGCTAGTGCCTTAAACTCATCTAATGGCGGGTAGAGGCTCCTTTCCTTATGTGCCTCTCCAGTTCTTTCTCTCTTCTTCTCTCCCTTTCCATCCCTTTTTCTAATCTCTCCCAAGGCATTCTTTCCTTTATATCTCTTTTCCTCGGGCTCAAGGCCCGTGGAAAGGCCTAAATTCTTCAGTGCACCTTGTTTCGTCCCAACTTTCAATCTCTCTCCCCACTCTGCCTCTGATAGACTGTCTTGAATTTCATCCAAAATCTTCTGCCCTGTTTCTACCATTTGCTGACAATCCTCATCTGTTAAGCACGATCTGACCAATTTCCATAACGGCATGATCCCTGCTTTAAGTTTGCCGTTCTGCTGTTCCCTAACTAGATCTCCTTTCAGTTTGTCCCAAGAAGTGACAGTTAACGAACCTGAGCAAGCATACCATGGTGCCACACGGTCTACCTCCCTGACAAATGCCTCTATACTCTTAGTGGTGATTTTTAGGCCACACTGCTTCAGGACCAACCTTAACGCCACTACTACAGAGTGAGAAATTCCCATACTGCCACTATCCAGTCCTGACCGTGACTGAAACTAATCACTGTCCAGGCACTGTCCAGGTGCTGTCCGAGCCTGACTGCGACTGGGAACCAGTCAGCAGTTCCAGCGGTGGAAGCAAAACGAAACCAAAAGGGAAAGTGCAATCGCCGTGCAAACAATCAAAAGGGCATCTAACTCTGGAGAAATTTCAAGACTATACTTACCTTGCAGAGCTGTAGTGTCCCGCAGTTCTGGTTCTGCCCCGCGAACGAGGGAACTTCCTTGCGCCGGTGTGATGGTATAAAGTCCCCGGGTCTTCGGCGCCACGTATCCTGAGCTTTTGTCCCCGCCGGCAAGAAAACACTCAGGACAACCGGAATCTTCTGCGGCAAAGCTTTATTGCTTACTTCTCAGGAAGATCCCAACCCCAGAAAATGGAGTCCCTTATATAGTGCTCAGCCATGACGTTTCAGCACCTGATGTGGCGTGACAGCTCTTGATTCGTTGCTCGCCCATCACACCACTATTATACCCCAAGAATGGGCAGTGACTAGGAGTGAGTTCACTCTCGCACTTGCGCACAAGGCTTGTTTACTAGTTTGTCACAGCGGAGGCCAGCGCCATCTTATAATGGTGATTGCTCGCTGCACGCGCATGGCTCTCCACAGCGATTGCTCGCTGCACGGCTTTCCACAGAAGACCTCAGAATACTGGAGATGCTAGTACAATGGAATGATGACCAATCACAGCAGCAGTAATGGAGTGGAGTCATAAGAGCTTAGACTGGTACAGAAGACAGAGCTGGAACAGTGACCCAAGCCTTTGTAGATGCCCAGAAGATCATGTGTGAATTGGAGACACTGGAACAGGAAGCTGTGAAGTTGAAGTTGCCTAGAAGACCCCAAGATAATAGAAATGCCAGGGACATTGGATACCTGCCAAAGAAAGCTGCTAACAGGGAGTAAAAGCAGCCAAAGAGAAAGAATTGTCTTGGAGACCAAAAAAATCTGAAAAGAATTGGAAATCTGAAGAGAACTTTGACATCAGACATGGAGATTCAGAGTTTTCAGTTTGCCCATTTGGTTTTTGGTCTTGCTTTGGTCCAGTATTTCCTCACTATGATGTTTTTGAATGGTAAAGTGTATCCTGTAATGCTGGAAGTATGGGATCTCTCTTTTTTTAATTTTTTTTATAGAGATTACTGATAAGTGACTGCATGAATCTCAGAGGAGACTTTGAACTTTGACTTCTAACACTGTTGAGACTGCTACAGACTATGAGAAGTTTTGGAGTTGGACTAAATTTATTTTGCATTATGCTATGGCTAGGTATAGCCCCTATAGACTCATGTGTTTGAACAAACCTATAGTAGCCAGGGAGTGGAATGTGGTGGTTTGAATATGCTTGGCCCATGGAAAGTGACACTATTAGGAGGCGTGGCCTAGTTAGAATAGGTGTAGCTTTGTTGGTGGAAATGTGTCACTATGGGAGTGGGCTTTGAGGTCCTATGCTTAAGCTCAGCCCAGTGCTGTGTGTGGGGGGGATGGGAAGAGACCTGTCTCTTGGTTGTCTATAGAAAAGACAGTCTCTTTCAGTTGCCTTCAGATCAAGATGTAGTAATCCTGGCTTTTCCAGCACCACATCTGTTTATGTGCTGCAATGCTTCCAGCCACAATGATAATGAAATTATAAGCTAGCCCCAATTAAATTTTGTCCTTTATAAGACTTGCCTTAGTCATGGTGTCTCTTCACAGCAATGGAAACCTTAACTAAGACAATTCTCATTTAATGCTTTCTGGTCCATGTGAGAAGAACCTTTTTCTTACACTGGATGTCAGATTTCAAATGGTATATAAGGCCTTCTGTTTTTGAGGCAATTATTTGCCATAATTTTCAAATTTTCAAATTGTGTCCTGAAGGGAACCTATGGTCATTAATTGTATCATTCACTGTGATTAGTGGCTTTGTGTACATGAGTGCACGTGTGTGCGTGTGTGTGTCCTCATGATATGTCCAAATATTTATAAGAATGAAATACATGCTGTAAATGAGAGAGACCATAATACCTTTATTGTGAATTTTAAAGCAGTGGGATTTAAACCCCATTGGCCAGCACCTTGGTCTTCTCTAGCAACTACATTAACAGACAGTGCTTACTAACCTGATTCTTGGGCTTCTGAATAAAAGAGAGATGTGTGAACTTCCATCTAGTGTCCCAGAATCCTGAAAGGAAAAGAGATGTCTTAACTATTTACTGGTGTTTTTTTCTTCTATAGGTGGACAATTCCTTTCCATTCCTATTGAGTCTCCTCTCCATGTATCCCTCAACATGGGATAAAAAGAGAATGATTTTCTCTGTAGGAATGTCTAGGATAATATTAGATTTGTCTAAAATACGTGTTAGTTATAACATCATTTTACAGCTAGACATCTATAAAAGACTGTGAAATAGTCTGAGAGAACTTTAAATAATATACTTTTATTTTTAAAGAAAGATTCGGATGTAAGCTAACAATGTCACTTAGATCTGGGTATAATGGCCTCCTAAATGGTTGATGCCTCTCAATTGGTAGATGCCACCTCCATGGGGCATCATCCTGATAACCAGAAATACACTTTAGTAATATTGCCACCTGCTGGACAAAGGAACTTAGGTTCCACAGACAAAATATGTGTTTGTTTAAATTCTCTCTTTCTTTGTTTGAGATTATAATATAATTACATTTCCACTTCCCTTTCCTCTCACATAACCTTCCTTGCTCTCTTTTAAATTCATGGCTTTAACAATACTGTAACTCTTTCTGTCAGGCTATGCCCCCTCAGAATATGTTGGGAATCAGATCTCATTAAAGTCTAATAACTATATTCAGTGTGAGACCTTAAGCAAACCATGCAAGATCTAGGCAGTTTCTCAGACAGTCCTAAGAAATGTGGCAAGTATAATCAACATCTTTCTAAAATGTATGTGTCTTCTTGAAAAGATGCTGATATTATTATGGGATAGATCATCACTGATTGTAAATAAACTAGAGTGACTCAAGGGGCTAGAGAATCTGCAGATGAATTATACCTGACCAGTATTAAGCATGCTGTAAGAGTGGAAGAAGGCCCAATGGATTCCCTGAGGGGGGAGGAGGGTATAGTATGTGGAATATTCGTGTTTCACTATCAGTAGATGTGAGGGACTAAAGAACAATAAAGTCAAACTGGCAACTATCAGACAGGGGTCTAATAAAAACTCCACTTCTCATTTTAGATTGTCTTAAAGATATTACACAAAAACACACTCTAAATGATCCTTCCTTCTATAAAAGCCACATACTTTTCTAAGGTAGATTCCTTACTCTGTTTTCTGACATTAGAAGGAAATTACCAGAACTATCATGGAGAGCCACACCTCCTGCTTTGTCCTTACCCTATTCTGGACCACTGGCCTTTGACTTTTGTGAGTTAGTAGGGACCAACGAGACACCAATGACTGAATGTTTCCCTTCTGCTACCCTTATACTACATAAAGGAGTAGTCTTTTCTCATACTTTCATAGTGATGTCTGAATATAGTCTGCCTTTACCCAGCAAAGACTTATTGATAAGAATGCAGGACCACATGATCTGTAACCTCCCACAAATTCCACAGTGAATGGCCATGATCATCCCCCCACAGATAAACAATGGTTCTTTCCTTTTTTGGTTTTCTCAAGTACATACTCCTAACATACCAGGTAGAGTAATCACAGGCACCTCAGCTGCCACCAAGTGAAGGATGAGAATGCTCTTTCTAATCATAAACAAGATTTCCCCCACCCTAAAGCTTGAGAGAGGCTTTAACTCCTAACCAACAAATTCTTCCAAAATAGGCTTTTGAGCTCCTGACAGTGTCCCTGCAATACTTGGGTATTGGCCAGTTACAAGTTCAACAGACTGTTAGATGGCAAAGGACCATCATTCTACAAATTAGGCTTTTGTTTCCATTCACCTAGCAGTTGCTATCCTTAAGATTCATTAACATAATATCACTCATATACCTAATGGTTCACTCTCCTACATATCTTAGATTGCAGAGGTCTTCTGTTGTATTGCCATGTTATCGGAGTCTCAATTTCACTGTTTTGAGTAGACTGATGATTACAGTCAGATTGCTTTTCCTGGGGCTTTAGAGACAGTTCCTGTATTTTGGGACATATCCTAGCTAACTGACTAAACACTGGATCATTGACTGGTCTTTTGATATGTAGGCCATCTCCCTACCTATCATCATTCCTTAAAAGATGGTTCAAATCATCTGCAATACAAGTAACATGTCTTAAAAGACAGGAACTCAAGTCTCTTGTTTCTGCTTTCTATTTTGCCTTAGGAACACAGTGATTTCAGAAGTGTATTACTATACTTGGCAAACACATAGATTCTAGAGATTCAAGCTCAGGTCCTCAAACTTGAACAGCACGTGCATCCAGGTACTAATGTCTAGCCTTGACTTTGTTGGGTGGGTGTTCTATTCCTTGGTTTCTGTAGGCTTAGAGTTTTTAAAAGCTACCTTTAATAAGGGTTCTCAAATGCTTTAACTCCACTTCTATCCCATTATCCAAAGGTAGGGGAGAGAAGATGGTAAACAGAACAAAGGGATGTGGACCTGTTTAGAAGTAATTCTTTGGGGCAATTTCAGTCTCTGTTTGTCAGGATACTAACAGTCCAGTTTAGTGATGTCAGAATACGAAATATGAATCAACAGTGGTGGCATAATCCTGAAGAAACAGCCAGGCCTCTGTCTATTCTGCACAAGTCAGCAGAAATGACAAGAACCAATTAGAATGCCAGGAGAAGTTCTCTGCCATGCCTCTTTCAATGAAGTGAAGATCAGCTGTTCTTGATATCAAAGAAGTATTGCAAGGATTTCTATGAAAGCTTTCCATTTGCCCATTGAGTCCTATTTATATTCTTTATAATCATCGCATGTCCTCCTACAGGTCTTGCCTCAGCAAAACACCATTTGAATTTGCCTCAGCAAGACACCACCACCATGTGAGTATGAATCACATGACAGAATGGAAAACTTTCACTTCAGGGTTCTGTTGCTCTCTCTCATTCTTAGGAGTGGGTGGTGGCTATTGGTTGCCTGGTAGGAAATGCTTCCAAGATCCTGCCAGGCATGGTTACTAAGTCCTGGGTAGAATGTGTTTCTGATTCCCTAGCTGTAATGTTTTGGATTCTGTTAGCATATTGTCTAGACTCTACCCCACAGTTACCTGGCAACAGCCAGATGTGCTTAACTCACTATAATAGGGGCTGGTAATCCCCTCCTTTCTTTCTTGACTTCTTGCTCTGTGTCCTCTCTATCCTGTTCTCCCTCTCTCTCCTCCCACTCTCTCTCCAAAAGCTCATGACTGACTTCTACTTCTCTACCCTCTCTCTCTCTTTCTCTCTTTCAGCCTTTCTCTGTCTCTAATACCATCTCAGCTCCCCTCCCCATGCCCTGAATAAACTCTATTCTATACTATGCCATCCTGTGGCTCGTCCCTTAGGGGAAAGAGATACCTCTGCATGGGCCCACAAAGGCACCCCCCTCCCGCCATACCTGACTGCATATCCACTGAGCATATTCCTTCTTTCTTTATTTTTATAAAACAAAACAGATTCTCTGGCTGATGTGGCCAGAGGGTTTCCAGGTGGTCATTCCTGGAGTTGGTAGCTGAGACAAAGGGATAGGGTTTTGGAAGAAGGCTGTAGGAGATATGCCTGCTCCACTGACTGAAAATGCAGGAAGGAAAAGAGAAGGACTTATCAATCAGTCATGCACCAAGCCCAGATAAGACTTAGGGCTTGAAATTAGGTGACAGGTGGAGAGTGAAGATGGCCAGCAAATTTCCAGTGAGTGCCTGTAGTTGGTGGTAAATCCAAGTTCATAAAAGGAACAAACACTTAAGTCACATATTAACCTTCACACATAGATAGTGGAAGAGTCCAATGCCCCATTTTCACCAATGGATAGGTCATTGAGACAAAAACTAAGCCAATAAGCAAAACAATGCAGCAAAAAGGTGTCATAGACCAAATGGATATTTCACTTAAACATAAAAGAATATACCTGCTCAGCATGTCATATAATTTTCTCCAAAACTGACCATATACTTATATACAAAGAAAGTCTCAACTGATACTAGAAATTTAAAATTACATCCTTCATCATATCAGATAAACATGGATTAAAGTTGTATAGTAACAACAGAAAGTTTACAAACTTGTGGAAATTGAACTATAAAATAAAAAAAAAAATGGGTCCAGACAGAACTTAAGAACTTTCTAGAATTTAAGGAAAATGAAAATAAAACATAGCCAATATATAGAATATAAGGAAGATCATTTTAAGAGGCAATGTCATAGCACTTAATGTCTTCATTTAAAAATTAGAAAGATTTCATGTTAATAACAAGAGTTGTAAAAAAAGAAGAAGAAATAATATTCAAAAGGAATACATGGCAAGACATAATAAAACCTGGGTAAAACAAACTAATGAATCAGTGAAACAGAATTGATTATTTAAAACCAATAGGATCAGCAAAACTTTAGCCAAATTTACTAAAAGATAGAGAAGATCCAAGTTGAAAAATTTGGAGATGAAAAGGGGTACATACCAACTGGCACTGAGGAAATCCACAGGATTATACTGACATACTCTAAAACTCTGTACAACACCAATATGGAAAGTCTAAAAGAAATGTGCAGTTATCCTGATATATATCACTTACTAAAGTTAAATCAAGATCAGATAAGCTTAAACAGATCCATGACTCCTAGTGAAATAGAAGCAGTAATTAAGTTTCTCAACCAATCAAAAGGAAAAAAGAAAAAAAAATAAGTCCAGGGCAGCATGAGTTAGAGTAGAACTATAATAGATTTTCAAAGAATAATTAATGCCAATACTCCTCAAATTATTCCATAAATTATAAATGGAAGGAACATTATTAGCATCTTTTTATGAGACAAGTTATCCATCTGGATACCAAAATGATAGAAAAAAACAAGAAAGAAAGAAATTTACTAACCAATTTCCCTTGTGGACATAGGTGCAAACATTATCAATAAAAACTTGCAAACCAAATCCAAGCACATATCAAAAAGATCATTCACCATGATCATATAATCTTTATCTCAGAGATGCAGGGACAGTTCAGGATACAAAGGTAGATGAATGTAACCCACCATAAAATAAACTGAAATACAAAAACCACATGATCATCTTGTTAAATGCCAGGAAGGCCTTTGACAAAATCCAAAGCCCCTTCATGAAAAAAGTGCTAGAAAGACTAGAGAAACAAGAAAAATTTCTCAAAATAATATGAGAGATTTACAATGAGTGTACAGCCTACATCAAATTAAATGAAGAGAAGCTTCAACCATTTGCACCAAAATCAGGAACAAGACAAGGTTGTCCACTATGTACATACCTTTTATGTAGTACTTGAAGCCTTAGGTAGAGCAAAAAGTCAACTGAAGGAGAGAGATCAAGGGAATACAAACAGGAAGGGAAGAAGGCAAAGTATCTTTATTTGCAGATGATATGATAGTATATGTAAGTGACCCCCAGAATTTCACCAGGAAGGCACAGGAAAAAGTGGAGTGGCTGGGGAAAGGATGCTTAGATATGGGGAGCTAAGACTGTTCCACAGCCCTCTGCACACAAATCCTGCCAGGAGAGAGCTGTTCTCCCAGAAGTGGTCTCACTCTTAAGCTCAGAGGTGAGATAGCCACTTTAGCCCCAATAACTGTTCAAAGCAGGACTGACCAGGACAACATAGGGCACAAGAACAGGTGAACAGTTGGGAACAGGTTCCTTCCCATCTCCATCTGCACCCTGAAGCTAAGGCCCTCTGCACACAAATACAGCCAGAAGAGAGCTAGTCTACCAGGAGTGCTCTCCGTCCTAAACTCAGAGGGGAGAACACAACTTTTCCTCCAATAACTGTCCAAATCCCACCCAGGAGAGATCAGGTCTCCTCAAGAGTGCTGACACACCTAAGATTACCAGCTTACAGGCCCACCGGAGAAACAAGCTCCAGTCAGAGACAGGAAGGCCAACTAACAACAGTGATGCAGATGGCTAGAAACAAGCCCAAGAAGCATATCAATAGAAACCAGGGCTACTTGTCATCTTCAGAACTCAGTTCTCTCATCACAGCATGTCTGGATGCCCCAACACACTAAAAAAGGAAGAGTCTGATTTAAAATGACATCTCATGTTGGTAATAGAGGATTTTAAGAAGTACATAAATAATTCACCTAAAGAAATACAGGAGAACACAGGTAAACAGGTAGAAGCCCCTAAAGAAGAAACAAAGAACTCCCTTAAAGAATTACAGGAAAACACAAGCAAACAGGTAAAGGAATTGAAAAAAATCATCCAGGATCTAAAAATGGAAATAGAAACAATAAAGAAATCACAAAGGATAGTTTAAGTTTCTGGGCTAATATCTGCTTATCAGTGAGTGCATATCATGTGTGATCTTCCCACCCGGGGATCCATCCCATATACAACCACCAAACCCAGACACTATTGCATATGCCAGCAAGATTTTCCTGACAGGACTCCAATGTAGTTCTCTCTTGTGAGGCTATGCCAATGCCTGGCAAATACAGAGGTAGCTGCTCACAGTCATCTATTGGATGGGAACACTGGGCCCCTAATGAAGGAGCTAGAGAAAGTACCCAAGGAGTATCCATTCCTCTGTTGAGGGGCATCTGGGTTCTTTCCAGCTTCTGGCTATTATAAATAAGGCTGCTATGAACATAGTGGAGCATGTGTCCTTCTTACCGGTTGGGACATCTTCTGGATATATGCCCAGGAGAGATATTGCGGGATCCTCCGGTAGTACTATGTCCAATTTTCTGAGGAACCACCAGACTGATTTCCAGAATGGTTGTACAAGCTTGCATCAAAGTGGAGAGTTTAAAAGCAACAGGATAAAGGCTTCTTTGAGGGAAGTCCTAGTACTCTATTCATATGCAAATTAGCAATGATCAAGCTCAAACTCTGGCTTCCCTGTATGGGGGAGCTGGCTTTGAGAATCAACAGAATGGCTGTTTCTCATGTCAATAGGCTAAGCTCCAAGTTAACTCTGATAGCTAATAAAGATTTTTAGCTATCTTCATAATAGGAATCTCTAATATTGGAATTTTTTCTAGACCAGTCCATGATTGAGTCAGAATAACTGGCCACATTAAAGGAAATAGAAGAGTCATTATAACTCCTCTTTTTGACTAATTTTTCTAAGTCAGTTTCCACAGTCTCTAATGTTCTCTGTCCCACAAGGTAAAAAAAGCTTGAAGCAAGCCAGCTTATTTTGTCTAATCTGGGACAAAGGCAAGCAAAGATGGGTCAAGAACATACACCCAATACAGCTTTCTTGTCACCACAGTCAAAGCACTCAGCAAACTCACAGGTAAACCTGTCACAGGAATCATTCTGGCAGCGTTTTGTGGAGAAAACACAGCATGTCTTCTTCCCCTTATTAAGTATCTGTTCAGGATCATGCCATATGCCAATAAGTGGATCCTTTTCATCGCACCTAGGCATGAGTATGCCTAGTTTTAAGATACTATAAGGCATTTAGTAAGTTCTTTGACATTCAAATTTTAAAATTTGAAAAATAAAAATGTTATTAAAATAATGTGCATGGGAATATAATTCCTCCCCTTCTTTTTTTTTTTAAGAAGATATAGATTTTAAAGTTTCACAATACCTTGTCTTTGAGAATTATAAAAATTCTCAATAACATGGTAACATTAAATTGTTGACAAGACATCTCAAATAATTTTCTGTAATAGCCAGTTCCAATATCTGTTTTAATCTGATTTGGAACACCAAGTATAAAAAAAGTTAACATAGGCAATGGCTATTTATACTTTTAGTTGTTTCTCTTGTAGGCAGTTGTAACTAGGAAGCCTGAAAAGGTACCAATAGTCAAATATGCTTATTTTATTTATTTATTAATCAGAAATAAGAGTATCTGTTTGCAATAACTGATTAAGTATAAGTCCTCAAGAATTAACACCATTATGTGGAAACAGGTAGAAACTGAGGACACTGAGAACAAAGTTTTACAATTTGACATGCACATTCTTTAAAAATACCAAAATATTATCTTAAGCCATTACTATTTTGATGATGTAAAGAATGAGATTATATGTCCAATTATTCTAGTGTAAGGCCTGTAATCTGCCTAGGATATAAATCTAGCATGTCATTGCCTTAAGAGGTCTTGTCCAGACAATCTAGAACAAATTCTTAAATGTCCAAAGACAGTCTTCTTAAAAGAACAGCATTTTTTTCTTTTTTTTTTAATTAGGTATTTTCCTCAATTACATTTCCAATGCTATCCAAAAAGTCCCCAATACACTCCCCCCCCCCAGTCCCTCACTCACCCACCCCCACCCCTTGGCCCTGGCATTCCTTTGTACTGGGGCATATAAAGTTGGCAAGTCCAATGGGCCTCTCTTTCCAGTGATGACCGACTAGGCCATCTTTTGATACAAATGCAGCTAGAGTCAAGAGATCTGGGGTACTGGTTAGTTCATAATAATGTTCCACTTATGGGGTTGCAGTTCCCTTTAGCTCCTTGGGTACTTTCTCTAGCTCCTCCATTGGGGGCCCTGTGATCCATCCAATAGCTGACTGTGAGCATCCACTTCTGTGTTTGCTAGGTCCCGGCATTGTCTCACAAGAGACAGCTATATCTGGGTCCTTTCAGCAAAATCTTGCTAGTGTATGCAATGGTGTCAGCGTTTGGAAGCTGATTATGGGATGGATCCCTGGATATGGCAGTCTTTAGATGGTCCATCCTTTCTTCACAGCTCCAAACTTTATCTCTGTAACTCTTTCCATGGGTGTTTTGTTCCCCATTCCAAGAAGGGACACAGTGTCCACACTTTGGTCTTCGTTCTTCTTGAGTTTCATGCATTTAACAAATTGTATCTTATATCTTGGGTATCCTAAGTTTTTGGGCTAATATCCACTTATCAGTGAGTACATATTGTGTGAGTTCCTTTGTGAATATGTTACCTCACTCAGGATGATGCCCTCCAGATCCATCCATTTGCCTAGGAATTTCATAAATTCATTCCTTTTAATAGCTGAGTAGTACTCCACTGTGTAAATGTACCACATTTTCTGTATCCATTCCTCTGTTGAGGGGCATCTGGGTTAAAAGAACAGCATTTTTTTCTTATGAGTTGTATATGCATAAACAACTGCAAATTTGAGAATTCATAGTATCTGAGGAATGAACAATTTTAAGCAATTGTAAGCTCTGATACTCTCTCTCTCTCTCTCTCTCTCTCTCTCTCCATATATATATATATATAAATACAACTTAAAGCTTGAGTATTCAACATTTTAAAACACCATCTACCCCACACAATTTAATTATCTGTTCTGAAGCAGGAGGAAACTCAAAAGAATATATATATGATCCAATTCACATATACTTTTCTCTGATAGAAGGCTGTTTTTTTAATACAGTAAATGGAATGCAGGCATGCATGAATTTATAGAAAATACAAAAGCAATTTTTAACAACTTATCTTTAGGATAATGATTATCAATTTTATCAAAAATGATAGTATGCAATAGACCTGCAATAACCAATTTAATTGCTGTTTGGGACAAGGAACAGATGCTTCATCAGGTTTTTAAGACACAATTTTTTGTAATAGTTTTTCTAAAATACATGAATTTATCTTACAATTCTTTATTAGCAAGCAGCCTTATAGTAGGAAGTTAAAACTTTACTTGGAGTTGAAGAAAGATGATTTTACATTAATTTTTTTTGCCAAAGAATTTCTGTGGGCACATTTAATAACCATAACTAAAATAAGCAGCTAATATTTAATTACAATTGATTATAATCGATAACAATTATAAAAGCTTCCTTTATTTTTTGCAAAGCCTTTTTTTCTTTACCAGTTAATTTGTATCTCTAGAGATAACATCCAACAAAGGTTTAAGTCACTTTAAGACCTTAAGGTGAGGTCTTAGCCAGTTAACACCTGGAAGTTTTGAGAAAAAAAAATTGAAGCAAATCAATTTTTTTTTCTTAAATTTTCTGTACCACAATTTTCTGTTATAACTAAAACCCTAAATATTAAAAAGATATTGCCTCTGAATCTTTTCTGGAGCAACAGCTACTCCCCACAACCTTAAAGCTCATTGTGTGAGAGCAAAGATTTGAAGTAAACTTCCCTTTAGAGGCACTAGTTAATAATATACTTTCCACTTAGGAAACAATATACACTGAAAGATTCAAACTCTTAGCTTCTTGTATTGAAGCAAAGACAATAAAAATTTTTCTTACATAATGTAAGACTTTTAAACATTAAAAAAAAAAGAAAAGCTACATGATGCCAGGTATGGTGGCGCACATCTTTAATCCCAGCACTCGGGAGACAGAGGGAGGTGGATTTCTGAGTTTGAGGCCTGCCTGGTCTACAAAGTGAGCTCCAGGACAGCCAGGGCTGTACAGAGAAACCCTGTCTCAAAAAAAAAAAACAAAAAAAAAAAAAAAACAAAAAACAAAAAACAAAAACAAAAACAAAAAAAACCAAAAAACAAAAAACAAACAAACAGAAAAAGTCTTTTAGCCATACCTAGAGGTAGAATTTTCCCCTGTGCACCAGTTCACTAGAAGCAAACCCTTTACACTTATCAGTATGCAAAGGAAAAAACAAACTTACAAATCTATAATAATTTTAATGGAGTAAGCAGGCCAGATTGTAATGCCTCTATAAGTCTATATTCTCACTGATTTTTCATGAATCTTAAATTTAAACTTTATTTAGAAAAACATCTGGATAGATTCGTAACAATGTTCTTTTAGCTAAAAAGAAATTCCCCTGAAGGCAGTCAAGAACTTCCCTAGGCAAGGTATACAAAACAAAAGAAAGTCTCACAAGCCCCTCTGAGGCTGTTCTGAGCTCTGTATTTGTTGCGGCCTGCCCGCAGTCCACAACACGAACGGTTCAACTGAGAATGGCAGTTCAGGCTGAAAAGAGAGGAATGTAGACGGGGCGAAAGCAAGAATGGAGCCAAGACAACAAACATTCTGATCAAGGCTCAATTTTACTATTTTCAGACACCCAGTTATAAAGGAAGGGGGAGGGAACCCAACTTCCCGCCAAGTAACTCAGGGTCCAGTAGCAGGACGAACACGTGTGTGCCTCCAGGCAGCAAAGGCAGGTTCCAGCAGTAGGTAGGCGTGACAGGACGAATGAGCCGGTAGCTCCACCCTTGAGCAAGCAGGTTCCAGGCTGGGGGAAGGGAGGCCACATGTATTAACTCAAATGTCCAATTTTTGCACAAAAATGAATATATGTATATAAATCTGTCTTTGTCTTTGCTTTGTATGGTTGGATGGCCACAGTGAGGTGCATTAGCACTATCATAAGATGATTAATCTTGTAATCATCCTAATTACAATATATAGGAGAGTTAAAAATCTTAAATTTGCAATCAAACTGCAAAATGCACTAATGAAACATTGACTATTTTAACCATAATTTTTAAGTTTTTAAAGCAACGTTAGAGTATATACATAACTTTTGGTGAGCAAAAGTCAATTTTAAACAACTTATCTATTTTTTTACTGATGGGCCTCTCTTTCCAATGATGGCCGACTAGGCCATCTTCTGATACATATGCAGCTAGAAACACGAGCTCTGGGGGGGGGGGGGTACTGGTTAGTTCATATTATTGTTCCACCTATAGGGTTGCAGACTCCTTTAGCTCCTTGGGTAATTTCCCTAGCTCCTCCATTGCGGGCCCTGTGATCCATCCAATAGCTGACTGTGAGCATCCACTTCTGTGTTTTCTAGGCCCCAGCATAGCCTCACAAGAGACAGCTATATCTGTCTTTCAGCGAAATCTTGCTAGTGTATGCAATGGTGTCAGATTTTGGAGGCTGATTATGGGCTGGATCCCGGGTATGGCAGTCTCTAGATGGTCCATCGTTTAGTCCCAGTTCCAAACTGTGGGAAACCACATATGCCATTACAAGTTGGCGCTGGCTACCGCTGGCCACCACGCATAAGGTTGGGTAAACAACCAATGTGTACATATGCAGTAAAGTTTTTTGCCATGTCACTGCCTGGCCTGGGCATGATAATGAGGTTCTGTGAGGTACTGAGAGTATAACCAATCGGATGAGAGACATGTAAATGAGGTATGATAATGAGGTTCTATGAGGTACTGAGAGTATAACCAAACAGATGTGAGACATGCAAATGAGGTAGAATGCATAACCAATCCGAGTGTGAGACAAGCCTCTCCTAGGCCTATATAAGCAGCACCAGTTCTGGGCTCCAGGTCTTTTCACCTCTGCAATCAAGCTCTCCCAATAAACGTGTGCAGAAGGATCCTGTTTTGGCGTCATTCTTGCTGGCAAGTCAGGCGTTCACAAGAAGTGGTGCCAAAACCCGGGATGAGACATCTTCAGGCACGATTGAAGACCACCTGCTACAGGGAGGATTCAGAATTGCATCTCGAGGAATGAGCGGTCAATGAAGTGTTCCCACAAAACAGACTGCTGAGAAGGATTCGACTGTGTGGATTCAGAACTCTTCAGCTGGGGAACGGTGGTACCAGTTAGTAAAAAGAAATTAATGTAGGTCTCTGAGAGGTATGCTTTCTTGGGGAATAGATCCAGTAATTGTCCCTGGGGTTGTATTGCTTGCTTTCTTTCTTGCCTTGATATTTTGCCATTGCCTAAATTGTCATTGCCCTGGACACGAGTGTATCTGCTGGGAATAGCTTGGCAGATACATAAGATAAACTCATGAGTCGATCTTGGGACTAAGATAAGTGTCTCAGGAACACTTTCGTCCAGGACGATCATGGGTACTGGCCAGTCTATGCCATTAGTAAGGCCGGTGCAAGCCTTGTTCAAAGAACAGGATTTAAAAATTTCTGAAAGCACAGTGAGCTGGTTCTTAAAAGAGATAGACTCGCTCCTTGGTTTGCCCCCACTGGGTCACTGACGCTACCTAGTTGGGAAAAGTTAGGGAGAGATATAGCGAGAGAGGAGGCAGAAGGAAAAGTGAAAGCAGGAACAAGGCCGCTATGGAAATTGATTAAGGCTTTTATCCAGGACAAGAAATGTGAGCTAGTTGTTAAGGAAGGGCAGCGACTTTTACAGGAGCAACAGGAAAGTATGTCAGAAACAGAGAGATATGAAAAAGAAGGCGCATGAAGAAAAATAAGTAATATAAAAATACAAAAAGAGAAAAAGAAAAGATCCTAAAATATAAAGATACAAAAGATAATATGAAATATAAAGATACAAAAGATAATATAAAATATAAAGATATAAAAGATAATATAAAATATAAAGATACAAAAGATAATATAAAGAATGAAGATCAAAAGATTAAGTCAATTTACCCTCCTCTCGAACTTTGAGTTGTTAGAATTATCTAGCTCGGAGGAATCAGAATTATCAGCAGGGGAGGAGGAAGATTTGGAGGAGGCTGCTGCAGAGTATGAGGCAGAAAGATATGGTCCAATAGGGAGGAGTATCAGTGCTCCCCCACCTCCTCTGCCTTATACAGATAAGAAAACAATTGGCAATGGCCACTCTTTTTGCACTCCTAGAGGGTTGCGAAAAATATGTCAGGCTTTTCCTGTTTTTCAGGATCAAGCTCAACAGCGATATTATGAGCCAATAACACATAAACAAGTGAAAGAGTTAGCAGAGTCAGTAAGGACATATAGAGTCAAATAACTCTTTTACTCAGTCCCAGATTGATAGACTGGCTCACCATGCCATGACTCCTTTTGATTGGCTGAGTGTGGTAAAGGCATGTCTTACGATGGGGCAGTATCTAGATTGGAAGTCTATATGGCATGATCTGTGTGAGTCAGGCCCATGCTAATGCTACTGCAGGGCAACCAGCATGGAGCTTTGAAATGCTTACAGGTCAGGGTATATGGATAATCAATTAGCATACCCAGTGCAGGTCTATGATCAGATCAATCAGGCAGCAGTGAAATCTTGGAAAACATTGCCTAATCGAGGAGAGGTATCTGGTAACTTGACAAAAATTATTCACGGAGTTAATGAACCGTTCTCTGAATTTGTGGCTCGCATGATGGAAGCAGCAGGACGCATATTTGGTGATTCTGAGGCCGCATTGCCACTAATTGAACAATTAGTTTATGAGCAGTGTACCAAAGAATGCAGAAATGCTATCACACCTTGGAAAGAGAAAGGGCTATAGGCGTGGATGAAAGCCTATAGAGAAATAGGAGGACCCCTTTCAAATGCAGGGCTGGCTGACGCAGTTTTGATTGCACAAACAAAAGGAATAACCTGCTATAATTGTGGACAAACAGGTCATATGCAAAAGCAGTGTACAAAGGGTAGAAAGAGTAGGTTTGAAAAGAAAGTACCAGGTTTTTGCACAAAATGTGGGAAAGGAAGACATTGGGCAAATGAATGTATATCAGTCAGAGATATAAAAGAAAGGCCAATACCTCAGTTTAAAGTGCAACAGCCAAAAAACAGAGTGAGGGGCCTCCGTTCCCAGGGCCCCCAAATGTATGGGGCACTCTAGACCACAGTGTCCATGAGGCTACCCAGAAACCGAGGAGAGCCACTGAAGCAGTTAGTGCCCCTGTTTGGGATCTTTTAGCAAAAAAGAGAAAAAATGAAAATAAGCTATTTCAGAGCCCTTCTAGAGTCAGAAGGAAAACGGGAGACATCCTGATTCCTCTTTGGCTCCTATGGAGATATTTTTAGCTCCGGTTAGGATATCTGTATCCCTTTGAGACATCAAGTTCTATTCCTTATCTGTCTATTGTATGTTTTTGGTGCACCAAATTGTCCATATGTCTGTCAATTCATGTTTGTTTTTGTTTGGATAATTGAATGATTGTTGTTCTGTGTTTCATGTTGAAAAATATAATTAGTTAAAACTTTATCTGCTGGCTGTCCATCCTTTAACTTGTTTAAAAAGCAGTCTCAGTCTGCATGGCAGAAACTGATAAGTTAGCTGCACTGTGGCTGGGAGTCAAGTACAGCTGAAAAAGCCCTGCTGAGGGCCGATTGCAAATGGAGCTCTTAAAGGGGCAGGCAGCCTTTTGCTTGTACATGGATCCTATTCAAGGGAGAAATTCCTAAGCTGAAGTTAGCCACTGGCAAGAAAGACTAAACATATAAGTCCTAGCTGTTTATTTTGTAAATCTAAATAGTATATATGACTGACGTTTCCTAAAAGCTCTATGGTTTTGGGCTGGAAAGCCACCCTGGAAATAAATGTTCTGTTAGGCAGAAACATTCATGACCTACACCTGGCATCAAGGCAACTGACTCCCACAGGCTAGGTCCTGGGGAGGATACGGAACATATATGAAGGCCTCTATCTCAAACCGGTCATTAGGTAACTAGGAGAATTAAAACTTCTTTAAAAAACAAAAACAAATTCGACATTTCTATAGAAACAGCACTTTGGAGTGGCCAGTGTTAGGCGCTAGCATCAATTAACCACAGAACAGTACTTTCCTTCCCATTTAGTCTACCAAACAAGAGATGTGCTAGGTGGCTATGTGGGCAGGAGAAGAAATAGAAACAAATTCCCAGAGGATGTTTTTAACCATCTCAATGTTGTTGTGGGCAAAGCTCACATGAACAGAAGCTCCAGATATTGTCCTACAATGTGGTAAATGTGTAGAATTTATTAATGCACTTTCCGTGGGCGTTAATCCTCTCGGATTGCGACCCCTAGATGTTTGGCAGATGGACGTCACTCATATCCCAGCTTTTGGTAAATTACAATATGTACATGTGTCCATTGATACCAGCTCTGGTGTCCTACATGCCTCTCCCTTGACAGGGGAAAAAGCAGTCCATGTCATATCTCACTGCTTAGAGGCTTGGGCTGCATGGGGAAAGCCCCTAGTGCTAAAGACAGATAATGGTCCTGCATATACTTCTTCTAAATTTAGTCAATTTTGCAAACAAATGCAAGTGAAACATATTATTGGGTTGCCCTATAATCCACAGGGCCAAGGCATCATTGAAAGAGCCCATCTTACTCTGAAACAATATTTGCAAAAACAAAAAGGGAGAATAGAGGCTATGAGGCCAAAGATGGCTATATCCCTTACAATATTTACTCTTAATTTTTAAAAATTGGATGATGCTGGAAGATCACCAGCCAAAAGGCATGGACAATGGCCTCAACCGCCCAATGAAATGGTCAAATGGAAAAATGTTCTTGATAATAAATGGTATGACCCCGATCCCATATTAATCAGATCCCGGGGAGCGATTTGTGTTTTTCTGCAGGGTGAAGATAACCCACTTTGGGTTCCAACGCGATTGACAAGGACTGTGAAAGAGCAAGATGAATACCAAGATGACCCTGTTATTCTTACTCCTGATGATTGAGACCAGGATAAGTATTCCTTTGTGGGTCGTAGGGAGATCATGGCCAGTACTTTTACCGGTACATTACAATTCTTCTACCTTGCCTTTGTTTTTTGCATCTGAATGTTTTTTGGATGCACCTTGTGCACAACAAAGTCCTCAAGAGCCATGGGTGTATAATAGTACGAGTTTTCATTTAAATTATACACTATGCTTTGTGCATAATGTGGATAAACCTTTTACACCCTGTATATTTTTAAAGAAAACGATTATCTTTAATTGGGCAGATCCCATTATCCAAAATAAAGTGAGCTCTGGAGTGTTACTTAATGCTTTAACGCAAGTTGTCCAAGGAGTGCAATCAGGCTCAGGTGATGTTGGAAATAATGTAACTTCACCTATAAACATCACCACTATTATGATAAAGGGAAATGTGACTATTCCCAAAAGATCACGATGGCCTGTTGGCAATGCTACTGCTATATGCAGCATGCCTTGGTGTCATCCGGACCTCGCATTTCCTATAGTTTTTTTCACCTTGTCAATCAAAAATATTTCCTCAGAAAGAAATAGAGGGTTTTGTTTTGTCACCTCCATTAGATTTTGCTGTAATGAATGATAAAGGAGATGCTACAGGGAAAGAAAATATTTGGCCATATTACCAATGTATTTTAAGTAATGAGGCAGGTGCTAGTACCAGATTGTCAGCCTTTGCACTGCTGACTGGAATCTTTCATGAGATATTGAATGTTTCTGCCACACTTTCCAATACCTCTGCTCATTTAGATAATGTGACAACTAACAGAGTTATCAGAAATATGACTATTTCTCCAGTAGAAGTTTGTGTTAATCCTCCATTTTTCTTTATATTGGCTGAATTTCAAACTAATACAGAATGGTTAGATTGTAGAAATGTCACTTGTTTTTTGACACAATGCTGGAATGGAACCAAATTCTTAGCCTTAGTGGTACATCTACCAACCTTTGTCCCTGAACCTGTTGAGGCAGATCCAGAGAAGTTCCCAATAATGAGTCTTGTTAGGCAGAAGAGAAATTTTGGAATCACAGCTACCATTGTCACTGCCATTGTGGTGTCTGCAGCGTCAACAGTTACCGCAGGAATTGCTATGGCCAATCAAGTTAATACTCCTGACACCATAAGTGAGATAGCAGAAAAAATGTCTGAGGCATTGCTTACCCTGCAAAGGGTGGATTCTCATATCACCTCAGGGTTAATGTTAGTGAATCAGAGAGTGGATATTTTGCAACATAACATGGAACAGATGATGGATGTCATACAAATGAGTTGTGTGGCATCAACCCCGCATGTTTGCATTACTCCCATTGGGTATATTAATAATTCTTTTATTAAAAGTACAGACCTATCAAATTATCTGAAGGGGAACTGGTTGCAGGAGCTGGAAAGGTTGCAGATGAAGCTGCAGATACAGAACCTAAACCTTAATGGAACCAGAGTGGAACCAGTGTCCCTTGGAGACTTTACCTCTTGACTTACCTCTGCATTTTCTTACTTTAAGGAATGGGTGGGAATGATTTTGTTTGGTGTTGCCATATGCTGTGGACTGGTGTTCATGCTTTGGCTGGTTTGCAAATTCAGAACCCAGCAAAAACGTGACAAGGTGATTATAACTCAGGCACTCTTAGCCATTGAAAAGGGTGCCTCCCCTGAAGTTTGTTATCTATGCTCAAGAATTAGTCAGCATCTGAGTTCTCTGCTCTTGCACCCCACGGATTTATGGATCCATTGCACTGGGATGAGAGAGACTCAATGATCATTGATCAGCCCTTGCACATCGCTGAGGTTTCCTCATTGCACGCAGTAGGGTAATCATGATTTCCCCGCTCATTCATTTCTTTAAAACTTGACTGGCCTCTTTTGTAGAGTTCGCCCTAGGTTATTTAGCAGTTACTGTCACTCAGCACTGAGGTATCCAAAGACGGGCAACTTTCCTCGTGCACAGACCAACCTAAGACACTGGGCCTGGTGGCAATAGGGTTACCCTATGATGGGTAAGGCTGTGACACTAGAGGAATGACCTAAAACAGGAGCCACGGCAGATGGACATAATTGCACAGGCCTAGTCCAGCATCATTTTATTAAAACAAAAGGGGGAGATGTGGGAAGCCATATATGCCATTACAAGTTGGCGCTGGCTCCCGCTGGCCACCATGCATAAGGTTGGGTAAACAACCAATGTGTACATATGCAGTAAAGTTTTTTGCCATGTCACTACCTGGCCCGGGCATGATAATGAGGTTCTGTGAGGTACTGAGAGTATAACCAATCGAATGAGAGATATGTAAATGAGGTATGATAATGAGGTTCTATGAGGTACTGAGAGTATAACCAATCAGATGTGAGACATGCAAATGAGGTAGAATGCAAAACCAATCCGGGTGTGAGACATGCCTCTCCTAGGCCTATATAATAGCACCAGTTCTGGGCTCAGGGTCTTTTTGCCTCTGCAATCAAGCTCTCCCAATAACCGTGTGCGGAAGGATCCTGTTGTGACATCTTTCTTGCTGGTGAGTCAGGCGCTCACAAGACCAAACTTTGTCTCTGTAACTCCTTCCATGGGTGTTTTGTTCCCAATTCTAAGAAGGGGCAAAGTGTCCACATTTTGGTCTTGGTTCTTCTTGAGTTTCATGTGTTTTGCAGATTGAATCTTGTATCTTGGGTATTCTAAGTTTCTGGGCTAATATCCACTTATCAGTGAGTACATATCAGGTGAGTTCTTTGTGATTGGGTTACCTGACTCAGGATGATGCCCTCCAGATCCGTCCATTTGCTTAGGAATTTCATTGTTTTTAATAGCTGAGTAGTACTCCATAGTGCACATGTACCACATTTTTCTGTATCCGTTCCTCTGTTGAGGGACATCTGGGTTCTTTCCAGGTTCTGGCTATTAAAAATAAGGCTGCTATGAACATAGTGGAGCATGTGTCCTTATTACCAGTTGGAACATCTTCTGGATATATGCGCAGGAGAGGTATTGTTGGATCCTCCGGTAGTACTATGTCCAATTTTCTGGAGAACCGTCAGACTGATTTCCAGAGTGGTTGTACAATCTTGCAATCCCACCAACAATGGAGGAGTGTTCCTCTTTCTCCACATCCTTGCCAGCATCTGCTGTCACCTGAGTTTTTTATCTTAGCCATTCTGGCTGGTGTGAGGTGGAATCTCAGGCTGGCTTTGATTTACATTTCCCTGATGAATAAGGATGAATATTTCCCTGATGAATAAGGATGAACATTTTTCAGGTGCTTCTCAGCCATTCGGTATTCCTCAGATGAGAGTTCTTTGTTTAGCTCTGAGCCCCATTTCTTAATGGGGTTTAGTGCAGAATTCTACCAGACCTTCAAAGAAGATCTAATTCCAGTTCTGCACAAACTATTCCACAAAATAGAAGCAGAAGGTACTCTACCCAACTCATTCTATGAAGCCACAATTACTCTGATACCTAAACCACAGAAAGATCCAACAAAGATAGAGAACTTCAGACCAATTTCCCTTATAAATATAGATGCAAAAATACTCAATAAAATTCTCGCTAACCGAATACAAGAACACATTAAAGCAATCATTCATCCTGACCAAGTAGGTTTTATTCCAGGGATGCAGAGATGGTTTAATATGCAGAAATCCATCCACATAATCCATTATATAAACAAACTCAAAGACCAAAACCACATGATCATATCGTTAGATGCAGAAAAAGCATTCGACAAGATCCAACACTCATTAATGATAAAAGTCTTCGAAAGATCAGGAATTCAAGGCCCATACCTAAACATGGTAAAAAGCAATCTACAGCAAACCAGTAGCCAACATCAAAGTAAATGGTGAGAAGCTTGAAGCAATCCCTCTAAAATCAGGGACTAGACAAGGCTGTCCACTTTCTCCATACCTATTCAACATTGTACTTGAAGTCCTAGCCAGAGCAATTCGACAACAAAAGGAGATCAAGGGGATACAAATTGGAAAAGATGAAGTCAAAATATCACTTTTTGCAGATGATATGATAGTATATATAAGTGACCCTAAAAATTCCACCAGAGAACTCCTAAGCCTGATAAACAGCTTCGGTGAAGTAGCTGGATATAAAATTAACTCAAACAAATCAATGGCCTTTCTCTACACAAAGAATAAACAGGCTGAGAAAGAAATTAGGGAAACAACACCCTTCTCAATAGTCACAAATAATATAAAATATCTTGATGTGACTCTAACTAAGGAAGTGAAAGGTCTGTATAATAAAAACTTCAAGTCTCTGAAGAAAGAAATTATAGAAGATCTCAGAAGATGGAAAGATCTCCCATGCTCATGGATTGGCAGGATCAACATTGTAAAAATGGCTATCTTGCCAAAAGCAATCTACAGATTCAATGCAATCCCCATCAAAATTCCAAATCAATTCTTCAACGAATTAGAAAGTGCAATCTGCAAATTCATCTGGAATAACAAAAAACCTAGGATAGCAAAAACTCTTCTCAAGGATAAAAGAACCTCTGGTGGAATCACCATGCCGGACCTAAAGCTCTACTACAGAGCAATTGTGATAAAAACTGCATGGTACTGGTATAGTGACAGACAAATAGACCAATGGAATAGAATTGAAGACCCAGAAATGAACCCACACACCTACGGTCACTTGATCTTCGACAAGGGAGCTAAAAACATCCAGTGGAAGAAAGACAGCATTTTCAACAAATGGTGCTGGCACAACTGGTTGTTAACATGTAGAAGAATGCGAATCGATCCATTCCTATCTCCTTGTACTAAGGTCAAGTCTAAGTGGATCAAGGAACTTCACATAAAACCAGAGACACTGAAACTTATAGAGGAGAAAGTGGGGAAAAGCCTTGAAGATATGGGCACAGGGGAAAAATTCCTGAATAGAACAGTAATGGCTTGTGCTGTAAGATCAAGAATTGACAAGTGGGAAGGCCATTGACTTGTTTGAGTTAATTTTATATGCAGCTACCTCACTGAAGTTATTTATCAGGTTTATGAGTTCTCAGGTGGAATTTTTAGGTTCACTTATATATACTATCATATCATCTGCAAAACTGATATTTTGACTTCTTCCTTTCCAAGTTGTATCCCCGTGATTTCCTTTTGTTTTCGAATTGCTCTGGCTAGGATTTCAAGTACTATGTTGAATAAGTAGGGAGAAAGTGGGCAGCCTTGTCTAGTCACTGATTTTAGTGGAATTGCTCACCATTTAGTTTGATGTTGGCTACTGGTTTGCTGTAGATTGCTTTTATCATATTTAGGTATGGGCCTTGAATTCCAGATCTTTCCAAGACTTTTATCATGAATGGGTGTTGGATTTTGTCAAATGCTTTCTTCGCATCTAACGAGATATCATGTGTTTTTTGTCTTTGAGTTTGTGAATATAGTGGATAACATTGATGGATTTCCGTATATTAATCCATCCCTGCATCCCTGGAATGAAACCTACTTGGTCAGATGGATGATTGTTTTGATGTGTTCTTGGATTCGGTTAGCGAGAATTTTATAGAGTATTTTGGCATCGATATTCATAAGGGAAATTGGTCTGAAGTTCTTTATCTTTGTTGTGTCTTTCTGTGGTTTAGGTATCAGAGTAATTGTGTCTTCATAGAATGAGTTGGATAGAGTACCTTCTGCTTCCATTTGTGGAATAGTTTGTGCAGAACTGGAATTAGATCTTCTTTGAAGGTCTGATAGAACTCTACACTAAACCCACCTGGTCCTGGGCTTTTTTTTTGGTTGGGAGACTATTAATGACTGCTTCTATTTCTTTAGGGAATATAGGACTGTTTAGATCATTAACCTGATTCTGATTTAACTTTGTTAACTGGTATCTGCATAAAAATTTGTCCATTTCATCCAGGTTTTCCAGTTTTGTTGAGTATAGTCTTTTGTAGAAGGATCTGTCTTCCTTTTCATTTCTGATTTTGTTAATTCAGATGCTCTCCCTGTGCCCTCTAGTGAGTCTGGCTAAGAGTTTATCTATCTTGTGGATTTTCTCAAAGAACCAGCTCCTCGATTGGTTGATTCTTTGAATAGTTCTTCTTGTTTCCACTTGGTTCATTTTGCCCCTGTGTATGACTATTTCCTGCTGTCTATTCCTCTTGGGTGAATTCGCTATCTTTTGTCTAGATCTTTTAGGTGTGTTGTCAAGATGCTAATGTGTGCTCTCTCTAGTTTCTTTTTGGAGGCACTCAGAGCCATGAGTTTTCCTCTTAGAAATGCTGTCATTATGTCCCATAAGTTCGGGTATATTGTGGCTTCATTTTCATTATTCTCTAAAATGTCTGTAATTATTTTCTTTATTCCTTTACTGACCAAGGTATCATTAAGAAGAGTGTTGTTCAGTTTGCACATGAATGTTGCCTTTCTATTATTTATGTTGTTATTGAAGATCAGCCTTAATCCATAGTGATCTGATAGGCTGCATGGGACAATATCAGTATTTTTGTATCTGTTGAGGCCTGTTTTGTGACCAATTATATGGTCAATTTTTGAGAAGGTACCATGATGTGCTGAGAAGAAGGTATATCCTTTTTTTAGGATAAAATGTTCTGTAGAAATCTGTTAAATCCATTTGTTTCATAACATCTGTTAGTTTCACTGTGTCCCTCTTTATTTTCTGTTTCCATGATTTGTCTATTGATTAAAATGGTGTATTGAAGTCTCTCACTATCATTGGGTGAGGTGCAATGTGTGCTTTGAGCCTTACTAAAGTTTCTTTAATGAATTTGGCTGCCCTTGCATTTGGAGCATAGATATTCAGAATTGAGAGTTCCTCTTGGAAGAATTTCCTTTGATGAGTATGAAGTGTCCCTCCTCTTTTTTGATAACTTTGGGTTGGAAGTCGATTTTGTTAGATATTAGAATGGCTACTCCAACTTGTTTCTTCAGACCATTTGGTTGGAAAATTGTTTTCCAGCCTTTCATTCTGAGGTAGTGTCTGTCCTTTTCCATGAGATGGGTTTCCTGTAAGAATCAAAATGTTGGGTCCTGTTTGTGTAGCCATTATGTTAGTCTATATTAGTCTAGTTTTTATTGGGGAATTGAGTCCATTGATATTAAGAGATATTAAGGAAAAGTAATTATTGCTTCCTATTATTTTTGTTGTTAGAGTTGGCATTCAGTTTGTGTGGCTGTCTTCTTTTAGGTTTGTTGAAGAATTACTTTCTTGCTTTTTCTAGGGCGTGGTTTCTTTCCTTATATTGTTTTTTTTTTTTCTCTTATTATCCTTTGAAGGGCTGGATTCGTGGAAAGATAATATGTGAATTTGGTTTTGTCATGGAATACTTTGGTTTCTCCATCTATGGTAATTGAAAGTTTGGCTGGGTATAATAGCCTGGGCTGGTATTTGTGTTCTTTTAGTGTCTGTATAAGATCTGTCTAGGCTCTTCTGGCTTTCATAGTCTCTGGTGAAAAGTCTGGTGTAATTCTGATAGTCCTCCCTTTATATGTTACTTGACCTTTCTTCCTTACTGCTTTTAATATTCTATCTTTATTTAGTGCATTTGTTGTTCTGATTATTATGTGTCAGGAGTAATTTCTTTTCTGTTCCAGTCTATTTGGAGTTCTGTAGGCTTCTTGTATGTTCATGGGCATCTCTTTCTTTAGGTTTGGGATATTTTCTTCTATAATTTTGTTGAAGATGTTTTCTGGCCCTTTCAGTTTTAAAATCTTCATTATCCACTACTCCTATTATCTGTAGGTTTAGTCTTCTCATTGTGTTGTGGATTTCCCGCATGCTTTGAGTTAGGATCTTTTTGCATTTTAGATTTTCTTTGACTGTTGTGCTGATGTTCTCTATGGAATCTTCTGTACCTGAGATTCTCTCTTCCATCTCTTGTATTCTGTTGCTGATGCTCGAATCTATGGTTCCAGATTTCTTTCCTAGGCTTTCTATCTCCAGCGTTGCCTCACTTTGGATTTTCTTTATTGTATCTACTTCCCTTTTTAGGTCTAGCATTGTTTTGTTCATTTCCATCACCTGTTTGGATGTGTTTTCCTATTTTTCTTTAAGGACTTCTACCTGTTTGGTTGTGTTTTCCTGTTTTTCTTTAAGGACTTGTAACTCTTTAGCAGTGTTCTCCTGTATTTCTTTAATGAGTTATTAAAGTCCTTCTTGATTTCCTCTACCATCATCATTAGATATGCTTTTAAATCCGGGTCTAGCTTTTTGGGTGTGTTGGGGTGTCCAGGACTGGGCGAGGTGGGACTGTGCATTCTGATGATGGTGAGTGGTCTTGGTTTCTGTTAGTAAGATTCTTACATTTGCCTTTCACCATCTGTTAATCTCTGGAGTTAGTTGATTTAGTTGTCTCTGGTTAGAGGTTGCTCCTCTCGTGATTATGTTAGCCTCTATCAGCAGACCTGGGAGACTAGCTCCCTCCTGAGTTTCAGTGGTCAGAGCATTCTCTGCAGGCAAGCTCTGCTCTTACAGGGAAGGGCAACAGATATCTGGCGTTTAGACCTGTCCCCTGGCAGAAGATGAAGGCCTGAAACAGGACCTGTCCCAAAAGCTGTGTTGCTTCAGCCTGTTAGCTTCTGTAGTCCACATGCTCACCTGTGCAGACTAGTCTTGGTGGGATCCAGGAACCAAGATGGCTCCCCCAGGTGCTCTGGCAAAGCCCTCCTGTTCAGGGCAGACACCTCTCCTCTTGGAGGGAAGGTACCCAGACGTCTAGATCCTGAAATGGAGTCTGTCTCAGAAGCTGTCCTCTAGGAACCTTCGGGGTGTCTGCTGACTCTGCATTAGGTGACCCAGTGCTGGCTCTGACTGGAAGGGACTTGTGACCCTGGTCAGGCCTGGTTTCCTGCTTCCCTAATCCTGTCTCAGGTCCCACGGGATTGGATTGGAAAAGAATTTGTGTTCCACTCACCGGTGGTCCTAAGATCTTGTGGAGAGTCCTCTAGGGGACCTTGGGGGTATCTGCCAACTCTGTGCCCAAGGTGACCCGGAACAATTTATTATCTTAAAAATCAATACCAGAAACATCACTTTAATGTTATGAACTTTAGCTGCCAGTTTATATATATGAATGCATGACAGTGCAAATTTTAATGCTTCATTAAAGAGACATAGTTTTAAATCTTATCTCTATAAGTCTACTCTCTAGAATAAGAATTACATAAAATACTCCAATTTAGAAGTATCCTAGAGGCTTAGTTTTCTGGGCTGGTTTATACCACATGTTTTTTAAAACGACTCCAACCCTGAGTTACCAATTTAAAGCTAACTTTATTGTTACCAATGTTACACATTATTAATCATACCCAATAACTTATAAGCCAATATTCTATGACCAAGACATGCAGAGCATATTTATACCTTTAAGACCAGTCAGAAACCAAATGAAATGGCTATATGAATCTTATAAATTTAGACCAATCAAAGAATTTTACTTTTTCTAGCTATAATCTTAAGATAATAAAAAGCACTTTGTCACTTGCTGAATCCAATAATCACAATTGCAGAGAATTTTCTAGGAAAAAACAACTATCAGCTTTTTTGCCTTAGAACTAAGAAATTGCAGACTCCCTTTTTTTCAGCAGGAGCTATCCTGCTGTGCGAAACTCCTGGCTACAGTGCAGGGCAAATTATATCATCCTCTACTTTGTAAACGGATTAAATCAAGAGATGGATAGACAGCAGATAAAGTTTTAACCATTTTTTTCAACATGAAACATAGAACAACAGTTATTCAAACAACAAAACAAAGACAGACATGAATTGACACGTGGACATATTGGTACACCAAACACAGACAAAACAGAGAAGGTAGAGAACTTGATGTAACCAGACTTAAGAGTGTTTCCTGTAGGGGCCAAAGAGAAGGCTGGACTTCTCTGGATTTCCCTCTGTCCCTGGGAGAGTTGTGAAATCCATTTTCCTTCTCTCTCTCTCTCTCTCTCTCTCTCTCTCTCTCTCTCTCTCTCTCTCTCTCCCCCCCCCTTTTTTTTTAAATTTTACTCATTTTATTTTATTTTATTTTATTTTATTATTTTAAGCCCTACTCCTCTCACCTGATGCAGTTCTTGACTTCGGACAATGCCTGTTTTCTTTTTTTTCCCATTTTCCACTATCAACCCCTGGCTGATATCAGCACTGGGCCAACGCTGACTCAGTCTAGCCTGTATCCTTGTGCATCTACAGCAATAAATTCAGAAAGATGAACTTTAAAGCCAGCACTAGCATGAATTCAAAGTGTTGCTTACTGTGCCAGATGCATCTTCTTCTTCTTCTTCTTCTTCTTCTTCTTCTTCTTCTTCTTCTTCTTCTTCTTCTTCTTCTTCTTCTTCTTCTTCTTCTTCTTCCTCTTCTTCTTTTTCATCTTCCTGTAGAGCTCTATCAAGACAGTGTTCTGTTGCTTGATCCACCCGTACTCAGGTCCCTGTTCGGAGGGAATGGCGAGAGAAGAAATGAGGCCAAGAGAGATTTCTGATCAAGGCCCAGTGTTTACTGAAATTCTTCCTTATAAAGAAGGAAAGCCCATCTCCTGCTGATCCACTCTTGATGCCTGATGCAAGCCTGTAAGCAATTAGGCTGACAGCACTAGGTTGGCAGAAGGTGTCAATAGCTTGGTTGCCTGCTGTCACAGGAATTTCTCAGGAAGGCAGGTTCAGCCTCTCAGCAGGTAATAGTATCTTGGAGAAAAGCAGCTGCAGGTAACAGAACAAGAAAGGCTCCACCCCAGGTAGTCTCATTCTCAGTGGCAACAAGGTTTGAACAAGCCTGCTTAAGGCTCAGAAAGGCTACAGCAGCAGGGGATAGGGGGAAGGTATAGGGGCCTTTGGGGATAGCATTTGAAATGTAAATGAAGAAAATATCTAATAAAAAATGCTACACAGAGAAACCCTGTCTCGAAAAACAAACAAACAAACAAAATGCCTTAAAAAAGGAAATCACAAAGGGAGACATCTCTGGAGATAGAAAACCTAGGAAAGATATCAGGAGTCATAAATGAAAGTATCACCAACAGAATAAAAAAGATAGAAAGGAGAATATCAGGGGCAGAAGATAAAATAGAAAACATTCACACAACAGACAAAGAAAATGCAAAATGCCAAAAGCTCCTAACCCAAAACATTCTGGATATCCAGGAACAAACCTAAGGATAATATGTATAGAAGAGAACAAAGATTGCCAACTTGAAAGTCCAATAAATATCTTCATCAAAATTATAGAAGAAAACATCCCTAACCTAAAGAATAAGATGCTCATGAACATACAAGAAGCCTACAGAACTCCAAATAGATTGGACCAGAAAAGAAATTCCACCCATCACTTAATAATCAAAACACCAAATGCACAAAACAAAGGTAGAATATTAAAAGTAATAAAGGAAAAAGGTCAAGTAAAATATAAAGGCAGACCTAACAAACTTACTCCTGACTTCTCCCCAGAGACTATGCAAACCAGAAGATCCTGAGTAGATGTCATACATACACTAAGGGAACACAAATGCCAGCCAATGCTACTGTACCCATCAAAACTCTCAATTAACATACTTGGAGAAACCAAGATATTCCATGATAAAACCAAATTTACACAATATATTTCCACAAATCCAGCCCTGTGAAGGGTAATAAATGGAAAATTACACACAAGGAGGGAAACTAAACCCTACAAACAGCAAGAAAATAATCTTTTAACAAACCAAAAAGAAGATAGCCACATAAACATAATTCCATATCTAACAACAAAAATGACAGGAAGCAACAGTCACTTTCCTTAACATGTCTTAATATCAATGAACTCAATTTCCCAGTAAGAAGACATAGACTAACAGACTGGAGTCGCTCTTCTAATATTGAATAAAATTGACTTTCAATCAAAAGTTATCAAAAAAGATGAGGAAGGACACTTCATACTCATTACAGGGAAAATCTACAAAGATGAACTCTCAATTCTGAATATCTATCCTCAAAATGCAAGAGGCCCCACAATCATAAAAGAAACTTTACTAAAGCTCAAAGCATACATTGCACCCCACAAAATAATAGTGTTAGATTTCAATACCCTACTCTCACCAGTGGATAGATCATAGAAACAGCATCTAGAGTCACAGTGAAACTAACAGAAGTTATGAAGCAAATGGATCTAACAGATATTTATAGAACATTTCATCCTAAAGCAAAGAATAAACTACCTCTTCAGCACCTCATGGTACCTTCTCCAAAACTGACCATATAGCTAGTCACAAAATAGACCTCAACAGATACAAAAAGATTGAAATAATCCCATGTACCCTATCAGATTACCATGGACTCAGACTGGTCTTCAATAGCAACAAAAACAATAGAAAGCCCACATAGACATGCAAGCTGAATAACACTCTACTCAATGATAATTGGTCAAGGAAGAAATAAAGAAATTTAAAACTTTTAAAATGCAATGAAAATGAAGGCACATCACACACAAACTTATAGGACACAATGAAAACAGTGCTAAGAGGGAAATTCATAGTTTTGCGATCCTTCAAAAAGAAACTGGAGAGAGCATACACTGGGAGCTTTATAGCACATCTGAAAACTGTAGAACAAAAAGAAGCAAATATACCCAAGGGGAGTAGATGGCAGGAAATAATAAAACTCAGGGCTGAAATCAACCAAGTGGTAACAAAAAGAACTATACAAATAACAAACAAAAACAGGAGCTGTTTCTTTGAGAAAATCAACAAAATGGATAAACCCTTAGCCAGACTAACCAGAGGACATAGAGACAGTATATGAATGAACAAAATCAGTATTGAAAAGGGATACATATCAACAGAAATCAAGGAAATCCAAAAAAATCATCAGAACCTACTATAAAAGCCTATATTCACCAAACTGGAAAATCTGGATGTAATGGACAATTTTCTAGAAAGATACAAGGTAACAAAGTTAAATCAGTATCACATAAACCATCTAAACAGTCGCATAACCCTTAAAGAAATAGCACCAGTCATTAAAAGTCTCCCAAACAAAAAACAAACAAACAAACAAACAAACAAAAAGAAAGCCCCAGACCAGTTCTATTAGACCTTCAAAGAAGACCTACTACCAATACTTTTCAAACTATTCCACAAAATAGAAGCAGAAGGTAGTCTACCCAATTTGTTCTATGCAGCCCCAATTACTCTGATACCTAAACCACACAAAGACCCAACAAAGAAAGGGAACTTCAGACCAATTTCCCTTATGGATATCGATGCAAATATACTCAAAAAATTCTTGTAAACTGAATCCAAGAACACATCAAAGACAATAATCTATCATGGTCTAGTAGGCTTCAACCCAGGGATGCAGGGATGGTTCAATATATGGAAATCCATCAATGTAAACCACTATATAAACAAACTCAAAGAAAAAAACCCATATGATCATTTTATTAGATGCTGAAAAAGCATTTGACAAAATCCAACACCCATTCATGAAAAGTCTTAGAAAATCTGGGAATTCAAGGCCCATACCTAAACACAGTAAAAGCAATATACAGGAACCCAGTAGCCAATATCAAGCAAAATGGAGAGAAACTTGAAGCAATCTCACTAAAATAAGGAAGTAGACATGGATGCCCACTTTCTCCCTACCTATTCAATATAATGCATGAAGTTCTAGCCAGAGCAATTAGACAACAAAATGAGATCAAAGGGATACAAAATGGAAAGGAAGAAGTCAAACAATCACTATTTGCAAATGATATGATAGTATACTTAAGTGACCGCAAAAATTCCACCAGAGAACTCCTAAATCTGATAGACAACTTCAACAAAGTAGCTGAATATAAAATTAACTCAAACAAATTATTGGCCTTCCTCTACACACAGGATAAACAGGCTGAGAAAGAAATTAGGGAAAAACACCATTCACTATAGTCACAAGCAATATAAAATAACTTGGTGTAACTCTAACTAAGCAAGTGAAAGATCTGTATGATAATAACTTCAAGTCTTTGAAGAAGGAAATCATAGAACATCTCAGAAGATGGAAAGATCTCCAATGCTCATGGATTGGCAGGATTAATAGAACAAAAATGGCCAACTTGCCGAAAGCAATCTACTGATTCAATGCAATACTCATCAAAATTCAAATTAAATTCTTCACAGAGTTAGAAATACCAATTTGCAAATTCATCTGGAATAACAAACTAGGATAGTGAAACCTATTCTTAACAATAAAAAGAACTTTTGGGGGAATCACCATGCCTGACCTCAAGCTGTACTACAGAGCAATTGTGATAAAAAACTGCATGGTACTGATACAGTGACAGGCAGGTGGATCAATGGAATAGTATTGAAGATCCAGAAATGAAACCACACACCTAAGGTCACTTGATCTTTGACAAAGGAGCTAAAGCCATCCATCCAGTGGAAAAAAGACAGCATTTTCACTGGTGCTGACTCAACTGGCAATTAGCATGTAGAAGAATGCATACTGATCCATTCTCATGTCCTCGTACAAAGCTCAAATTCAAGTGGATCAAAGACCACCACATAAATCCAGATACACTGAAACTAATAGAAGAGAAAGTGGGGAAAAGCCTCAAGCTCATGGGCACAAGGGAAAATTTCCTGAATAGAACAGCAATAACCTATGCTCTAAGATCAAGAATGGACAAATGGAACTTCATAAAATTGCAAAGTTTCTGTAAGGTGAAGGACACTGTCAATAGGACAAAAAGGCCAACAGATAGGAAAAAGATCTTTACCAATTTTACATGTGATAGAGGGCTAATATCCAATATATACAAAGAACTCAAGAAGTTAGACACAAAAGAGCCAAATAACCCTATTAAAATGGGGTACCGAGTTAAACAAAGAATTCTCAACTGAGGAATAACAAATGGCTGAGAAGCTCCTAAAAAAAATGTCCAACATCCTTAGTCATCAGGGAAATGCAAATCTAAACAACCCTGAGATTACACCTCATACCAGTCAGAATGGCTAAGATCAAAACCTCAGTTGAAAGCAGATGCTGGTGAGGATGTGGATAAAGAGGAACACCTCCTCTATTAGTGGTGGGATTGCAAGCTGGTACATCCACTCTGGAAATCGTATGTTCAGTTCAATTAGTAAACGCTTATTGCAATTACTTAAGTTCCCTGGAGTCAATATTTAAGAAAAAGTGCTATCATTCTAATACCAAATGAATATAGCTTTGGTGAATTGAAAATACAAAATGTTTGTCTTTTAGTTATTGTTTTATTTTTGTGATTAAAAACACCATAAAGAAGGCTATTTATAATAGAATGCATTAAACTGGGAATTTCGAGTTAGCCAGTGATCATCATGATGAGGAGGGATGGAGGAAGGAATGGAGCAGTCAGCAGCAGCCAGAAAGCAGGCAGGAAGCAGCAGGCAGCAGACAGGCAGGAAGCACCAGGCAGAAAGTGGGTATGCATGGTGCTAGAGCAGTAGCTGAGAGCTCACATAAGGTATAGGTAGAAAAGTGACTGGAACTGGTGTGGGCTTTTGCAACCTCAAAACCACCTGAGTGGCATGCCTCCTCCATCAAGGTTATACCTCCTAATCCTTTCTAAACAGTTCACCAACTGGAAACCAAACATGAAAATATATGAGCCTACGGAGTAGAGCATTCTCGTTCAAACCACACAGTATTTGAACTGTGCTGGTCATATTTCTTGTTGCTGTTACAAAATGCCAGACAGAAGCAAGTCAGGGAAGAAGGCTTATGTTAGTGCATGTTTTCTGAGGCATAAGTCCAATGGCAGAGTGGCTCTGGACAATGAGCCATGAGTAAGGCTGAATGAAATGTTCATGCAGCCGGACAAACATTAGATGTGGACCCGAGTAACAGATGGGTGCAGCATCAGAGAGGCTTGTACCTGCTGACCTATTCTTGCCATCCAGACCCATTCACCTAAAGACTTATGTGGTCAGATCTTACATTTCATGTAGTGTTTTATTTACACACACACACACACACACACACACACACACACACACACACACACCTCCAAAAACAGAAGAAAAAATTATCACATGAGAAACTATAAATAATACAAATACCAGGCATCATGGTATCACCAAAACTAAGGAGGCTGAAGCAGGAAGATTTCAAACTGAAGCCTAGTCTAGGACCCCAATGAGACCATGGCTCAGAAAAAAGATATAATTCCTAGGAATAACCACTTAAAAAAACCATAAAAGTCAGAGGTAAATTTGAAATATAACCATACAGTTGAATGGCTCAAAAAGAAGTAGGCACGGATCAGAAGGAAAACATCAAGAAATAGTTCACAGATTTTTAGGTGTGCTGGCACACACCTGTCATCTCAGCATATGGGTAAGTGGAACCAAGCAGATCAGGAGTTCAAGGTCACTTTCAGATACATAGTAACTTTGAGCATGAGTAACTTGAAACTTTGTCTAAAAGCAAGAAACAAAGTAAAATGGAATATAAGTTGAAAATATAAAATGAAGAGTCAGTTATGTCACCGAAACAAGCAAAACTAAACTATAAAATAGTTTAGACAAAAACAGAAAAACTCATGTAATAAGCTTAAGAAATTTAAATAAGCACATTAATATTGAGAGAAAATTTCAAGACAGAGATTATACTCAGATAATTGAGCTTCAGAATGTGTGAGGGAAATAATAAAAGAGTTACAAAAGAAACCAAGAAACCTATAATCATAGCTGGGGATTTGCCAGCACAAAGAGAATTAATGGGAACACAGACTTGAACATCTAAGTCATCGTGATCTGACACACATCCATAGACAACGGCAGCCAACAATGGCACCATAATGCAGCTCACCTGGGATGTTCGTCACTATGAGCCATATGCCCCAGTTCAGGGGAACGCCAGGGCCAAAAAGTGGGAATGGGTGGGTAGGGGAGTTGGGTGGGGGAGGGTATGGGGGACTTTTGGGATAGCATTGGAAATGTAATTGAGGAAAATACGTAATAAAAAAATCTGTAGGATGCCTCAACAGTAACCAGAAAGTGGAGGCTTTGCATGCTGTTCTCTAACTAACACATAATTAGAGATAAAACTGGAAAGAGTATTCAGTGGCAATGCACTTGCCTGGGGTGTTTGCATACTGGCTTCCTTCCATCGCCAACACAACAAAACACAGATAAACAGATGATTTAAAAATGAAAGGCTATTGCCAGGCCTACTGGCACACACTTGTATTCCTGGCACTTGGGAAGTTGAGGCAGGAAGATCAAGTGTTCAAGACAAACTGGATTATGTAGCAAGTTTGATACTAACCTGGGCTATCAGTCCCTGTTCCCCAAAAAAGCACTCCCTCACACGCGTGTGCGTGCGCACCCGCGCACACACACACACACTGAGAGAGAGAGAGAGAGAGAGAGAGAGAGAGAGAGAGAGAGAGAGAGAGAGAGAGAAAGAGAAAGCATAGATGGGAGTGCCATAAATAATACACTCAGAGGCAAATCACAAATCAAATATGAAAAATTTAACTATATATATAAATATGTATACATGAAATAATAAAACAAATAGTCATTTGTTGATGTTAAAATATTGATACTTAGATAATTATAGTTAAGACAATTTATATTGTGAAATAAAAACAAAATATATACATTAATATTTCTGAACTAGCTCAATGAGAAGCTAGAAAATATAAAAAAAAAAAGTCTTAGCTAAAGAGGAGGAAAATTAGGAGACAAATAAATGAATAGGTAGTGGAGAAAAGTAACCAGGGCAAAAACTAGATTCCTTTAAGAAACTACTAACAAATTACTAACAAAGCTGAACAAGAGAAGAAAACTAAACTCAGCAATGTCTAATCTAAGGACTTGCCAACCCTGCAGGCACAGACTGAACAATTAGTAATGGGTTTGTGCCAACACATTTGTTTTTAACCAATTTCCTTGAAAAATAAATCTCACCAAAAGACCTCCATAGATATGTCTATATTGCATAAATTAAGTGTGTAATGAAAACATAGTCACTATCAAATATCAAGACTTGGATGCTGTCACCAGACACTCAATCAATCATCTAAGGAATGAATAATCTAATACTTATGCAAGGGTTCACAAAATCCAGGCGGCAAGGATACTCCCTAGTGTGTCTTATGAACCAGCATGATCCTTGCACTAAAAGATATTAAAAGACATTTAAAACCAACAACTTTCTAGGATACAGATGGGGAAAACTGAATTTATTTAAATCCAATACTATAAATAGTATATCATGAAGAGGAAATTTGCATTTAGTATCAAAAATCACTTAAACAAATGTACTAAAGGGCACATAGAAGATACTTTTCCTAAACTTACTCATGAAGAAACTGTTGAAAGGCACAAATGTTACCACACTGGATGCAAATGTTCACTGGCACCTCAGGTCAGTATCAGTGTGTAAAAAGCTACCTTTATCATTTTTATTGAACTTTGTTTTCAAAAAGTTTTAGCAATCATTGTAAAATAAAAAAGGGACATAAAGGACAAGAAGTGAAGCCATCTCTATCTCTGTGGATGACTTGCTGTCTTCATAGAGAAGATCAAGGAGGCTCAGGGAAATAGATAGAAAAAGTGGCCAAGTTTACAAAATCCAAAATCAAGAAGGACATGAAAAATCCCATCTGTATATTTATAAAATGGCAACAAATGGTTGATAAGAACTTTAATCTGCTTGCCATAATTACAAGTGTCAACATAAAACACTATGGCATATATTTAACAAAAGACTTAAGAAATGTTAATTTTGAATTTCATTTGTTATGACATATTTACTTCAAATATTAATATTTGAATAGTTAGAAATATAAATACTTTATCATGTCAGTTCTTCCCAAATCAATTTATATACTTAATACAATCCAAGTCAAAACCCCAAAAGATTTATTTGTTGACATCCAAAAGTTCATTTAAAAATTTTATAGCTGCTCAAACAACACAGAATTTATTAGTTGTCCAAAGGGCAAAGGAAATCTCCTTATATTCTAAACAATCTGGGGGGAACCAACATGGTGGCTTAGAAGGTAAAAGTGTTGTAGCACAAGACTGGTGACATAACTTTGAGTCTAGAGATCATGGGAAATGACAGATGTAGCATCTGACATCTGCAACTCCAGCATTCCCATGGAGAAGGGAGGCAGAGAAAGGAGAGCCTCCAGAAATCTGTGGGACACACACATACACATACACACAGACACAGACACACAGACACACAGACACATACAGAGAGAGAGAGAGAGAGAGAGAGAGAGAGAGAGAGAGAGAGATTGAGATTTAACAATATTGGAAAGGATGGTGGCCATGACTGAAGCTGAGGCTGTGTCTGGCTTGCTCAGTAGCTTTTTCTCTTACAGACTGAAGGATTTACTTGGTTTTCCTTGATGTGAACGTGGTGCTTGTTTGTTTGTTTGTTTTTGTTGTTGTTGTTCCATGGCTCCTTGGTCTTTGTGCTTCTTTTTACAAATATTATTTAAAATTGTATATCATTACTATTTTTGTATAAAAACATATTCTAGACTTCATATGTTATGATATACATACCCTCCTCACTTTTATAAGCATTTTAAAATAAAACAACTTACATTACCATGAGTGTGCTAAATTTCATGGCTATTGGCGGGATCCTATTGTGTGTTGTAGAATATCCAGCTGTGACAGTAAGGACTCCTTTTTGAGGTCATATTGCTTTTTAATATTTTCCTTACCCCCTCCTAACTTCCTGGATTTCTCAACTCATCTTTTGAGGAGTGACAATGTGTACCTTCTCTCTATCCCCAGAATTCTAACCTCTTAAAATAAGTTTCTAATAGAAAATTTCCTGCCTTTGACAGGCAATCTTTTCCTTCTTCTCTGTGAGAGCAGTCTTTGTGAGAGTCTGTTAAGACATTTGTTCTCTTTGCAAGCAGAGCCCAACTTGACCAGAGTACTTGTGCTGAATTGAGAAGGAGCAGTTCAATGTGCTCTGCAGGGCTTTGAAGGAGAGCAGTGATAGCAGGCTTTATGTTCTCTTAACCCGAGATGGATGAAAAGCCAACTCTGGATAGAATTTAAGAATAAATGAGCAGTCATCTCTTTCTTACAGTAAAATCTCATTAGGGTGATTTGAGAACATATTAACTTATATCATCTTCCTCCTAGTTCTAAGAACAAAGACCTCTGCGTCCGGTTGCTTTTCTGGAAGTGTAAGGAACTCTACTCTGTTTAAAGTGTGCTTTGAGACTCTATGTGATCTGTGTCTTGTCCTACGCAGTATCGGTGGAGGGTGGGGGCGGGGGCAGAGGTACCTGGAAGGGTACCTGGAAGTAAGAGAAGTCTTGTATCTGTCTGTTCAAAGTTTCCTGTTTACAGAGGTGATGAAACTAGCAATGATTAATGAGAATCATCTGTGAGTACTAAAGCATTCATGAGCACAGCAAAGCAAGGAAGGCTGCAGGGATGTCCTGAATTAGATCGTCACTCAAGTGAAGATGCCATACCCCACCAGCATGCCTGAACAATCTGAGATACATGATCTGAGTACGTCAACTGTTACCTGAATTCGTGAAACTTTTATCACAGACTCTTCTCATAGCATTGTAATCTACCTCAAAGCTTTTAGAGAAGTAATTGTACAAACCACGAAAGTGCTATCTGGTTCAGTTGTATACTCTTGGGAAACTGTTCTAAAGAAATGTGTTTTTTTTAAGACGCGGAAAAAATGGGCCAGTGAGATGGATCAGCAATTCAAGGTGGTTGCGGGCAAGCTCGATGACCTGAGCTCAATCCCTAGAACCTACACAATGAAAAGGGAGACTAGATATGTAGCAGTTGTCCTCTGCTTCCATACATGTGCATGTGTGCATGTGAACATATATGCAAACACAGTGCATAAATAAATGGATGTAATAAAATGTTAAGAGATAAGAATTAGCATCTCATCCAGAGGCTTTTCCCATGATTGTCCCTGATAATAAAACATTATAAAATTATACACAGCTTAGAGAAAAAGGGGGACATGCCATAGTGTCATGAGCAAACAGCATTGTGGGAAATGACATCATAATAAATGTATTCTCATGAGTACCACATAGTAATGGGAATATTTTATTCTTGTTTATTGAAAATATTCCTCAACCAAAGAATGGATACAGAAAATGTGGTTCATTTACACAATGGGATACTTACTCAGCTATTAAATCATGATTTTTTCAGGCAAATTGATGGAACTAGAAAATATCATCATAAGTCGGGTAATGCAGACCCAAAAGAACATGCATGGTATGTACTCACTGATAAGTGGATATTAGCCAAAAAGTTCAGAATACCCATGATACAACTCACAGACTATAGGAAGCTTAACAAGATGGAAGGCCCAAGTGTGGATATTTCAAACCCACTTAGAAGCAGGAACAAAATAATCATGGGAGGCAGAGAGAGGGAGGGACATGGGTGGAAGAGGAGATGGGGGAAAAGGGGGACAGGATCAGGTATTGGGGAGGAGACAGGAGACAAGCCCAGAGGACCAGGAGAATGAATGGGAATATGCAGCAGGGTGGGGTGTGGGGGAACCTCTAGAAAGTCCTAGAAGCATGGTATGTGAGAGGCTCCCAGGACTCGATGGAGATGACCTTAGTTGAAATGCCTAACACTGAAGATGGAACCTGAAGAGCTCAACCCCAGTAGATAGGCATGGCCCCCAGTTGAGACATGTGGCCACCCTCCCATTTTCCAAAACTTTGACCCAGAATTGTTCCTGTCTAAAGGAAATGCAGGGACAGAAGATTATATGCCTCAGTAAAGGGGAATGCCAGGGCCAGGAAGTGGGAGTGGGTGGGTTTGGGATCAGGGGGGTGGGGTATAGGGGACTTTCGGGATAGCATTTGAAATGTAAATGAAGAAAATATCTAATTTTTAGAAAAAGAAAAAAAATGAAAAAAAAATGGAGCAGAGGCTGAAGAAAGGACATCCAGTGACTGGCACAACTTGGAATTTATCCTATGCACAGGCACCAATACCTGACACTATTACTGATACCATGTTGTGCTTACAGATAGAAGTCTAGCATGCCTGTCCTGTGAGAGGTTCTAACACCAGCTGACTAAGACAGACTTATAGCCAACCATTAGACTGAGGTCACAGACCCTTATCAAAGAGTTAGAGGAAGGACTGATGGAGCTGAAGGGTATTGCAATCCCATAGGAAGAACAATATCACTTAACCCAGACTCCTCAGAGCTCCCAGAGACTAAGCCACCAACCAAAGAGCATACATGGGCTGGTCCATTGCCCCCGGCACATGTGTAGTAGAGGACTGCCTCAGTGAGAGAGGATTTCCTTAATCGTGTAGAAACTTGATGCCCCAGAGAAGGGATATGCTGTTAACAGTGAGATGGGGTGGATAGGTGGGTTGGGGAGTACCCTCTAATAAGCAAAGGTGTTGGGGGATGGGGTGAAAAACTTTGTGGGGGGAGAAGGAAGGGGGAAACATTTGCAATGTAAATATGTAAAATAATTTAATAAAAAAGAAATGAAAATTACATTAGAATGTCACATTACTCACACTACTTGTACTACAAAATATGTAAGCATGTGGGTTTAAATGAAGACTAGAATTCCACGAATGCCCAACATGATGAGGCAGATAACTTCAGTATTTACTCTTAAGCGCATTTGAGATGGCAACAGAAGAAATAAAAACAGAACATCTTAGTGGATGAGACACTGTGACACTGCACCATGAGTTTTAGCTGAGTTTTCACTTTTGGTTTCTTAAAGAAAACCTCAGTAAGTGCAATAACATTGATTAGAATTCTAGAAATTAGCAACTCCTGAGTATTAAATGGTGTGTTGAGCTCCTTTGTGTGGCAGTAAGACTACATCAGTTTGGCGTGTCTTTGTCATGTCTGTTCTGCAGATACAATTCGGTCCCATACCACCACTTCATAGTTCCATCTATCAGATCACCTGCTGAAGAATCAAAGAGCTGGTGTTCAAGTGACCCTCACACTGTGCCTTAGTGCTACATCACACTGCATGCCTTACTCCATCTTACAGCATGGACACTGAAGAATTCACAGCTTCATAAGAAGGGTGAATGCAGTTTACTGTTGGAAAGACCACATTCATATAAATTATTGTAATAGGTTACTGTCATTGTTTTATTTTAAATTGATAATGTTTTACTATGCTAAATTTGTAAATAAGTTTATCACAGACATAGTGAACTGAAACTGCAATTTCAATAGCCTGGTTTGGAAAAGAAAGGTGAACAGAGAAGATGAGAATATATACAACACACACATGCACAGATATAGATACACACACAGATATGCTCATACACAAATATGTGGCTACACACACACAGAGAGAGAGAGAGAGAGAGAGAGAGAGAGAGAGCAAATGGTTTCATTTCTAAGGCTTGCTTGTGAGCCCTAAGATAAATCAACATTATAAGGAAAACAACCAATCATCACCACTCCAAAGCTCTTCTAATGGTGCTTCATGAACTCAAACTAAATGTCACACATTTTAACATGACTGTTCTAGAGCAGTGGTTCACACCCTTACTAATGCTGCAACCCTCATGTTGCTACAGTTCCTCATGTTGTGGTGACTCCAACCATAAGGTTACTTTCAATGCTATTTCATAACTATACTTTTGTTACAGTTATGAAAATATCTGTGGGTTTTCGAGGTTTAAGTGATCCCTATGAAGGGGTCATTTGACCCCTAGAGGAGTCAAGCCCTGAAGGTTGAGAACCACTGCGCTAGAAGGAGGTACTTTCTCTCTAGCTGCAAGGAATAAATGATTGTTAGTTAGGATCGATTAGGTTGAAGTAAATAATATGGGAAGCAGTCATCTTTTTGTGTACAATTTAAGTGAGAACCATAAATATCAGCAATTAATGTCAATCATTCATGTATAGAGGGTAGAGATTGAGGCATGGTCTCACCTGTCAGTTCAGGGTGGCCTTGAACTCACTACCTAGTCAAGCCTAGAGATGAACTCATAATCCATTCAACTAACTCTACAGACAGTACTGTACCACTATATTTTATTAAGATAAATGACATTTTAATGAAATGTTTCAAAGGTTAAAACAAATGCAAATTTTTCAGGATAAAATATTAAATTAAAAAAATTATCAGTATAGTCAAGATCATTTGTAAAAAAATGCTACAATCTTCATTGGGCAACCAACTCCAGTGTCCTGTGAGGTTGTAGTATCAACTTGCTCCCTGGATTTTAATGAGCTTAATTTTTAAGATATACTGCTGAATAGGAAAAATACAAACACAACAGTCTCAATTATCTAAAATTTAAGACATGGACAGTATTTCTATTTTTTTTTTACATTTCTTTTTTTTTAATTTTTAATATTTTTATTACATATTTTCCTCAATTACATTTCCAATGCTATCCCAAAAGTCCCCCATAGCGCCCCCCACTTCCCTACCCACCCATTCCCATTCTTTTGGCCCTGGCATTCCCCTATATTGGGGCATATAAAGTTTGCAAGTCCAATGGGCCTCTCTTTCCATTGATGGCCGACTAGGTCATCTTTCGATACATATGCAGCTAGAGACAAGAGCTCCGGGTTTTCTGGTTAGTACATCATGTTGTTCCAACAATAGGGTTGCAGATCCCTTTAGCTCCTTGGGTACTTTCTCTAGCTTCTCCATTGGGAGCCCTGTGATACATCCAATAGCTGACTGTGAACATCCACTGCTGTGTTTGCTAGGCCCCGGCATCATCTCACAAGAGACAGCTATATTTGGGTCCTTTTAGCAAAATCTTGCTCGTGTATGCAATGGTGTCAGCGTTTAGAAGCTGATTATGGGATGGATCCCTGGATACGGCAGTCTCTAAATGGTCCATCCTTTCATCAGAGCTACGAACTTTGTCTCTGTAACTCCTTCCCTGGGTGTTTTGTTCCCAATTCTAAGAAGGTGCACAGTGTCCACACTTTGGTCTTCATTCTTCTTGAGTTTCATGCGTTTAGCAAATTGTATCTTATATCTTGGGTATCCTAAGTTTTGGGCTAATATCCACTTATCAGTGAATACATATTGTGTGAGTTCTTTTGTGATTGTGTTACTTCACTCAAGATGATGCCCTCCAGGTCCATCCATTTGGCTAGGAATTTCATAAATTCATTCTTTTTAATAGCTGAGTAGTACTCCATTGTGTAAATGTACCATAATTTCTGTATCCATTCCTCTGTTGAGGGACATCTGGGTTCTTTCCAGGTTCTGGCTATTATAAATAGGGCTGCTATGAACATAGTGGAGCATGTGTCCTTCTTACCGGGTGGGACATCTTCTGGATATATGCCCAGGAGAGGTATTGCTGGATCCTCCAGTAGTACTATTTCCAATTTTCTGAGGAACCACCAGACTGATTTCCAGAGTGGTTGTACAAGCTTGCAATCCCACTAACAATGGAGGAGTGTTCCTCTTTCTCCACATCCTCGCCAGCATCTGCTGTCACCTGAATTTTTGATCTTAGCCATTCTGACTGGTGTGAGGTGGAATCTCAGGGTTGTTTTGATTTGCATTTCCCTGATGATTAAGGATGTTGAACATTTTTTCAGGTGCTTCTCTGCCATTCGGTATTCCTCAGGTGAGAATTCTTTGTTCAGTTCTGAGCCCCATTTTTTAATGGGGTTATTTGACTTTCTGGAGTCCACCTTCTTGAGTTCTTTATATATATTGGATATTAGTCCCTTATCTGATTTAGGATAGATGAAGATCCTTTCCCAATCTGTTGGTGGTTTTTTTGTCTTATTGATGGTGTCTTTAGCCTTGCAGAAGCTTTGTAGTTTCATGAGGTCCCACTTGTCAATTCTCAATCTTACAGCACAAGCCATTACTGTTCTATTCAGGAATTTTTCCCCTGTGCCCATATCTTCAAGGCTTTTCCCCACTTTCTCCTCTATAAGATTCAGTGTCTCTGGTTTTATGTGAAGTTCCTTGATCCACTTAGACTTGACCTTAGTACAAGGAGATAGGAATGGATCGATTCGCATTCTTCTACATGTTAACAACCAGTTGTGCCAGCACCATTTGTTGAAAATGCTGTCTTTCTTCCACTGGATGTTTTTAGCTCCCTTGTCGAAGATCAAGTGACCGTAGGTGTGTGGGTTCGTTTCTGGGTCTTCAATTGTGTTCCATTGGTCTATTTGTCTGTCACTATACCAGTACCATGCAGTTTTTATCACAATTGCTCTGTAGTAGAGCTTTAGGTCTGGCATGGTGATTCCACCAGAGGTTCTTTTATCCTTGAGAAGAGTTTTTGCTATCCTAGGTTTTTTGTTATTCCAGATGAAGTTGCAGATTGCACTTTCTAATTCGTTGAAGAATTGAGTTGGAATATTGATGGGGATTGCATTAATCTGTAGATTGCTTTTGGCAAGATAGCCATTTTTACAATGTTGATCCTGCCAATCCATGAGCATGGGAGATCTTTCCATCTTCTGAGATCTTCTATAATTTCTTTCTTCAGAGACTTGAAGTTTTTATTATACAGATCTTTCACTTCCTTAATTAGAGTCACGCCAAGATATTTTATATTATTTGTGACTATTGAGAAGGGTGTTGTTTCCCTAATTTCTTTCTCAGCCTGTTTATTCTTTGTGTAGAGAAAGGCCATTGATTTGTTTGAGTTAATTTTATATCCAGCTACTTCACAGAAGCTGTTTATCAGGTTTAGGAGTTCTCTGGTGGAATTTTTAGGGTCACTTATATATACTATCATATCATCTGCAAAGAGTGATATTTTGACTTCATCTTTTCCAATTTGTATCCCTTTGATCTCCTTTTGTTGTCGAATTGCTCTGGCTAGGACTTCAAGTACAATGTTGAATAGGTATGGAGAAAGTGGACAGCCTTGTCTAGTCCCTGATTTTAGAGGGATTGCTTCAAGCTTCTCACCATTTACTCTGATGTTGGCTACTGGTTTGCTGTAGATTGCTTTTATCATGTTTAGGTATGGGCCTTGAATTCCTGACCTTTCCAAGACTTTTATCATGAATGGGTGTTGGATCTTGTCAAATGCTTTTTCCGCATCTAACGAGATGACCATGTGGTTTTTGTCTTTGAGTTTGTTTATATACTGGATTACGTTGATGGATTTCCGTATATTGAACCATCCCTGGGATGAAACCAACTTGGTCAGGATGGATGCTTGTTTTGATGTGTTCTTGGATTCGGTTAGCAAGAACTTTATTGAGGATTTTTGCATCAATATTCATAAGGGATATTGGTCTGAAGTTTTCTATCTTTGTTGGGTCTTTTTTGGTTTAGGTATCAGAGTAATTGTGGCTTCATAGAATGAGTTGGGTAGAGACCCTTCTGTTTCTATTTTGTGGAATAGTTTGTGAAGAACTGGGATTAGATCTTCTTTGAAGGTCTGATAGAATTCTGCACTAAACCCATCTGGTCCTGGGCTTTTTTTAGTTGGGAGACTATTAATGACTGCTTCTATTTCTTTGGGGGATATAGGGCTGTTTAGATCATTAACCCGATCTTGATTCAACTTTGGTACCTGGTATCTGTCTAGGAACTTCTCCATTTCATCCAGATTCTCCAGTTTTGTTGAGTATAGCCTTTGGTAGAAGGATCTGATGGTGTTTTGGATGTCTTCAGCATCTGTTGTTATGTCTCCTTTTTCATTTCTGATTTTGTTAATTAGGATGCTTTCCCTGTGCCCTCTAGTGAGTCTGGCTAAGGGTTTATCTATCTTGTTGATTTTCTCAAAGAACCAGCTCCTTGATTGGTTGATTCTTTGAATAGTTTTTCTTATTTCCACTTGGTTGATTTCGCCCCTGAGTTTGATTATTTCCTGCCGTCTACTCCTCTTGGGTGAATTTGCTTCCTTTTGTTCTAGTGCTTTTAGGTATGTTGTCAAGCTGCTAATGTGTGCTCTCTCTAGTTTCCTTTTGGAGGCACTCAGAGCTATGAGTTTTCCTCTTAGAAATGCTTTCATTGCGTCCCATAAGTTTGGGTATGTTGTGGCTTCATTTTCATTGAACTCTAAAAAGTCCTTAATTTCTTCCTTTGAATAAGAAAGAAATTCTTCCTTGACCAAGGTATCATTGAGAAGAGTGTTGTTCAGTTTCCACGTGAAGGTTGGCTTTCTATTATTTATTTTGTTATTGAAGATCAGCCTTAGTCCATGGTGATCTGATAGGATGCATGGGACAATTTCAATATTTTTGTATCTGTTGAGGCCTGTTTTGTGACCAATTATGTGGTCAATTTTGGAGAAGGTACCATGAGGTGCTGAGAAGAAGGTATATCCTTTTGTTTTAGGATAGAATGTTCTGTAGATATCTGCCAGATCCATTTGATTCATTATTTCTCTTAGTTTCTCTGTGTCCCTGTTTAGTTTCTGTTTCCATGATCTGTCCATTGGTGAAAGTGGTGTGTTGAAGTCTCCCACTATTATTGTATGAGGTGCAATGTGTGCTTTGAGATTTACTAAAGTTTCTTTAATGAATGTGGCTGCCTTTGTATTTGGAGCATAGATATTCAGGATTGATAGTTCCTCTTGGAGGATTTTGCCTTTGATGAGTATGAAGTGTCCCTCCCTGTCTTTTTAAATGACTTTGGGTTGGAAGTCAATCTTATCAGATATTAGAATGGCTACTCCAGCTTGTTTCTTCCTACCATTTGCTTGGAAAATTGTTTTCCAGCCTTTCATTCTGAGGTAGTGTCTATCCTTTTCTCTGAGATGAGTTTCCTGTAAGCAGCAAAATGTTGGGTCTTGTTTGTGTAGCCAGTTTGTTAGTCTATGTCTTTTTATCGGGGAGTTGAGTCCATTGATATTAAGAGATATTAAGGAAAAGTAATTGTTGTTTCATGTTATTTTTGTTGTTAAAGTTGGCATTCTGTTCTTGTGGCTGTCTTCTTTTAGGTTTGTTGAGGGATTACCTTCTTGTTGTTTCTAGGGCGTGGTTCCTGTCCTTGTATTGGTTTTTTTCTGTTATTATCTTTTGAAGGGCTGGATTCGTGGAGAGATAATGTGTGAATTTGGTTTTGTCTTGGATTACTTTGGTTTCTCCATCTATGTTAATTGAGAGTTTGGCTGGGTATAGTAGCCTGGGCTGGAATTTGTGTTCTTTTAGTGTCTGTATAACATCCGTCCAGGATCTTCTGGCTTTCATAGTCTCTGGTGAAAAATCTGGTGTAATTCTGATAGGCTTGCCTTTATATGTTACTTGGCCTTTTTCTCTTACTGCTTTTAGTATTCTATCTTTATTTAGAGCATTTGTTGTTCTGATTATTATGTGTCGGGAGGTATTTCTTTTCTGGTCCAGTCTATTTGGAGTTCTGTAGGCTTCTTGTATGTTCATGGGCATCTCTTTCTTTAGATTTGGGAAGTTTTCTTCTATAATTTTGTTGAAGATGTTTGCTGGTCCTTTGAGTTGAAAATCTTCATTCTCATCCACTCCCATTATCCGTAGGTTTGGTCTTCTCATTGTGTCCTGTATTTCTTGGATGTTTTGAGTTAGAATCTTTTTGCATTTTACATTTTCCTTGATTGTTGTGCCGATGTTCTCTATGGAATCTTCTGCACCTGAGATTCTCTCTTCCATCTCTTGTATTCTGTTGCTGATGCTCGTATCTATGGTTCCAGATTTCTTTCCTAGGGTTTCTATCTCCAGTGTTGCCTCATTTTGGGTTTTCTTTATTGTGTCTACTTCCCTTTTTAGGTCTAGTATGGTTTTGTTCATTTCCATCATCTGTTTGGATGTGTTTTCCTGTTTTTCATTAAGGACATCTACCTGTTTGATTAGGTTATCCTGTTTTTCTTTAAGGATTTGTAACTCTTTAGCAGTGTTCTCCTGCAATTCTTTAAGGGATTTTTGTGCTTCCTCTTTATTGTCTTCTACCTGTTTACCAGTGCTCCTTTGTATTTCTTTAAGTGTGCTATTAAAGTCCTTCTTGAAGTCCTCTACCATCATCAGGAGATATGCTTTTAGATCCGTGTCTAGCTTTTCCGGTGTGTTGGGGTGCCCTGGACTGGGCGAAGTGGGAGTGCTGGGTTCTGATGATGGTGAGTGGTCTTGGTTTCTGTTAGTAAGATTATTACGTTTACCTCTTGCCATCTGGTAATCTCTGGGGTTAGTTGTTGTCGTTGTCACTTTTTAAAGATTGGAGCAGAAGCTGTGTTCCACTCACCAGCAGTCTCAAAATCCTGTGGCGGGGGTCGTGGGTAGCTGGCAGTACCCCGGTGCTGGTCCAGCCGGAAGAGGCCTGTGGTCCTACTCAGGCCAGTTTTCTGCTTCCCTAACTAATGCAGTCTCAGGTCCCGTGCGCAACTGGATTGGAGCAGAAGCTGTGTTCCACTCTCCAGAAGTCTTAAGATCCTGTGGCGGGTGTTGTGGGTAGCTGGCGAGTGTCATCCGACCCTGTGCCCCAGCTGCCCTGGTTCTTTTCTGACCGGAAGAGGCTTGTGGCCCTATGTAGGCCGGATTTCTCTCTCCCCAACCAGAGCAGTCTCAGGTCCCGCGTGATTGGACTGGAGCAGAAGCTGTGTTCCACTCACCAGCAGTCTCAAAATCCTGTGGCGGGGGTCGTGGGTAGCTGGCGGGTGTCAGCCGACCCTGCGCTCTAGCTACTCCGGTGCTGATCCGGCCGGATGAGCCAGTATTTCTAAACATTCACTCAATAATTATGACTGAATATAACACAAAATTCAAAATAGTAGTTATATATCAACATTATTAAAGGGACACATTTTGGAGTGTAGAAAATATTGGAGGTTAAACATAAGTTGTAAGTTAAGTAGTATGTTTATTTTAGGTTCGTTGTGTCTTAAAAATAAGCATGCATGTGTTTGACTTAAATAGATAAGTTTTATGAGTTAATTTTAAATACCTAAGTACTTTATACAGAAATGTATTTACATATCTCATACTAGCAAAAAATATATGTGTATATAAATATATTGCCCTCCAGAAAAAAGTCTGGTTTTCCAGTTTTTAAAGCAAGTCATAATGATCATGTATGATCATTATTTATAGCAACCATGACTGTCATGCCACATTTGGAAATTGCAGAATATATTTTCTCAGGCTTGAAGTTAAGTGTTAAAACCCTTCACATTTCCCAAGAGTTTATTGTATTCCAAGTGGATAACTGAAGAAAGCAGAAGCAGCCTAGTGCAGTAAGCCCTTGATCTCAGCTGTGGTGGATGAATTTCTTCTCTGGTTGTTCTGACATTCTTATTCACTCTCCTTTATACATCTTGACCTGAACTGCAGTAACAACAGCAGCTTTTGACAATTGATTCAACTCTACATCAAGCATGACAGAGTGAACCTGAGAAGAAAACATTTAACTGGCATTTCCTACTACATGAGATTAGAATAATTCTATTGTGCTTAAATCGTGGAAAGGGTTGAGCTGGCCTGGCAACTTCTCAGACTCTCTGATGTGCAGCTTCTGTAAAAACCTCTGTGAATAAGAGATAGGATGGAGTGGGCCAGGTGTCACTTTGACAGCCAAAGTAGTTATTATGAGTAAGACTCAGACGGCATTGAAGCAACAAGTTGGGTTAGTCAATGTTGAAAAGCATTCACAGGTTAATGTCATGATGACCCAGTCTGTCTTTGCAGCAGGAAAATGTACCAATCCTGGAGAGAAAGCCGATGCCAGGGACCAGTAATAGCAGGAACTCTTCATGGGGATCTTTGTACTTCATGTTCTGCTATATGTCTTCTGCTGCAGTGCCTTTCCTTCAGGGATATGATTCTTAAAACCACCGTCCTTTCTTCCCATTCTTCTTGTACTAATTGAGTAAGACTTCCAAAGAGTTTTGGACTCTAAGAACCTAACATCAGGAAACAAATCTTCCTTCTACTTTGTTATACCTTGGAAACACATTACCAGGATATCTCAGAAGATCTCTAGTACTGAATTTGAATTAAGATATTTTCAAACCAGTAGAGCTTCAGGGGCTACTGAGAATAAATGATACAAATAACATTATATGAGTATAATTATGTAATACATACACACCATTTTATGTGTATCACTGTGCTTACTGAGTAAACAGAAAAATCTCTGTTTCAGTATTTTTGAATATATTTAAGAACAATCTGCTATAATACATAAACATGCAGATATATTTAAAAGTATATGTCTCAAGATATTTAAACTTAAATCATAGAAATGCATGTGAAGAGACAAAGGTAATAAGAAAAAAAAGAGACAACATTCCAAATGACTTAAGCTAGTGACATTTTCAGAAAGTTAAGTTGTATAAAAATAAGCTAGACTTATTATATTTCTGGGAAGGAGAACCATGTCTATTGAGCAAATTGACCAGGATATAATAGAACTAAAAATAAGAAGTCACATTAAAGCAAATGTTTAAACTTCCACGAACACTTTATCCAAATGGCTGTTTCTCATGAATGCCCCTTTGCCCTCTGTACATGCATTTCCTCTTCATATTACAACCTTAAGGAGTCAAACCCATTTGAAAGAAGATACCACAAGTTTAGCAGCATCTGCATACATTTGTAAGTCTTAACAACTTTGTGGCCTTGTCACTACATGAAAGACAATCAAGCTGATTTTCTCATCAGCACAGGTGAAACCTTATATAAGTTGATGGCCTCCAACTCTCACAGGAAACTGAGGATATCCCTTGTCATCCTGAAGGCTGCTTTCCATCTTGAGAGATCTGCTCTTCCACATCACTGTATCTTCAGCAGCTAGTGTCCACTGCATGCATCTCAGAGTACTCAGCTCTTGCCCTCTTCCAAATTCTCTTGAACACTGTCCCACATGCCCAAAAATTTGGTTGAATATGCCTACAACTCTTCAGTCATATTTCTGCGAGGAGGAATACTCAAGGCTTCCTTCTGTAACTCAGGATTTATTCTTACTCCTCTAAGATTTTTCTGGGCTCGCCTTCAGATAGCCATCCTCCTTTCTATAAACTCTCTTCACACATCGGAGCTACTACACTTAACTTTGTCCATTAATGGTATGGCCTTCAACATGGTGGTCACTTGATTTGTATACATCTTGAATTTTTGGCTATGGTGAATAGTTCCAGACATGACTGCTTCAAAATCTTTGCAGAACAATAGGATATGTCTCACAAAGTTGGTAAGTTGATTAAAAAGTGTAAATACATCTTTGCACATTCTCAATTCCTGTGATAATGGTGCAAGCTTATTTTCTGAAGTCTTAGTCTCTGTTTCTCACATCTCACTCATTTCTACTGACTCCAAAAGCAAAGTATAACTCGATAATGCATCCTGGAGTGTCTCCTAGGAAACCCCATAATGATATCTTCCAGAATACAGGATACCTGTTGTTTCTTGTCCTCCCATGAAACTATAAAAACAGAGGAGTATTGCTGTGTATTGTCATCTTTTGTTTTCATCCTGTAATTCTGTTATATTAAAAACAAGAGGTTCCCTGAGTTGCAGAGGTTGGGAAGGGGATGATACAGATGCTCTAATTAGGGCAGAGTACTCAGTCACTTCTTGGCACTCTGGCCAGTTGTGAGCTTCACAGAATCACTAATGGCAGTTGGTGACAACTGGGGAGGAGCACACCCCAGTGGGTGGCCCATGTGCTTATGAACAGCACTAACTGTACTCAGCAGGTTATAAAGATAATGAAATAGAAGTAAAAATGAAGTTATAGGGAGAAATGCTGGGGTAGGTCAGGACGCAGAGGGGAGAAGTAAGGGATAGATATAATCACAATATATGTGGGTATGAAACTTTCAAATAAACTTAAATACAAACAATTAAATTAATTTAAAATATAAGGTTACAGTACTATTAAGATGTTTTACTTTGTAGAATGTTGTAAATTAAAGCATTCCAATTAGAAGGAAAGAAAAATCAAAGTAATTTCAATATCAGTTTAAGGTGTTTCAAAGGCTATATAATTATGTCTATTTAGTAATGGTAACTACTATCTGTAGGGAATTGCATTTGTGAAGTGTATTATATCCATCTACCCGTTTACTCCTGTCAGAAAAGGAAGTTAGCAATTGTTCCTATCCCTGTGAAAACCCAGGTGTTAAATGATTTACAAAGTGAGCCCAAACCAGAATCTCTCCATGTCTTACATCACTATATCCAGATACATTTTCTTATTCCTCTTGGGCTTTAAGGAAGACCTTCCACATGATGTTCATTTTAAGATCAAGAATAATAATTACCCTCAATATCCCACCATGGAGGTGGAGTTGACACGAAGTCCCAACCCGAGATGAGGAACTATGGACAACTGACACCTGCTGGGAGGGAGGAGACTCAGGTTTTTTTTTTTTTTAAGGGTGTGGCCCTTGGTAAGTTGACCACACTCCAGGGAATGGTCATATTCCCAATAGTATATGAAGGGTTGAAACTAGATTTGATTTAAAAAGCAAACTTGAAGTTGAGTGAGTAGGAAAGGGGAAGAATCGGGGAGAAGTTGGGATAGGAGAAAAATGTGACCAAGACACACTGTAGGAAATTCTTTAAAAAAAAAAAGTCAAAATGGCTAATGGCAAAAAAAGGATTAATAGTCACCATACAGGTGTGTGCATCTGAAGAAAGCTAATGCTATCCAAGTGTTTATATTAAACACAAGATGTGACAATCTCATACAAGTTCTGGAGGTGGAACAGGTTTCCAGGTATATAGGAAGCTTTAGTTGCTTTGGTTGCATAAAGCCCCTACCCTCTCTGTATCTCAAATTTCTATCTATGATGTTTAGGATCCAGATGTAGTTGCACAGTGCTCACTGTAACATTTAGCCAGCTTGCAAACAATACCTACTGTAGTGCCTTTCATCAGGATGACTGCCTCTTGCATATTTGGTTACACTATTTGTTTATATTCTATACTCCATGCACTGTACTGAGGAAGGTTTTTTATTGATAATGTGTGATGGTTTGAATATGCTTGTCCCATGGAACAGCACTATTAGGAGGTGTGGCCTTGTTGGATGAAGTGCGACATAGTGAGCATGGGCTTAAGACCCTCATCCTAGCTGTCTGGAACTCAGTCTTCTCCAACCTGTCTTCAGATGAAGATCTAGAATTCTCAACTCCTCCTGCACCATGCCATGCTCCTTCCTTAATGATAAAAGACTAAACCTCTGAACCTGTAAGCCAGCCACAATTAAATGTCCTTATAAGAGTTGCCTTCAGCGTGGTGTCTGTTCACAGCAGTAAAACCCTAAGACAATATGGTTCAGTTATTTTTTTTTCAAATAGTCAGTCCTCCCATATAAATGTTACCATTCTAGAAATAACAATCCTGGAGTCTGGAGTGTTGATGGTGAATGCAGAGTCCACCATGCATGGCTTGCCTAAAGTTATCCAGATTCAACTCTTGCTTATTTCATCTTTCTGCTGCTTCTCTGGTTGGGAACATGGACTGACTTTTACACAGGCCTTTTTTGGTAACATCTCAGAGATAGTATGCCCTTTCCCCAGGGACAGAGTGCCAGCTGCCTCAAGCATGGGACCAAAGCAAATCTGTACTCTGCCAGTGAACAGACTGGCTCAGGACAAGGTGTGCTGCCTGAGTGGAGGAGTCCCAGGAGGAAGCTTTCTATTCATCCAGGTTCTCTACATCATTTTATTCAGCTCCCTTGGGTTGCTGACTGGAGGAGGTTATTTTACTTTGCTCAGTTGAAAGGAAGATCAGTCTCAAAATCACACAAACACACACACACGAACATAGACATGGGCACACACATATCTAGGAAATGACATTAAACTATAAAGAACATAATCAAATTAGTTTAACCTTTCTAGTACTAACAATCTTAACAACTTGTCTTGTGAATGGTTTTGAAGAATATAAAAAAATAGGATTAATAGTTTAGTTAGTTTACTTCTAACCCATGAAACTATTTGAGTAAAGATGAGAATATCCCACAGTATTGAAGCTGAAGGTAATTATTTGTGTCCTTGGGTCTCATTTAGATACTAATATTACAATAGGTACAATCAGGGCTCCTCAGTGGAGTTGTTTTAAAAAGTCTCCATTTCCTTTTCATTAAACTAAATGTGAAAGAGTTTCTATCCCACAGATTTGACAAGAATCTCAACTTGAATTTTATCTATACCTCTCACAGTAGCACCAGAGTATAAGGGACCTGGATGATAAAGGAAAACTGTCTATCTTCTTGTCTGTTTCAGCTGCCATGCATATCTTCATACTACCTAACCCACTATCTGGAAGGCCATAGGGTCTTAGCACAGAATGAGTGTGTAACCCAATTCTGTACTTTGGGAATTCTTTTTCTACTCTTCCAAGTCAATCCCTGTGGTTGATTGAAAGCAACCAGCATTAAATTTTTAGCTCATATCTTTATGTCACACTGACCCATTCATAAACCAAGCTAAAGCTCTGCTTCCTGCTCAGCTGGACTATCTATGTGGCTACAGATACAGCACAGGAGAGGGGCATACCTGCAGCTGTTGTGGTGACCTGTGGCTCTAGGCCACTTGCTCAGGAAGCTTAACTCTTGCTCTGGAGTCTACACAGCCTCAGTACTGGATGTACCATTTCATTCCTATGAGAAACTGACTTACTAGGTCCAGATCATTCATAGGACTCAATTTCACAGACTTGATTATGAGTAACTTTGGATGCATGATATCTACTAAGTGAATGTGATGCTTTGAAAGAGGTCCAAATAACCCGTATTTCATTAAATTGCATTATAGTAGACAGTGGGAGATGTAATATAGCTGAAATTAAAGTGAATGAAAATATAAACTTTGTCTGATGCCTTTCTTTTTCCTAAAGAAAAAGAAAGCCCACATACAATATTTTAGGCCTTATAATGTCTAATGATCCTGTATGCTAAATTTTTGTCTGATTCTTCCTTTCAGCACCATGCTCCCAGAAATAAGACTCAGACTCAAAATATATTTACAAATGCCTTGGCCATATAGCTAGGCTCTTCTCTGATTAGACCATAATTTAAAATAACCCATTTATTCTAATATACATTCTTCATATGGCTGGTTACCTGCGCTCAAGTACCACATGTCTGTCTTGTCACATCTTCCTGGGTGTATCTCCTACCTTGTACTATCCCAGAATCATTTCTGCTTAGTAGATATTTCAACTCATATTTGCTACCTAAGCTATACGTCAACAAATTTTTATTGACAGGTTCTATATCCACACAGACACAAGATATTCTCTCTATACCTATACTAAACAAAAGAACTATGGTGTGGACATAGTTAAACATGCTGTCATTTCCAAGATGCACATTGTTCATGCAGTAACAATCAAGCAACCTAAAGGCACCACAGCCCCACAGCACTTGGGTATTTACTGGCAGCCCTCACCCAGACAGCCTGCAATAAGACAGAGTGGGATCTAATCTGGTTCTGTGTGCCTATTTTGATTTCCTGAGTTGCTTGGGAGGGTAAAAGGAGTCAGATTCTGACATCCACTACGCTACTTCTTACTGTACAAGTCAATTCACTCTGTGGATACTAGAGCTGTTTGGATATTGAGTGTCTTAGTCAGAGTTTCTATTCCTGCACAAACAACATGACCAAGAAGCAAATTGGGGAGGAAAGGGTTTATTCAGCTTATATTTCCCACATTGCTGTTTATAACCAAAGAAAGTCAGAACTGGAACTCAAGCAGGTCAGGAAGTAGGAGCTGATGCACAGGCCATGGAGGGATGTTATTTACTGGCTGGCTTCCCCTAGCTTATTCAGCTTGTTTTATTATAGAACCTAAGACTACCAGCCCAGGGGCAGCAACACCCACAATGGGCCCTCCACTCTTGATCACTAATTAAGAAAATGCCTTACAGCTGGATCTCATGGAAGCATTTCCTCACCTGAAGTGCCTTTCTCTGTGATAACTCCAGCTGTGTCAAGTTGTCACTGAGATTACCAAATATTTTATTATTATTATTATTAGTTTCAGAACTATCAGATACTCACACCCAATGCAAACCACATCAGGGCTGGATTCCATTTAACACCACTCTTGCACATGCATTTCATTCCAAGATAAAAAACTGCTGTTTTGCTTTGGGTCTCCACACTACAAAATAAATTCAACATCTGCATCCAATATTCCTTGAAATCCTGAATACCCCATTTCCCCAGAATGTCTGAGTGGATGGGCTCATGCACTGTGAGAGAGAACCTCTATCCAAATACCCTGTGATTTCTTTAGTAAAAATGTTCCCATCACAACTGGTTTCAAGCTTCCATTAAAAAATAAAATGTAAAAAGAAATAAAATCTTTCAACTCTCCAGCCCTATTAAGAGTTAGTTGTAATTGCAGATCTCTTTAAAAACAAAAATGCATTAAATATAGCAAAAATATAGCATTATCAAGTCTTTCTCTCAAAACTCATAGGTGCCAGACCTGTAGGTTGGCTGACATTAAGGAACTAAGGTAAGCTCTCAGCTTCCTGTCTCCCTATCCTCTTCCGACATGAACTTTACATACTGTTTTTGTTAGGGCAGATACATTTTGCCTGCAGATATACCACCATTCATCCAGTACTTCCTCAGTCCCCAGAACAATTACCAGTGGTATTATGGTTGTGGCTGCCTGACTTCTAATAAAGAAGCACTCCTAGCTGTACTTTATGTAGTTCTATGTTTCTTGTGGCCATGAATGGACTCACTTCTGTGCCTGCTTCTCCTTGTATCAATTCTAACCATCATGAAAAATCCACTGCACAATGTTTTAATGAGGACATTTTTCTACATCAGCACATTGCTGATGACCTTGGTGAGAGTTCTTACTCTGTGCACATCTATGAAATATTGACCTCCCTGCTATTGGAACTCTGGTCCTGTAAGTTATGCAGTAATTGCTTTAACCCCTGAGCCTTCTCTCCCAGCACCTGAGGCTTTTATTTGTTTGATTGATTACAAAGTCTGATTGTGTTATGGTTACTCTATTATAATAAATGTGGTTTAAACTATTCCTGTTCTGATTTGAGCAATGGTATCACCTCCCAAATTCAGAAGAAACTTAACCCCCACAACTCTAATTCCATTAAGAGGAGTAGCTGTTGGAAGTGTTTACATCTGGGTCTAGGCTTTCATGAAGCACCACTTATGAAAGAGGCCTGAGAGAGTTCACACCTGAATGCTCTTTTGTGCCTTCTGCCATCTTTTACCATTTTGGAAATGGAGACAAATACTCCCTAGATACTAAAACTTTCAGTGGCTTGAGTTTGTACTGCCAGCGTCCAGATCCATAATGATGAATGGTATATTCTTACTGTTAATAAAGTATGAACAGTATGTGCTTATAGAATCTTAACTGGGATAATATGATAGTAACCAAGATAAAATAGGCCTCTGGAAGTCCATTTCTTTCTCATCAGACATTCAACAGAAAATGTTTTAGGTGACAATTGATGAATTTTCTTCTCCAACAAATGACTTGTAAGGTGTCTGTGTTTATTATGGTTTCAGTCCAAGATCCATGAAAAATGAAAAATTCTAAAAGAGACATCCACATCTCTGTTCACATATCAATGGGAGATTAGTCTTGTGAAATAATCCTAAGAGTTCTAGGGAAGGTATGCATTAGTACACAGCTTAGCAACAATTCTTTTATTGAAGAAGGTAAAAATGTGTTCAAGCCAATAGCTTTCTGTCACCTTCCTTATGAGCATCGGGCATTTAGGATGGTTTTCTTTTCAAATATCATACACTAAGAACAGAATTAGTCACCCCTCTATCTTGCTCTTCTCTCTTTTTTCCCTATATTCCTTGATGGCACTACTATTTTCATTTCCCTACATAATGCATTGCTATGGCCATTGGTTCTCTTCATGGTTACCAACAACTGATAGGTTGCCAAGAAATCATGCTCATATTTTTTTCCCAGTTTTCTGTTTTTACAGAACACATTCTGGACAGTAATCCTTGCCACTTCTCTCAGCTATAAAATGTCTGCAGTTTCACCATGCAATGGTTAGTTTTAACTGGAAACATAATCTAGAATCTCCTAAGAAGAGTGTAGATATGAGGGGTTGTCTGGATCAGGTTGGCCTGTGTGAATGTCTGTGGAAGATCGTCTTGATTGCTTATGTTAATCAATATGGGATGACCCAGCTTACTGTGCGTGACACCATATCCTACTCAGGGGGTCCTAAACTGTGTAGAGAGTATGAGAAGCATAAGCAAATGTGCTCATTGACTGGCTGGATCTTATGCTTTCTGCTATGATACACAACAAATTAGAATTGTAAGATGAAGTGAACCATTTCTCCTTTAAGTGGATTTGGTCAAGGAATTTTATCACAAAAGAACTATAATTAATGCCTATTAGTTTTTATTTATTCTGATGAAAAACCCTATCACAACATAACTCTGAACTCTCATGTTCTCCACCTCTATACTTCTTTAGAGCCTGGAAAACATTGGATACTGATTCACCTCTAATAATATCAGAACTGCTCTTTACTGTTTTTTACCACTTAACAAAAGCCTTAAGGTAAGTTTTGCTTTGTGTTCAGTGCCCAAATGGGTTCACATGTGTTTTTCCACAAGATTTTCTTATTTTGTTGTGCATTTTTGTCATTCTAGTTCCCCTATATCTAGGGTTATCATGGATTATGCAGTAGCTCTGGAGACCCCCTATACACACACACACACACACACACACACACACTCTGCTAGTTTTTGTACTCAAATAAGTCATTGAATATTTCTGAGCCTCTGTAACTTCATTTCTAAAATGAGAATAACAACCCTGGATGCAGATAGATTAGTCATCAGGAACATATGCAATAACCTGCCTAGAGTGACTGATAGAGACTCATTTGACTAAGTTTAATTTATTTTCTCCTTTCACCCCTTGTATTGTACCTCCTTAAAGCATTGTCTTTTCCATTATATTTATGATATTACTTATGGCATTGGTCTTGTCTAAGATTAATCTATAAATATACATGTATTTGTGCCTGAGCTTGCTGTCATTCACCCCTGCTATTATCATAAGTCCAGCATGCCACAGCTCAACCAGAATTTAAGGAGAATAAATGAAGATAGAGTAGGCCCAGGTTAGCCTGTGGCTTGGAACCAAGCCCACATGAAACTTGCTGGTCTAGCCAAAGTTTTGTCAACACAAATGTTAAGTGGGAGAATAAATGATTTCTTATTTTAGGCCAGTGAGTTTGAAGTCATTTCTTATGAAAACATTTTAGCAGTAATAAACATGGAATGTTAAAAGGAGAATCAATAAGATATATAAAATCTGACCTAAGCAAGTCACAGGGATAATCACAGTAGTGCGCATTAAAATTTTAATTTCTTTCTTTTCTCTTTCTTTGAAGGGAAAATGATATCAAGCTTCACAATGAAAAGATTCTCAAATCATTTTCCTGTTATAAATCTGTAGTTCATTTACTAGCACTTCAATGTAATAGTTTACCCTCAATGAACAGTCATTTTGACATGACAGTAATCAATGAGTGGCCCAGAAGAACGATGGAATATATACTATACTTTTCTCTCAAGGTAACTCATGTATAATAAAACTGGAAATTCAATTTTAAGAGCACCTAGGTGGTTTAGCAAATCCTTCCAGGAAAAATAATGATAGTTTTTATTTACCAGCTGAAATAGCACATGCCAAGAGCAGTGATGGGTAGCTTGCAATACAGTACACTGTTCAAATTTAATTAAAATTAACTCCATGGAGCATGTATTATTTTCCCCCACAGCTTACAAGATTATTCTTGAGCCATTTATTTAGTGCATAACAGAGCCATATTGCAAAAACAAATACACCTGACTCCAAAACCCATCTACTTTCTACTGTGCCACACACTGAGGTGAAAATTAAATTTGCTTAGACTTAGACAAAGTAGTGTCAAAACTTACTGCATATAGCTTTCTAAGATGAAGCCATGTCTTTGGATTTAATCTTGGTTAAACCTGAATTTTGTAGATATAAGTAAATATAAAAGCATAGAAATAAATGAAAATGTGCATATATTTATAGAAATATATAAAATACATTTTTATTTAAACATATATGTACATGCCTATTTTACAAGCAATTATTTCATTTATTTCTATTTTAGTTATTCTTTATTTCTATTTATTTGGTGTGTGTGTGTGTATATACATGTCTATTGAACAAGCAGTTTTTTTCTTTCAGTAGTCTTGGGAACCCTGATGAGTCAATTCACCTATTCAATTGTCTAACAGGAGGTTATTGATTCTGAATTTGTTTCACACACTTTCAGAAAGTATGAAAATAATACAAGCAAAAGCTCAAGATCCTGACTTCAGGAAACTCATGGTATAATTATGAAACATACGCCAACAAATAGTCAATATTAATTATGAAATGCTAATTAAGCACTGTGTATACCCAGTGGATGGGAAGAAACCCAAGTATTTTGTGATTATTTTCTGCTAAGTGTGGACAGAAATGTGAAGATCATGTATTAGTTCATACCACTGTTGTAGAGAAAAATGGTGAGTTTCCTTTTATAAGTGCTACATGAAAAATGTTCCTGTGCAACCCAAGTGAAGATATCCAGCAGGGAAGTGGATATAACACATTCAGAGCTGGAGTGCTCTTTGGCGGATGGTCTTTTCATGGTAAAGCCAGGGAAGGCAAACCAAGCCTAGGCTGCAAGGTCAGTGTAGTAGCTTCAGATTCTGAGCTTCAAACTTCATGCTGGTGGTCAAGACCAGGTGGAAGGAGTTTTTCATGAGCAAGCCTAAGAAATACCCTATATTAAATGAGATCAAGTATTGAATGTGATCTGCAAATAGATGATGTTTTGAATCTGTTGTCGTAGGTTCTAGGGAATCCTTGAGAGTGATCCATGTCCACTTCTTTTAGATTATGCATTTCTCAGGGAACTTAATGAAAACTGTAAATATTTCCTCAGAGAAAACAAGCCAATACCATTTTCAAGTAGCTGTGGAGTATTAGTGCATCCTTTGATAGACTCAGGGGTTAGTAAAACCTGGTAAAGAGCAATTATTGTTTCATGAGTCTTCCCTTTCAGACTTCAAATCATCTACTTAGGCTTTTCTATAATCTGTGAGTTCATAGCAATGGAGCTGTTTGCAGATGGTAGGAAAGGCGATTGATTCCCCTGGCATATAGGCTCCACATACACTAGATGGTCCTTCTAAATCCTGCACTTCTGCCTGGAAGTCTATATTAAAGAGCCCAACATTCTCACCTTCCCTTTCCTCATTGTTATGCCTGTGTGAGGCGTTTTATTATTTTTCAGCAAGCTGTAATCCAAGCTACCCTTCAGAAATCCAGTGTCAGAATCATCACTAAATTTGTGCAGAGTAAAAACATTAAATACCCATTGAAATAAAAATTGGGTAGTGGGTTTGGTCTCTTGGACTGGGTCAGTGCTGTTCAAGTAAATACACATTTTTAAAAAATGAAAGCTTTGGTAATGAAGGCATAGAAATGGCTTTTCTCATTCATGCCACTCTGAATAAATGATGGCAAAAGAAGATTTAGCCAGTGACCTTGTGCAGTATATTCCTCTCTCAATTGCTTGATGTCATCTTTTCAACTCACTTTTAAGTCTAAGGTCATGACTTTTGCACCCCACTCTTCTCACGCTAGGGTGCATTTATTTCCTTCATTAAAATCTCAGACAAGTTTTACTTTCTATGATCATTTATCTATGAAAACCCCAAAACAATACAGTACAAAGGACACTAGATTAAAATCAGAGTATCTGGAATCAAGTCCCACTCCAAACAACTACATATCTTGGCGCTGATCCCTGCACTGCCGTGATCTTCCAATTTTAGAAGCTGAGAACAATACTCCCTCTGTACAGATCAAATGAGGTGAGTTATGTACAAAGTACTTTTGCTGTTTAAGGTTGCATATCTTTTTTTCCCTCTCTTGCACTATTTAAATGAAGAACCTTAAGCTCAGACAAGTCTTGAAAAATGTATATCCCTATTACAGAACTAAACCTCAGGAATTTGATTCTAAACTCCTTGTTCTTTTTTAGGGTGGAACAGATATTTGGTGGTGTGATGACCACAGATAAACTGCCTGAGAACTAGACTTTGAAACACTGTCTGTACCTCAAGGGATGACTGGATTAAGAGTTGGTTGTCTGCTGGACTGCTTAAAGAGACAAAGAGCCCAGTAACGCTAAGACTTTTTGTTTTGTGAAGCGCTGTATACAGGTTTAAGATCATGGCTGTAACAGAGGAGCTACAGAGGCAAGGACAACCTGGTTTCTCATGGTTAAAGAAACTTTAGATGAAAACAAACGAGATGAAGGCAGCATATTGAACTGTTCTGTTGGGAGGCACGAGATGGAAGTGTGATTTGCAGAACCCTGAGAAATACTGATTGCATCTCTCTTGGTCAGTTGCCCATGGAAGCTTGCTTTGGGTTGGGAGATGTTGTGGAGTCCCCAGTTGCCTTTGCAGCGAGTCTGTAGGAGAGCTGGACTAGAGGTTAACCCCTGGAGGGCAGCCAGACTGGTCTACAGGACCACTAACAGGAAGAGTTCTACACTGAGTTCCGTAAATATCAGCAATTGTGTTACTGTAATCAGCCATCTTCTGAGTTGACAGGGAGCCAGCAAGGGAAGGAGTGGCTGTGTGATGATATATGGTCTTTCAACTCCTCACCATAGCAACAATATCTATTTAAAGCAGCATGGATAAATGAGAGATAGTTTCAATGTGCTCTCATTCATTATTACATTTTACTTTCTGGAGTTTTGCTCAGGTTTGACACATTCTACCTTAGAAATAACCTTATAAAACACCACTGTGGGACTCATAAAAGACTTAAATTTAATGCATTTTTTAACTTAAACATACATTTAAACTTTTATCTACCACACACCAGAACTGATGTTTCCTAGTATTCCTGATAAAAAGTATCAGGACATATGCCGTGTCTGGTTCATGAAGCATCTAACATGCATCTTTAAGAGGGTAGGTATTGTTAATGCATCTTTCTGTTATACCTACAGCCCATTAGCAAAGGCATGCAGCTCTTTGGTTTTCACTTCCAATATGATTTGAGGAACTGAACATGTAGGATGTGAACAGGGGAGGCTTAAGCATCATACAATGTAAAGGAGTGTCCTATACACAAAGAGTTGACCTCTTCATCATGCCCACATTAGGAGACTGGATGTGTTCAACCAGTGAACATGATAGAGGCTCACAGGCCTGTGTGAAGAGAATTCCAGTAGCATCTTCTTTGACTTTCTGCATGCAGAACTGCTAGAATAAATCTGGTATTGAGCGATTTCACACACTTTATACTGTGAGCTACCCACATGAACATAGTTCACAGTATGGTTTACTGTTAGGGCAACCAAATACACTAAGATGTGCGTGCATCACTACTAAGCGCATCATCAACCAGGGAGCTGGTGCACGCTCTTAAGGCACAGATTGGATTTCTGTTTTCTATGACTAAACCACTTAATAAAAGTAAAAGAAATAATCATTTTATATTTAAACGTTAAAGATAATGAAAATATTTTAGGTTTCTTGTGAAATAAGAGTACTCACTATAAACATATTTGACAATGATTCTTTTTAAAAGATCTTTTTGAGTCGTACTACAAGCTAATAAATTTTACTTTGGCATTTTCATCTATGTATATCATTATACTTTCTTGTTTTGTCCCCTGACAAAAATTCTTAGATGACATCAGAGGTGAAGTTTCACCAACTATTAATGGAGCTTTAGAGGAAGGAAGGGTGCCCACACACAAACCTGCCATGAGCTATGTTGTTAAGATCTCTAAATTTCTTTAGAAACATTAGTTTTATGTTGGATCAATAAACATGATCTCTGGAATATTGTAAGATATGATTGTGGTTTTGCTCGTACATGATGAATCCATTGTTAGAGGAATTTTAATGCTTATTAAACACATACATTGGTGACAAAAATAAAACTAGAAGGGACTAACTTGGATCTACTGAAAGAAGGCCAGAATGAAAGAAAGCGATTTATGTATTTAATCCATTTAATTACAATGGTTTGGGCAGCACAATGCTCCAACTACAAAGACTATTCTTCTCAATCTATGAACCATGACTCCTCTTACATTAAAAAAAAAAAGCAAACTTAGTCCTCAGTCTTCGTTTTTATTGATTCTTATCCTCTCTCTCGTCGTTGAAGTTATTTTTAAAAAGTTACACTTACGGTTTTATTTTTAATTTTATTTTAAAATGCAGGCTAAATTGAGAGTTCCAATTAATTGAATTGTTTTTTGATTTGCAGAAATTAAGATAACAGGCTTCCCTGATACATCTAGACTGTTGTTCAGACCAGTTAAAACCTGAAATTGTGCTAATTTTCTCACAACTCAAGAAAATATCTGATCAGAATAGAGATCTTGATTATAAGTACCTAAAAGTTTCTCAGTGCACCTCTCCAATAATACACAGTGAATTCATAGCTGTGTGGATTGTATTGTAGTGGATATATATATATATATATATATATATATGTATGTATATACTTGAAAATACATGGAAGGGGATGCACCAAGAAGTTTACAATCTGTTACCAAGTCAACATTTAGGATCTACAAATAAATTTGATAATTAATATAAAGAGAACGAATATTCTGAAAAGAAGATAAATATGTTTGCAAGTGTCAAAGCCAGCATTGTGGTTAGACTTACCATGTCTTATTTAAGAATAATTATCATTCAATTAGTCAACTAATATGGCAAAAACACACACTATTTTACATGAGAACACTAGTCCCAGACTTTTGAACTACCTCTCTTCTTTCTCACATAGAGTTTTTATTCTGCTTCAGCAAATCTAACTTGACTTATTGAATATTAAGCCATTAGTCCTTTGAACCAATAAAATTATATTTAATTAATATATTTTATTTATTAATAAATTTTATTAAATATTATAACATAAACAATAAGTCAGAGCCCTAATAAAAATACCCGTGTTATTATGAATAATTTAGAAAAAATATAAAAAATAGTTTTTCCTTGTATTGAAACTAAATTTTTTTTATACAGTACATCTTGTTTATGGGTTTTGTTCCTCTAGTCCCCTAATTCCTCCCAACCTCCCCTCCCATGTGGGTCTACTCCTTTTCCATCACGCATTAGAAACCAAACAGGCTTCTGAGGGCCAATAGCAGTTTTTGAAAGAACAAAATTATATATCTTAGGAGTTCTTTTAGAGTAAGTAGTCAAAGAAAAATTTAACAATGTTTCTGGAGACTCTTTAACATAAACATTATAAAATTCAAATATTCTAAAGGGAATGGATTTTTTTTTCTCTTTTTTTTTTTTATATTTTTATTACATATTTTCCTCAATTACATTTCCAATACTATCCCAAAAGTCCCCCATAGCGCCCCCCACTTCCCTACCCACCCATTCCCATTCTTTTGGCCCTGGCATTCCCCTATATTGGGGCATATAAAGTTTGCAAGTCCAATGGGCCTCTCTTTCCATTGATGGCTGACTAGGCCATCTTTCGATACATATGCAGCTAGAGACAAGAGCTCCGGGGTTCTAGTTAGTACATCATGTTGTTCCAACAATAGGGTTGCAGATCCCTTTAGCTCCTTGGGTACTTACTCTAGCTTCTCCATTGGGAGCCCTGTGATACATCCAATAGCTGACTGTGAACATCCACTCCTGTGTTTGCTAGGCCCCAGCATCGTCTCACAAGAGACAGCTATATTTGGGTCCTTTCAGCAAAATCTTGCTAGTGTATGCAATGGTGTCAGCGTTTAGAAGTTGATTATGGGATGGATCCCTGGATACAGCAGTCTCTAAATGGTCCATCCTTTCATCACCGCTACGAACTTTGTCTCTGTAACTCCTTCCCTGGGTGTTTTGTTCCCAATTCTGAGAAGGTGCACGGTGTCCACACTTTGGTCTTCATTCTTCTTGAGTTTCATGCGTTTAGCAAATTGTATCTTAAATCTTGGGTATCCTAAGTTTTGGGCTAATATCCACTTATCAGTGAATACATATTGTGTGAGTTCTTTTGTGATTGTGTTACTTCACTCAAGATGAGGCCCTCCAGGTCCATCCATTTGGCTAGGAATTTCATAAATTCATTCTTTTTAATAGCTGAGTAGTACTCCATTGTGTAAATGTACCATAATTTCTGTATCCAGGGAATGGATTTTTTAACTGAAAGAATATTTTTAAATGCAACTTGAAAAAGTATAGACATGAACCAAAGTCCAGACTCTGCACTGATTTATGTACATTAAGCTCAGCTTCCCCCATTTTGTAAATAGATGTTTTAGTCAGAATGATGACCGTCTCTACTTATTATACATTGTTTGTTAAAATATCACTCAGACTCTTTACCAGAAATGTTTTGAAGTCTCTTATTTATGGGTTTTGTTTGTTTTTCTTGTCTACTTGCTTGCTTGCTTTCACTCACTGACTGAAACCAGGTTTTTCTTTTCTTTTATTCTTTTTCTTCCCTGAAAACTTAAAAAACTCATGCAAAAATTGCTCTGTTTTACTCACCTAAAATTAAAAAATAAAATAGTTTACACTGTGTGTGGATTAATTAAACAATAAATCTGAAAGTTTGAGTGCTGTGGTTTGAATGTGTAATGCCCTCTGGAGTACTTGAATGCTTCATCTCCAACAGGTGGTATTGTTTGGGAAGATTCCAGAGCCTGGAGGGGTGGAGCCTTGCTGAAGAAGTACATCACATGGGGTGGGCTTTGAGGTTTTATAGCTTTCCCCACTTTCTGTTCTTTCTTTGCTTCCTTAGAGTAGATACAACGTTAACAAACTAGTTCCTGGTCTTGCAACCATGCCTTCTCTGATTGTTGCCATCTTTCCCTGCCATGATGGATTCTAACCTTCTAGAACTGTAAGCCAAAAACCAACCCTTCACTCCATAGCATATTTAATCAGGATATTCTATCAGAATTACAAAAAGGAATGAATACACTGACTTATATGCAAAGTGGAGAAGAAATGTCCCATGGAAGATATTCAGTGCTGCCATCCTGCACCACACATCTAAGCATTTCTTAACTGACAGACAACTGATTTTCAGCTCCAATTCAGTGGTAGTTACGTTTCCATAAAACAAAACAAAACAAAACAAAAACAAAAAACAAAAAACAAAAACAAAAACAAAAACAAAAACAAAAACAAACAAAACAAAACTACTTGGGTAGAATAGAGATGCTAACCAAATGGGACACAAGGGCACTACTGTCAAAGAAAGCTAAGTGGAAAATGCAGGAGAGGGCCATTTGTGAGTGATCAATGCCAGACAGGTAGGCTAGAACAAAACTGATTAAAGCAAAACTGAATGCAAGTAATAAAACATGGTTCTAAATAAACTCTGAGTTATGTCAGAAGTTAGAAATGAAAGGCCTTTTAGCAAGTGAGTTCTATAACAAAACATGGCAATCCCAGACTATGTAGTTGAGGGTTTCTCATCTGGGCTTGCTTACTACAGTTAGTACAAGGCCCCATGACTAATGGGAGAGATAAGCAGTCCATGGTAGAAAAGGGTTGGCAGAACTCAAACAGGAGAGTAAACTAAAAATAGAGGTGAAAAAACACAGCAAAGTAAGAGGACTTAGGAAGAAAATAGACTTTAATGGAGAGGATGAAGAAGGGGAATTGGAGAAGAAAAATGTCTAAAATTCATCATACTCATGAATGAAGCGAAAGAATTTAAAAATGGGAAAAATAAAAATACTATACATGTATGCCCTTCCTGCAGAGAGCAGGCATCCATACTCCTCACAAACTTGAGTAGAATTGTATTGTTCATTTTGGCCACTAGCTGCAGATGGTGACTACTGGGAATGTGAAATATGTTAAGATCTGAATTAAAAAGTGTTCTCAATATAGGATACCTAGCTTTCAAACTGAAAACCACAGCTTTAAACACATAGGCATGCACCTGCGTTCACACACACACACACACACATACACACACATATACACACACACACCCCACACACACATACACACACACACATGTACACACACACATACACACACCACACACATACACACACACACATACACATACACACATACATGCACACACACATACCCACACATACACATACACACACACACACAAACACACACCAAGTAGGTCGATACTACTAGCACTTCCAACAGATACAATTGCTTCAGATAGGTACAGCTAGCCGTGTGGTGATGTGCTGGAAGAAGCAAAGGCACCTGGGCTTGCTCATCTCTCATCACTTCCTGACAAGCACCTACTAACATCCTTACCAGTGTCGGGCCACTCAATACATTCTTTGGCTTTTTCATAAAAGTCACATTTCCTCAATTTTTGTTTGAAATTGTTTTCTGGGTGGTGTGCTCTCTTGTAGGGATATTTCTGGTTTGCACATTCAGCCTGGGGAACAATTTCTAAATCAACACAGCTATAAGACCTTAAAATCACTTAGGGACAAAATTAAAAACTGTCAAGAAAGAGCTACAGAGATGACTTAGCAGTTAAGAATGCTGGCTTCCTTCCCGAGGATCAGAAATGAGCTCCCAGCTTATAACTTAGCTCCTGCCCTCAGCTTATAACCACTTGTAATTCTAACTCTGGAGGAATTTAATGCCTTTTTCTGGCCTACAAGGGCAGCTACAAAGATACACACACACACACACACACACACAGTAAGTAAGTAAGTAAGTAAACAAATAAATAAATAGTAAAATAAGTCTTAAAAGCAATTAATAAGGACTGTTATTTAGGCTTATTCAATCATTATATTCTTTTATTCTTTTCTGGTAACTCATATATTTTACCCAATTCTCAGTTTGTTTCTTTCTTTTAGATAAATAATCTTTCGTTTTATCATGAAGCATGAAACACGGGCTGAATATAGTGACTGAATACTGAAAATTTCCTGCTAAAATCTATGTCTGAAAAGAGGATAGAAAACAGTTTGGCTCTCTGCTGTAGCATCCATACTTACTCAAGAGAACACTGTGACCCAGGGCATAGAAGGACAAAAATACTTCGGGAAATTTCTGTTTTAAAAAAATCACCAGACTAGTTTGTAGACTTTATCTGAGTAAGTAACAGGGAAAATGTAGCTTGTATAATATGTTGTAAAGAGGTGGGATAATGCTTATTTGGATATTATGTGCCATGATCACAAGGGGTCGAAACTATCAGCTGAAAATATTGCATTTACCACACACCCTTGGACACAGGACTCTTTTTCTGATTTGCCTTCAATTTCCTTTGTCCAAGCCTTTGACCAGCTAGCTGAACTGCTTGTTCTAGGTCATCAAACCCTCTAGTGACTGAAACTCTCTATGTCAGACTGAGAAAGGACACGGCTGGGGCCAGGAAGCCAGCAGCTCAGTTGGTAGTGTTTATACTGGACATTGTCCTCTGCACTGCATAAACCAGGCACGATGGTGAATGCCTGTGGTGCGTGGAGGCAAGAAGTGGAGGCAAGATAATCAGATGTTCAAGACATCTCTGGATTCACAGAAGATCTGAGTCCAGCCTGAGATGTAATGAGGCCTTATGGGAGAGGGAAAAAAAAGAGACACAGCCTCAGACTTCTGTCAGTTTATGTGGCAGAAAAGAAGGCCTCATGGATACACATGTCCACACACACACCAACCACACACATCTGCAATTCCTTAAAAAGTATGCAAGAAGCCTCCTGTCATGTTAAGTATAGGCAGCAAACACTTGGAGGAACAGAGCTGCTGTTGACCCAGAAGTCTCCACCCTGAAGACTAGCTCTCGTTGTTTGTAAAGATGTAGTGCAAGCTTCTCAGGGAAAGGCTTCCACCCTTTCCTCCAGATCCACTGTTCCATTTCCTCTTCAGAAAAGAGAGTAGTCTAAGAGATGACAGCCAAACTGGCTAAAACAAAATACATCCACAGTCCTATTCAGCTCTATTCTGTGAACCACAGTGACCAGCCTCAAAGGTGTAACAGTGACACTGATATCTTGGAATAAGCAACAGCAATTAATTAGATTCACTAAATGCCTTCTACTATAAAGCTATAGAATTATCTATCTATGGCTGCTGAGGTCATGGGCCCTAAAGGAGAACCTACTACTGCCACTTTCCCAAACTGACAAAATTTATATCTACATTGTACAGGTTTTCCATATATCCATGGGTTTTCCATATATCCACAGGTATGTAAAGCTATCGCTTTTCATGAAGAGTTTTTTTTTTTCCAACAGAGACCATTGCAGAAAAGCACACCAGGTCAAATTTCAGAGAGGCCAACTCTAGTTGCTCATAAAGCAGTTAAGTGGTTAAATCCACATGCCGATAAAAGCACAGTCGTTTAAAATTGATAAGAGGTTATTCTTTCATGCAGTGTCTCCTCCCTCTACTCCTTCCTGCCTCACCTCCACCCTTTCCTCCTCATCCAACAGATGACAGCCAAACAGGGTAAAACAAAGTACAATAAGACAAGGGAAAAAACTCACACTGAGACTGGACAAGGCAACCAAATAAAATGAAAAGAGTCCCAAGAGCAGGCAAGAATCAGAGACACACCTGATCCCAGTTTTAGGAGTCCCACAAAACACCAAGGTAACAGCCATAACATATATGCAGAGGAACAGATGCAGACCCTAACAGCTCCTCACTTGTCACTTCAATCTCTGTGACCTCGTGTGAGCCCCACTTAGGTAGTTTGGTGGGGTAGTTTCTCCTGGTGTTTTCCAACCCCTCTTATTTCTACAGCCTTGCGGAACAGACTCTATGGAGACCTCCAAGTTAAACTCTTTCTCCAAATATTGCCTGGTTGTGGGTCTCTACACCCACTCCCATCTGCTGCAGGAGGAAGCTTCTCTGATGACTTCTGAACAAGGCACTGTTCTCTGAGTATAGCAGAATATGATTAAGAAACATTTTATCATGTGTGTGTGTGTGTGTGTGTGTGTGTGTGTGTGTGTGTGCAAGTGTGCCTGTGTGTGCCTATGTGTGTGCACCTGTGTGTGCCTGTATGTGTGTGTGCACCAGTCATCTTGGTTCTACCCTAGGTCTCTAGCTTATCAACAATATTGACTCTATTTCCCTTTCCATGGAGGTCCATGCTTCCTCTGCAGATCTCTCCTCTTTATCTTCTCTCTGATTTTGTGGACTGTAGCTTGATTATCATGTGCTTAATATCTAATATCTACTGATAAGTGAATAGATGCCATATTTGTCTTTCTGGGTCAGGGTTACATCACTCAGAATGATATTTTCTAGTGCACCCATTTGTCTGGAAATGTCATGTTGCCATTTTTTAAAACAGCTGAGTAATATTCCATTGTATAAATATATTACATTTTATTTATCCATTATTCAGTTGAGGGACATTTAGGTTGTTTCCAGCTTCTGGCTATTATATATAAAGTCTCTGTGAACAAAACTGAGCAAGTGTCCTTCTTATAGAATGAAGTGTCCTCTAGGTATATGCCAAAGAGAGTTTAGCTGTGTTTTGAGGTAGATTGATTCCAAATTTTTTGAGGATATACCGTATTGATTTCCATAGTGGCTGTACAAGTTTTCCCTCCCACTAGCAATAGTGGAATGTTCCCCTTGCTCCACATCCTCACCAGCCTGAGCTGTCACTTGTGTTATTGATCTTAGCCATTCTGACAGGTGTAAGATGGAATCTTAACCTAGTTTTGATTTTCATTTCCCTGACAGTTAGAGATATTGAATATTTCTTTAAGTGTTTTACAGTCATCTGAGATTCCTCCATTGAGAATCTTCTGCTTAATTCTGAATCAATTTTTAAGTTGGATTATTTGGGCTTTTTTATATTTAATTGCTTGAGTTCTTTGTATATTTTGGATATTAGCTCTCTATTGAATGTGGTGAAAATCATTTCCCATTTTGTATGCTGTTACTTTGTCTGGTTGACAGTGTCTTTTCCCTCCAGAAGCTCAGTCTTATTTCCCTTTCAAATTTGAAATTCTTTACAAACTTTCCCATGTCCAGTCACTTTTAAAGGACTCTTTGAGTCTCTGAATGGCACATGGGCCTACACATCTCTTGTGTTTAGATGAGCAGTCGGGGGAAAGGATGATCAGTGGGGACCATGCAATAGCTATATAGGAGAATAGGATGGACTTTGTGCAGAGGACTCAATACAATGAGAGACCTCACCTAAAATATGCTTCTAATACCAAGTCATATAATTTCACACAAACAAAGGTGTTTTTTTTTTAATGTTTAGACTCACATAATAAGTCCTATTTAGAGACTAGAGTGTGTTTCATACAGGCCAAGGGACGGCTTCAAAGATCAGGAAAAGTGATTGACTTGGAGCTATTACAAGGGCAGAGAAAGAAGGAGTATGACCATTGGTGGTGTGGATATAATATGTGTCCCATAGCTGTTTTATAAGAACTCCTCTACCTCTGGCTTTGCTCTCTTAACTGGATCTTTTTGTGTTGAATAGCTTTAACTTTGGGCTATATTGTCTAGTAATGCATTTGTTGAGTCCTACTGAGACTGTGTAGATTTACTGACCTTAGTCAAAAGTTATGACAAGCCTTTAAGGTAAAGTATAGTACTATTGGCCTCACTAACATGACCCTGGTTCATGTGTCATCCCAGATCTATCTGTGTATATGGGTTATGTATCTTGATTCCAGCATACACCATGTCTGGTAATAAATTCTAGGATCACTTATTCTGGGCTGCTAATTGACTGTGTTACTCAGTGTTAGCTTTACTCTTGAGAGCATTCAGGAGAAACACTGATGCCCCATGAGATACAATGGCCCATTGGGTAGCCACTGGTGTGGAAGAACAGTTGTTATGTGGTATGCAGAAATCACACTCCTAAATGCAAATGACGCATTGTAATCTTATAAAATTGCATTGGTGCTCTGTTCTCTGTGCCTCTGCCTCCAACACCAAACCAGGTCCTCAAGAATATGTGTGAAAAACACAAAGAACACTGATGATAGCCAATGGTTTACACATTCACTCAGGTTGGTTCTCATTTGAAGTTCATTGAAGAAGAGAATTCTATGAACATTGTAGAGGCAACCACTGACTACCAAAGCAATCCAGTGAGCATAGAAAGGGAAGGAAGGAAAGAAGGAAGGGGAAAAGGATGAGAGGGAGAACGGGAGGAAGGAAGGAAGGAAGGAAGGAAGGAAGGAAGGAAGGAAGGAAGGAAGGAAGGAAGGAAGGAAAGAAGAGAGAGGGAGGGAGGAAGGAAGGAAGGAAGGAAGGAAGGAAGGAAGGAAGGAAGGAAGGAAGGAAGGAAAGGAGAGAGAGGGAGGAAGGAAGGAAAGGAGGAAGGAAGAAAAGGAGGGAGGGAGGAAGGAAGGAAGAGCGGAAGACAGGAAAGGGAAAAAGGAAAGGAAAGAAGAAAAAAACAGTGGCATAGTAAATCTAAACCACACAGACCAGAACAGTAGTGATGGCCTCTGAGAAAAAGTTCTACAATTGCAACCAACTAGAAGTTCAATATTTATTAAAATAATCTCCCAAAGATGACCTGATGCTTTTGAGCCTCTTCAAAATAAGCCCTTTCCTTTTCTTTACCTCTTTCCTTCTATTCTCCCCTTCTTTCCTGTCTTCCATCCTTCCTTTCTTCTTGGCCCCAAATTGAGAGCCAATTCCATGGGTAAGAACTAATCCCTGACAATATTAATGTTGCCCTGTTATGCTTGCAGATAGGATTCTAATATAACTGTCCTCTGTCCACCCAAGGACTGACAGAACCGGTGCAGAGAGCTACAGCTAAACATTAGGTGGTGCTAAGGGAGACTTGTGGAAGAGTTGAGGGAAAATTAAGGTACCTGAGGATAGGGATTCCACAGGAAGACCAACAGAATCAACTAACCTGTATCTTTGGAGACTCCACCAGATGGAACCACCAACCAGAGAGTGAGCATTAACCTAACCTAGACCTCCACACATATGTAGCAGATGTGCAGCTTTGTCTTCGGGCAGGTCCTCCAACAACTGGAGCAGGGACTGTGCTTGAATTTGTTGTCTGCCTGTGGATTGCATTCCCCTAACTGGGCTGGCTTGTATAGCCTCAGTGAGAGAATGCACCTAGTCCTGCAGTGCTTCGATGTGCAAGGGCAAAGGGATCCCCAAGGGGGATCCCTCTTCTCAGAGGAGAATGGGAAGAAGGAATGGGGAGTAAAGTTGTGAAAGGGGACAACTTGTAGTGGAGGAGGCTGATATTGGGGTGTAAAGTGAATAAATCAATTAATAAAAATATTAAATAATACCCTATGGTATTGATCCATATCATCCATTGATAGTTAGGAACTGAATAATTTAACTAAAATCTATAGAAGCTAATTAAAATTAATTCTGGATTGCTAAAAAATTACCACTACTTTATAAACTTTTAAGATATCCCTGGCACTGTGGTTCCATCTGCTAATGTATTAATATCCAAAATTTTTTTGTCTGTTTGGTTTTTTGTTTTGTTTTTTTGTGATTTTTTAAAATTTTTATAAAATTTAGAATACATTCCATATTCCAATTCATACCCCCCATCCACCCTCCGAATGCTCCACATCCCACACCTACTCCCCAACGCCACTGTCTCCAACTGAATGCACCCACCCACCCCCATCACAGCTGACTTCTAAACTCCCTGTGGTCTCCAGTCTCTTGAGAGTTAGGTGCATCTCTCTGAGTGAACACAGACCCAGAAGTCCTCTATTGTATGTGTGTTGGAGGCGTCATATCAGCTGGTGTATACTGCCTGTCTGGTGGTCCAGTGTTTGGGAGATCTTAGGGGTCCAGATTAATTGAGACTGCTGGTCCTCATTCAGGATCGCCTTCCTCCTCAGCTTCTTTCAGTCTTCCCTAATTCAACAACAGGGGTCAGCTGCTTCTGTCCATTGGTTTTGTGCAAATATCTGCATCTGACTCTTTCAGCTGCTTGTTGGGTCTTCTGGAGAGCAGTCAAGATAGGTCACTTTTTGTGAATGTTCCATAGCCTGAATAATAGTGTCAGGCCTTGGGATCTTCCCTTGAGCTGGATCCCACTTTGGGCCTGTTGCTGGACCTTCTTTTCCTCAGCCTCCTCTCCATTTACATCCCTGTAATTCTTTCAGACAGGAACAATTAAGGGTAGGAGATGTGACTATGGGATGGCAACCCTATCCCTCACTTGATGCCCTGTCTTCCTGCTAGAGGTGGGCTCTATAAGTTCCCTCTCCCTACTGTTGGACACTTAATATATGGTTCCTCCCTTTGATTCCTGAAAGTCTCTTAGTCCCAGGTGTCTGGTGCATTCTGGAGGGTTCCCCCAACCTCCTATTTCCTGGGGTTGCCTGTTTCCATTCTTTATTATTATTATTAATTTATTTTTATTGGATATTTTCTTTATTTACATTTCAAATGTTACACCATTTCCTGGTTTACCTTCTGAAAAATACCCTTCCCCTCTCCCTGTGTCCCTTCCCTTGTTGCTACCCACTACCCAACCTACCCACTCCTGCTTCCTGGCCATGTCATTCCACCACACTGGGGCATACAACCTTCATAGGATAAAGGGTCTCTCACCCCATTGATGTCCCACTAGGCCATCTTCTGCTGCATATGCAGCTGGAGCCATGATTCCCACCATGTGTTCTCTTTGGTTGGTGGTTTAGTCCCTGGGAGCTCTGAGGGTACTAGTTAGTTCATATTGTTGTTCCTCCTATGGAGTACAAATCCCTTCAGCTCTTTGGGTTCTTTCTCTAGTTCCTTTATTGAGAATCCTATACTCAGTCTAATCTTTCTGCTGGCTTTCACTGCTATAGTAATTTTCCCTTACCCAATACCAGATCAGAGATAATATTTTTTATTTCTTTACTTTATTTTTTAGCTCCATACAATTGACAGTTGGTAAGTATTTTGGTATTCTATTTAACAATTTCGGTGTGCACTGTGTGTGTGCATAAGCTCATCTACATTCACCAAGAGAAATGTGTGAGTGTGTATATAGGTGAGAGGAAAATATTTTTTCACTTAGATATTTTCTTTATTTACATTTCAAATGTTATCCCCTTTCCTAGATTCCCATCCAAAAATCCCCTATTCCCTCCCACTTCCCCCTGCTCCCCAACCCACACACTCCCACTTCCTGGCCCTGGCATTTCTCTATACTGGGACATAGAACCTTCATAGAACCAATGGCCTCTTCTCCCATTCATGACCAACTAGGCCATCCTCTGCTACATATGCACCTAGAGACATGAGTCCAACCATGTGTTTTCTTTGATTGCTGGTTTGGTCCCAGGGAGCTCTGGGAGTACTGGTTAGTTCATACTGTTGTTACTCCTATGGAACTACAAATACCTCCAGCTCCTTGGGTCCTTTCTCTAGCTCCTTCATTGGGGACCCTGTGTTCCATCCAATGGATCGCTGTGAGCATCCACCTCTGTATTTGCAAGGCACTGGCAGAGCCTCTCAGGAGACAGCTATATCAGGCTCCTGTCAGAAAGCATTTGTTGGTATCTGCAACAGTGTCTGGGTTTGGTGATTGTAAATGGGATGGATCCCTCGGTCGTCAGTCTCTAGATGGTCATTTCTTCAGTCTCTATTCCACACTTTGTCTCTGTAACTCCTTCCATGGGAGTTTTGTTCACCCCTTCTAAGATGGATAGAAGTATCCACACTATGGTCTTCCTTTTTCTTGAGTTTCATGTCATTTGTGAATTGTATTTTGGGTATTCTGAGCTTCTGGGCTTCTGGGCTAATATCCACTTATCAGTGAGTACATACAATGTGGCACCTGTGGGAGGAAGATTTATAACAACATGTAGAAGCTCTCAGGCTGGCCAACCTGCAGCCATGATAAAACCCTAAGCAAATTTCTTTTTTCTGGCATTTCAGGGCCATCTGTGAAAGATCTGGAAGCTGCTCTGGTTTTCTTAGGGCATAAAAATAAAAGTATGCCAGTAACTTCATATCTCCTGTGTGTCTGTGTATGCACATGTGCATGTATACACATGTATCTCCTCCACACATGTGTAAATTCATATAAGTGTATGTATATGTGCATGTGAACATGTGAGCACACATCACACACTGAAATAGTTAAATAAAATACCAAAATACCAACAAGTTGCAAATAGAATCGAGCCAAAAACCTTTAAAACATTTTAGACATGAGTACACTGGAAAATGGCAGTGTTAAAAGTTCATAAAACAATGTTTAACTTTAAAAGCTTTATGAGCAAGCCAAAAGTAATGAAGGTCACTCCTTTGCTAATTAGCTTTTAGAGGTTTTAGTTAAGTTCTTTAGTTCCTAACTATGAAAGCATGACCCATAGGGTCCTATTTAATAGTTATACTTTAGATATTGACTGCCATCTATTTTTACAAATGAATTACACTTCAATGATTCCTGATCTATTTTCCATTTTCAACTTATTCTTTGAGAATTTCATACACATGCATGAAGATATGATCATATTCTCCCTCATTTACTGACCCTCTTTTCTCTAGACCCTCCCTAATAAGTCCCCTCCCAACTCTGTTCTTTTAAAATAAAATCATTTGCTAAGTTAGAGATGAGTATATGTGCATGTGTGTGGGTCCATTCACTGAAGCACACACAATCTCCCATCACCAAACCCCTAAAGAATGAGTATCAGCCCAAGTTTTTAAAGTAAACTAAATGTTCTGTCCACTGGCTGAAAATCCATTGGCTTAAAACCCTTTCCAAGTGAATGTGTATTAGATACTCTTCCAAATTACTTCAGTCCAGCTCTCCTCCCAGCTAACATGGCTGGTTTTTTTTGTTTTATTCTAGTTATGAATGAGAAAGTACTCTGTTATTATTTCATAATGTTAATGTTTACCAGAACACTTGGCAGAATAGCTGGACGTCCTCCTGTCTGTGATCACCCACCTTTCCTTCAGTGATCTTTTACTATTTGCTTGTGATGTTGCCTCTGAGATGACTCGCCCAGTCTTTGGCTGCTCACTGAGCTGCTCTGGCTTTATGCTGTTTTGTACCTCAATGAAAAGTGTGGAATTGTCTCTTCCTCATGACACTGCTCAGTGTTTTTCATTCATTAAAGCACAGAAGTGTTTTAAGATCTAGTTGATTTGAATTGATTGGAAAAATCTTTGCTTCAGTTGCTCAGGTGTAGGGGATGTGCCTCTTAGCTCACACTTCAGACATCTCCTTAATGGGTAGTCCTTCAATGTTTTAGGAGTGACAAATAATTCATGATCATGAAACTATTCCAGATTCTGATACTTGCATTCTCAGGAATTAGGAAGCTGTGAACCAACCTGCCAAGCAAAATGTGCCCATTGGTACAGTCATGGCACAGCTGTAGTACAGCCATGATACAGCAGTGGGACAGCTGTGGTATAACTGTGGTATAGCCATGGTACAGCCAGTGGTTCAGCAGTGGTACAGCCATTGGACACCCGTGGTACAGCTGTGGAATAGCAGTGGCAGAGCCTTAGTACAGCGGTTGGATAGCCATTGTAGGTACAGTGGTGGTATGATTGTTATCAGGGTAACCAACTCATCTTTTATTGGAACAATATCATTCTTTTTTATGTGTTGTGATCATCTCTTGTTCACTTTATGCTACTTTTTGATTTTAGAGCAGTTAATGCTATTTTTTCCAAAATATCTCAGTGTACTTGTAAAATGACCATAACAGATGTCCTTTTAAAACCATTTGTGTTTTCATTCTCATAAACTGAAGATGGTTTAAACTTTGCCTGCTTTCTATTGGAGGAAGAGAGGGATGTTTGACTCACTGTCAATTGTTACATTTTTCAGTTAGTACTGCATCTTGCTGGGATAAAGCTTTCAGTGATGTAATTATGGCACTAAGCTTCTCATGGCTGCACGGTTGTTTATCTTGTAACCACTAAGCTCCCAATTAAAAGAGCAAAATTGGCAAATTTATCTTAGTAGCAACAATTCAAAGAGCCACTCTGAAGAAAGCAGGTAATGATCTGGAGTGGAATAAACTGGAAAAGATTCAAAGCACACTTATTGATATCTACTATGAGGGTGACATTGTACCTGTGAGTTGTCTTTGTTTATCATGCTCTATCCATTGGGATAAAAGGTTACAAAGTTGAGTACTACATGAAATTATCCAGAAATGTTAAACAGGAAATGCCAAGGTGACCTTTTCATATTAGTAATCTCTCAAAACACATCTCCTAAGAAGGACAAATTTATTGCTACCTTTTAGGTATAAAATAAATGAAAACAATTATGTTATTAATACAACCAATGTCCTGGTCAAATGAAAAAAAAAATTCATCTCTATACCACTCAGTCATTTAAAAGCAGCTCAATAGCTGAAAGATAGAATCAGCTGGAACTTCATATTCATTCATATGCCTTGTGGTTGAAGCCATAAGGACTTGAACTGCTGAGGTCTGGGACAGCCTAAGACCCTTCGGTGCCTCAGCCTCTGTGTAGTCTCTATGTAGTTGCAAATAATAGCATAGTGAATGAAAAGTTAGGCTCTATTGTGAGTTCAAATTTTCAGCTTAACACAATCTAGAATCATTTTTGTCTGGAGAGATGACTCAATAGTTCATAGCATATCCTGTCCTAGAGGGCCTGATTGGATCCCAGAACTCATGTGGAGCTGCTCAATACCATCTGTAACATCAGGTCTAGGAAACCTAACACCTTCATCTAGTCTCTGTGAGCACCTACACATAGATGGCTATACTCAGATATATACATGAATAAAGAATGTAAGTAAATCTATAGAATTAGTCTGAGAAAAGAGTCTCAATGAGGGATTGTCTAGTTAGCCAATGTGAATTTGTCCTCAATGTGCTAACTTATATGGAGAAACCCAGGCCCGAAGTGGGTGGCACCATTCCCTGAGTTTGCATTACAGACTGTATAAAAAGGGTGACACTGAGCTTGGCATAGACACATGTGCATTCTGCTCTTCTTTTCTGAAGAAGGATGTAATGGAATTACATTGCATTCTTTCAAGTCCCTGTTGCCTCAGCTTCTCCACAATGATGGACTGTGGCCTGGAATCAATTAATACTTTGTACTATATTTTAACACATAAAAGTTTGGAAGACATACAAATTGTACCAAACCATAGCTAGCATGGGCATCAAATTGTTCTTCACTGTAGTTGAAGAGGGTATGAAAGTGAGGGGAACCAGTGTGTGGGAAGATGCTGAAGCATAGCTGTGTACTGTAGAAACAGAATGGTCCAAACAGTTTGCAAAAAATATAAACACCTGGATGGAGTGGTCTCATTCTATAAGGACCTTGTTTGAATGGCTACACTCTATAAGGATCATTGAAGTAATATTTTAAATTTGTTACTTTTTATAATTTCAAGGAATAGCTTACCCTCCCCCACCCTTGAAACAAGATTTCATGTTGTCCAAGCTGGCCTTGAGCATAGCCCTAGATGACCATGAGCTTCTAGTCCTCCAGCCTCCACCCTGAGTCCTAATATTACAGGCATCACAGTGCTGAGGACTTGCTTTGGCACTCAAGGCAAATAGTGGAGTATTGTCAGGAGCACCTTTCAGAAAAACGATGCAACCTGAATGGAGGGATGTGGGTGGAGAGGATAACATTTCTGTCTTGGAAACAAAGGACAACTACATGTGAAAATGAAGAATGAAAGTGTCCAGATAAATAATTGACTAGGAAGTCAAAGATAAGTGATGCAAAGAAAGAGTTATCACTAAAGTGTAATCTTCCTCACCAATATAACAGCAAGATCTAGAGGGAAAGAAAGGAGAGATAAATTATCAGAACTGTTCATCTGAAGAAGCCTAACTAGAATTATGGGCTAAAAGAAAAAGACCTAGAAAAGGCATTTTCTAAAAAAGTAAAAGTTTAAAGACATCAATCATATTTATTAAATATTTTTAAACTGCAGTTTCTTTCATCAAGTTACTTGTTGGATCTACAAGGCCTTTTTATATCATGCAGTAGCAGAATTCCAACTACAACAGTGTGCTAGGAAGCCAGGTGTTAGTGGCTGATAAGGCTTATTCAAAGTCCTTTTAAATGAATTACTCTTTAAATGATCTAGCAATACATTCTCAATGCAATTGGTTTAAATGCGTGTGAAAGAGAGTTGAGGCAGACTAGACTTCTGAAAGCACTCTTACAGTGAGGTCTTTATAGTTTTTTCATGAAATTATCACATAGCTAGCTAGCAATGTTAAAATAGTGAATAGCAAATTTGCCAAGAAGATGTGTCTGATGTCACATGTAGGAAACAATTCAGGTTATAAAAATTATTTGCTCTGATTTAATGTTTAATAATTAATTAACAGGAGTACATAGGCAGTCATGGCCATTTACATGTGAGCATTTTCAGACCCAAGGAAGCCTTACAAGTGTGAACTCCATCATGGCTGCCCCTGCTTTCATGTGTTCCACATCTGTTTCCTGTGCTCCACTGCTGCCATTACTACTTGCTCAAGTGATATGGTGAGTCATGGAGAGGTTATCTGGCATCTGATACTGCACTTTATGAATACTAGGTTCAGAATCTGAACCCATCTCTGTCTCAAAAGTCAGCACACTTACTAGGAGTTAGGCAAAATATGAGGCTAAGAATAGCTTAGAATTATAGGTACTAAACTACTTAATCTCATATGCATATGTGCATGCACATGCGCGCACACACACACACTGCACAGTAAAGATACTAGGATCTAAAAGGGTCAATGATGGAAGCTGTGCTACTCATTCAGGAGGAAATACATTAACTATAATAACTCAGGAGGTGCTCTCAGGAGCACAAGATAAACTCACTTTTTTGAATTTATTTTTCTTTCCTCAAAAATTCTTCCAATAGATAATGCTGGTCAATATAAAACTAAGATTTATAATTTATATTGCTTTGAAGTATTTATGTTTTTCTCTCTCTTGTGTGTATAGGGTATGCATGAAATGCTTCTATGACACATACATATGTACACACATGGGAATGCACATGCCTCATATACACCATACTTCATCTTATCAGTCTATTTCTAAAGAATGGATTGTCATATGTTTCTTTTACTTTTCTTCCTCTACACACACACACACACACACACACACACACACACACACGTCATTCTGCAAGAGAAACAGTTAACTTGTCATTACTTTTAAAAAAATCTATTTAAAACAATATATTTGAGGACTGCAGATGACAAGGTGGTTAAGAGCACTGGTTACTTTTCCAGATGACTGAGTTTCTTCTTTGAGTATTTTTCATATGACAACTCACAATCATTCAAAGTTCCAGTTTCAGGAGACTTTACATCCTCTTCTGGCTTCCAAAGGCATCAGGCATGTGTACAGTGCATAAACATACATGGGTGCCAAATACCCATACACTTGAGTTAATGTATTTAAAAAGTAATAAAATAGTTGTTCCATAATAAATGGGTATAAATTATTCCAAATTCACATTCTAATTATAAGAAAAGTATGATATCTGTAGCCATGTAGTATTAGAGTGTTTAAATTTCTGTTTAAACTCAGTTCTTGGAATGAATTTAGTTTTTCTTGATAACACATTTTAAATGAACTACTACATATACACAACTGTGTATGTTCCTGGTGAGATAAACACCGTGATATACAGGGTGCTGCACCATGTACAGGGTCACTCACTGAGTTCTAAGAGCGCAGATGAGCTGGGAACCTGTACTGTACTGTTGTAAATATGGGCAGCTGAGTACTGTTGTTGCTGTTCAGTGTTTCCTCTAACCCCAGCCATCAGGCGTCAGTCTGAAGAAAAGCCGCTCATCAGTTTCCGCCTCTTAATGCTATTTTTAAGGGGAGTAAATTAAGGGAAGATTGCAAGGCAATTTTCTTGTTGGTGTTTCAATGTTTCCCAAATGTCCTTTTGCTTATGAATTTGATAAGATAAGAAAAAAATCAGAAGTCTACATTTTAAATTTAACAACAGTATTTAGAAGTAAGAAAACAGAAAGATCTATATACTCTTGGCTGATTAGACACATATACAACATACATTCCTTATAATTATATATGTGTATTATATATTATATATTTCTTTCAATAATGCTTCTATCTCAGACCTTAATAGAGTATGAAGATCAAGATGTAGTTTGGAGCCCATTCAGTAAAATGGATCATCAGAAGTAAGAAAAATATTCTAGTTTGATTATCTTTCCAACATCTAGTGGAAAGAGATCCAGAGACTCAAACCCAAACAGTAGCTGGAGTTTGGAGGGTCTGGTAGAGTTGGGAGAAAGATTGAGGGACCTGAAGAGGACAGGGACACCACAGGAAGACCAACAGAGTCAACTAACCTGGACCCGAGGGGTTTCCCAGAGACTGAATTGCCAACCAAAGAGTGAGTACGAGCCAGACCTCAGTCCCCTGGTGGAACGTGAGTGTGGAGATTGACATCCAGAGGGGGGCTTCCTCTTCTTGGGGGAATGCGGAGACTACTTAAGTGAGGGGGAGTACTGGGAGGAGAAGGGTTGATATTTGGTTAAATAAATAAATAAATTTAATTAAAAATCAAGAGAGAGAGAGAGAGAGAGAGAGAGAGAGAGAGAGAGAGAGAGAGAAAGAGAAAGAGAAAGAGAAAGAGAAAGAGAAAGAGAAAGAGAAAGAGAAAGAGAAAGAGAAAGAGAAAGAGAAAGAGAAAGAGAAAAGAGAAAAGAGAAAGAGAGAGAACGAACTGGGAGAAACATTCTAGCTTGACTCTATATGAAGTTACCTAATCCCATTCCAGGCTACAAAGGGAATCCCATCCAGCGCGCATGAGTGCAGCCTCTGTCAGTGTGCTATGATCCCACATCACAGAAGAATATCGAGGGCTTTGGAATTGCAGGTATCACTTTTTATTAGTCATGTTGCACTTACAGAGGTTTTCAATTTCATAATGCTTAAGCTTTGAAAAGAAAAAGATCAAACTTTAAGTACTTATAAAACACATTATAAGTGAGATACAAACTGAAGGAGAAAGAAAATAGCTTTTGTGGATCTTGGGATGTAGGCAGTTAGGAGAAACCATGCTTAGCATGGACAAAACCACGGCTCTGATCCGTGCCACATAACACAGGCCTGGCTCTGTGGGCCGATCATCCTTGCTCCCGACTACTCAAGGAAAGATTTTGTTTTTTTCTGTTTATTTTTGTTTATTTGTTTGTTTTTGTTTTAATAAATTCATCTGAACATTTTCTATAACATTTTTAAAAGTTAAAAATACTTATTCAAAAACAATGATGAAGCCTTGGTCTAGTTTGCTCTTTACTTTTTAAAAATCTCCTTTCAAAGTATTTTCAACTATGGTTGACATTTCTCATAATGAATCTAATTTACCTGTTTAAAAAAGTCAATATTCACTCTGGTGATATATATGTGTATACAAATGCCTATAGCCTTTGTGGGGCATGTGATTTCTGTCATCTAGGTCAACCCTCTATTTAATGTAAGGCCTGAAGCACAAGCCTTTGAAATGAATTAATTCAGCTTTCCTTTAGCCTTCTAAATGCCCGTATCTCATAGGGTATGTGTGGCCAAGGCATGGGCAGTGCTGCTTCCTGATGCCTGGTTATGGGCTCCAAGACTTTTCCATTTGAAGTCCTGTCTTGACATTCAGTATTCCTACCTGCCTTCCTTCAAAGTCGCCCCAGGTTTTTAGTCCTGCTCTGACCATGTTACTACTGCAGGAGAGGGAGCTGAAGCATATCTCAGTTCAAGAGAATTATTAGTTTCCTTGGTCTTTTAAAAATAATCCTTTTATTTTGTGTTCACACAAGGATGACTTTAGCATGTTGAGTGACATGTTTGTATTCATGGCTTATGTTAAATCCTACTCACTGCAATACATAGCTCTTGTTTAGGATCCTTATTTAAGTATCTGATCAGTGCTATGTAGCTGGGTTATAACAGTAATTTGAGATTCCTCTGCTTCTCAAATCTTGATATCCCTGATGAAATTCCTAGGCTTCCTCCTCAAAAACAAAACTATAAAACTCCTCAGGAACAGTGTGTAACAGAATGTGGTTAAATCTGCACCATAAATTCCCTTGTAATATCAGTGTAATTTACTTATGTTATCTCTATTTAATCCACCCTTAAGGGCATTAAAATATAAAAGATGATTCAAATGTTTGTTTTGGTGCAATTCATTATTCATTTTTTCCAAAGATGAAGACAGTTATTTTATCTCTAAACAAAATGAGCACGTTGAAGAGAATACAATCATCAAGATGTAAAGTTGGTCATTACAGCAAGGACAAATGTTTGGCATGTTTTAAAGCTATTGATTCACACTGATGACACAAATCAGGCTCCTGTTTATGCACAGAGAATAGTTAACTCAAATTAGATAGGGAGATATCTGTAGCTCAACATGGACACCAAGAACTGTATCAAATTCTGTATCAAAGCAGAGTTTTAATGATATATTATATGTCTTTAATAATGTTAACAAGACTAAGTCTTCACTCCTACTGCTTAGACCAATGTCCTATAGGATATGTCTTGGTCTTGTGCTTATTTTTCACTAATATTTACCAATGACTTAATGACTCATTTACTAAAATGGAAAATATTTCTTCAACAGTATACTTAAGTCACATTTTCAAAAAACTAAACAGCATAAATTTTCCTCTTTAAATGAAATAATCCTGAATATAAGTGTATTGTAATTAATGTTCTCATATCTTAAATTATTTAACTCATCACATAGTGATTAATGTGATTACTATTTGTACTTAAAAAAGATTACTTAATTAATAATCATAGATTAGTAAATTGGAAAAAAATTGATAGCTCATATGAAGTTGTAGTGAATTATAAAAATATGAAAAGTAGAGAATTTTGGAAACTATGCCATAGTAAAATGAAAAGTTTATGTCATCCAGCTTTTACTCTGTACTTGATAAGACTTCAATTTTCCCAGTTATGCCTATTATTTGTAGAAATAGCTGTACCGTTTACACAAGTGGATTCGATACTTAGTAAACAAGAGTAGCTGCTCTTCTTGGATCTGAGTTTTGTGTTACTGCAAGATAAGGACATTGCAGTTGAGTTAATCTCATTTCACTTAAACTGACCTTGTTTGTAAAACAAAACAAAGCAACCCTGAAGCACGTAGCTTATGAAGAGTGATTGCATTATTGTTTGCAAACCCTGGCTTTTCTGATATGTCTCAAATGAAGCTCTGTGATGCACACAGGGCAGTAACTGCTTATCTTGGCATTTGAGTTTACATGAAAAACTATTAGACATTCTATCATCATCATGATGCACTGCGCTGACTCAAACTCCAGCTTTTGAAATAGCAATACTTTATACCATTCATGCACAGTCTATGCCCACAGAAAACTCTCCTTCCCCGATGCCAGTGTCTTTTTAGCCCAAATGATTTATTTTTTGGATCATTCCCACAGCCAAAATTTACACTTATTAGATACACAAAACACTACTGTTGTTATCTTCTGGTGGTTCTCTATGCACTGTATTCAAGCAGGCTAAACATTATTCTTATAAACTTTCCCATTTAAAAATAGTCCCATGCCTGTATTCACAAGGTAGGAAGAGGTGAAAGGATAAAACTTTCTAAACAAACAAACAAACAAGGAAATCAGAGTCACTGCTGCCTGTGTTTCTAAACATCCACATGTGCTCAAGGAAGCACTGGAGTTTTCTTTGGCATGTAATTTTCTTTCTGAATTCACTTATATCCTTGTGTCATTACTAATCCATGTGCAGTCATAAATGATAGGTCTATGGACATTTCTAAGCATCACTTTGAAATTTTGCATCTTGCTCTGGTTTAAGTTTTCATTTTAAAAAAATTTATGTATGTGGTAAATGTTCCTTGGAAATCATGGCTAATTTAAGTAAAAGATGTAGTAAAAACAGGCAAATGAACACAAGCGATTATTTCCAAAGACATTATTGGTTTATCTTTCTAACATCTTTAGTACTAAAGTATCAAGTATGCCAAACAACTGGGAAAGGGAAAATATGAAAGTTAGGTGACAAAGTAAAAATATTTACGATTTTATTTGGATTTAATTGGTTAGTTGGTTTTTGGTGGTAATACAGACTGAACTTACAGCTTCACATGTTAGGCTAAGGTTTTACTACTGTGTTATAACTCCAGCCCTGGTACCAAAGTTTTAGATTCCTTTTAGAAAATATAGTAGAAGTTAAATAGAACATGAAGGAAGTAAAAATAACTGGCTTTGGAGATATTATATATACCAAACATGTTGTTAGAATATAGTCAGTGCCATGTGGCAATTTCTTGACCCTTTATCCATGGAAAATCAACTACAGGACAACTCAGGTAACATGTTGTAACAGCTCTCTTGGGAGCATGAACCTGTGATAGCAGGTACAAAAATGAGGTGAACTAGTCTGATGCAATAGCTAGCTCTGCCCAGGGCATTAGACGATTTATTTATTTATTTAGAAAAAAAGATACTGTATAATCATTGCCAAATCAAATTTAAAAAAAATGACCAAATCCCACAAAGAATCAAGAATTACAATTACAATTCTTGATTCTTTGTGGCATTAGACAATTTATATTCTGAGGGCATTTTGGAAGCTAAGCAAGGTCAGGTAAGCAGAGTTCACTTAAGTTCAAGGGCAAGACCACATGATGAACAATCTAAACTAAACCCACTTCTATCTATTACACCTGGGAAGGATATGAAAGCACACTCGAAAAACAAGCCACATGATGGAGGAGCAGAGATTATAAGACTTTCTTTTGTTTCTCTGTAGTTTTCTCACAGGTTCTCAAGAACTCTTCTTACATTCTTTATGACAACATGCAAAAACTATGGTGAGTGTACAGAATGGATAGACGTCCCTGGTGCCTCCCAGAAACCCTGACATAACTAAGGAAAGCTGTCAAAATGTTTGTGCACATATCTAATATTTTATTATTTTTCATATTTTTTATTGAGTATTTATTTCATTTACATTTCCAATGCTATCCCAAAAGACCCCCACACGTACCCCCACCCATGCCCCTACCCACCTACTCCAACTTCTTGGCCCTGGCGTTCCCCTGTACTGAGGCATATAAAGTTTGCATGACCAATGGACTTCTCTTTCCACTGATAGCCAACTAGGCCATCTTCTGATTCATATGCAGCTAGAGAAACGAGCTGCTGGGGTGGGGGGTATTGGTTAGTTCATATTGTTGTTCCACCTATAGGATTGCAGATCCCTTCAGCTCCTTGAGTACTTTCCCTAGCTCCTCCATTGGGGACCCTGTGATCCATCCATTAGCTGACTGTGAGCATCCACTTCTGTGTTTGCCAGGCCACAGCATAATCTCACAAGAGACAGCCATATTTGGGTCCTTTTAGCAAAATCTTGCTAGTGTATGCAATGGTGTAAGCGTTTGGAAGCTGATTATGGGATGGATCCCCGGATATAGCAGTTTCTGGATGGTCCATCTTTTTGTCACAGCTCCAAACATTGTCTCTGTAACTCTTTCCATTGGTGTTTTGCTCCCAATTCTAAGAAGGTGTGGGAAGCCACATGTGCCGTTGCAGAGTAGCACAGGCTTCTGGTGGCCACCACACATACATAGGCAGGAAAGTTTTTTGCCAAGATGAGGTTTTGAGAATTAACCAAAATTGACCAATCAGATGAGAGAAAAGTTAACCAATCAGAAGAGAGAGAAGTTAACCAATCAGATGAGAGAGAAAGTAACCAATCAGATGTAGGCATGCAAATGAGGTGGTAAGCATCAACCAAGCACCACCAATCCGGGTGTGAGACACGCCTCTCCTAGGCCTATATAAAGCAGCACCAGTGCTGGGCTCGGGGTCTATTCGCCTCTACAATCAAGTTCTCCCAATAAACGTGTGCAGAAGGATCCTGTTGCAGCATTGTTCTTGCTGGTCGAGTCGGACGCACTCAAGAAGTGGTGCCAAAAACCGGGACAAAACATCTTGAGGCACGAGCTAAGACCCCCTGCTACAGGGAGGATTCAGAACTGCATCGCAGGGAAGGAGCGGTTAATAAAGGTTCCCGTAAAACAGGCTGCTGAGAAGGATCCGACATGGATTCAGAACTCTTCAGCTGGGGAGCGGTGTTAATAAAGTGTTCCTCCTTCCATGGGTGTTTTGCTCCCAATTCTAAGAAGGGACAAAGTGTCCACACTTTGGTCTTCGTTCTTCTTGAGTTTCTTGCGTTTAGCAAATTGTATCTTATATCTTGGGTATTCTAAATTTCTGGGCTAATATCCACTTATCAGTGAGTACATGTTGTGTGAGTTCTTTTGTGATTGGGTTACCTCACTCAGGATGATGCCCTCCAGGTCCATCCATTTGCCTAGGAATTTCATAAATTCACTCTTTTTAATAGCTGAGTAGTACTCCATTGTGTAAATATACCACATTTTCTGTATCCATTCCTCTGTTGAGGGGCATCTGGGTTCTTTTCAGCTTCTGGCTATTATAAATAAGGCTGCTATGAACATAGTGGAGCATGTGTTCTTCTTACCGGTTGGAACATCTTCTGGATATATGGCCAGGAGAGGTATTGCAGGACCCTCCAGTAGTACTATGTCCAATTTTCTGAGGAACCGCAAGACTGATTTCCAGAGTGGTTGTACAAGCTTGCAATCCCACCAACAATGGAGGACTGTTCCTCTTTCTCCACATTCTCACCAGCATCTGCTGAAACCTGAATTTTTGATCTTAGCCATTCTGACTGGTGTGAGGTGGAATCTCAAAGTTGTTTTGATTTGCATTTCCCTGATGATTAAGGATGCTGAACATTTTTTGAGGTGTTTCTCAGCCATTCGGTATTCCTCAGGTGAGAATTCTTTGTTTAGCTCTGAGCCCCATTTTTAATGGGGTTATTTGATTTTCTGGAGTCCACTTTCTTGAGTTCTTTATATATATTGGATATTAGTCACCTATCTGATTTAGGATAGGTAAAGATCCTTTCCCAATATGTTGGTAGCCTTTTTGTCTTATTGACTATGTCTTTTGTCTTGCAGAACCTTTGCAATTTTATGAGGTCCCATTTGTCAATTCTCAATCTTACAGCACAAACCATTGCTGTTCTATTCAGGAATTTTTCCCCTGTGCCCATATCTTCGAGGCTTTTCCCACTTTCTCCTTATAAGTTTCAGTGTCTCTGGTTTTATGTGGAGTTCCTTAATCCACTTAGATTTGACCTTAGTACAAGGAGATAGGAATGGATCAATTCTCATTCTTCTACATGATAACCGCCAGTTGTGCCAGCACCATTTGTTGAAAATGCTATCTTTTTTCCACTGGATGGTTTTTGTTCCCTTGTCAAAGATCAAGTGACCATATGTGTGTGGGTTCATTTCTGGGTCTTCAGTTCTATTCCATTGGTCTACTTGTCTGTCGCTATACCACTACCATGCAGTTTTTATCACAATTGCTCTGTAGTACAGCTTTAGGTCGGGCATGGTGATTCACCCAGAGGTTCTTGAGAAGAGTTTTTGCTATCCTAAGTTTTTTGTAATTCCAGATGAATTTGCAGATTGCCCTTTCTAATTCTTTGAAGAATTGAGCTGGAATTTTGATGGGGATTGCATTGAATCTGTAGATTGCTTTTGGCATGATAGCCATTTTTACTATATTGATCCTGCCAATCCATGAGCATGGGAGATCTTTCCATCTTCTGAGATCTTTAATTTCTTTCTTCAGAGACTTGAAGTTCTTATAATACAGATCTTTTATTTCCTTAGTTAGATTCACACCAAGGTATTTTATATTATTTGTGACTATTGTGAAGGGTGTTGTTTCCCTAATTTCTTCCTCAGCCTGTTTATCCTTTGTGTACAGGAAGGCCATTGGCTTGTTTGAGTTAATTTTATATCCAGCTACTTCACCGAAGCTATTTATCAGGCTTAGGATTTCTCTGGTGGAATTTTTAGGGTCACATATATACTACCATATCATCTGCAAAACGTCATATTTTGACTTCATCTTTTCCAATTTGTATCTCCTTGATCTCCTTTTGTTGTCAAATTCCTCTGGCTAGGACTTCAAGTACTATATTGAATAGGTAGGGAGAAAGTGGGCAGCCTTGTCTAGTCCCTGATTTTAGTGGGATTGCTTCCAGCTTCTCACCATTTACTTTGATGTTGGCTATTGGTTTGCTGTAGATTCCTTTTATCATGTTTAGGTATGGGCCTTGGAATTCCTGATCTTTCCAAGACTTTTATCATGAATGGGTGTTGGATTTTGTCAACTGCTTTCTCAGCATCCAAGGAGATGATCATGTGGATTTTGTCTTTGAGTTTGTTTATAAAGTGGATTACGTTGATTGATTTCCGTATATTGAACCATCCCTGCATCCCTGGGATGAAACGTACTTGGTCAGGATGGATGATTGTTTTGATGTGTTCTTGGATTCGGTGAGCAAGAACTTTATTGAGAATTTATGCATCGATATTCATAAGGGAAATTGGTCTGAAGTTCTCTATCTTTGTTGGGTCTTTTTGTGGTTTAGGTATCAGAGTAATTGTGGCTTCATAGAATGAGTTGGGTAGAGTGGCTTCTGTTTCTATTTTGTGGAATAGTTTGTGAAGAACTTGGATTAGATCTTCTTTGAAGATCTGATAGAACTCTGCTCTAAACCCATCTGGTCCTGGGCTTTTTTTGGTTGGGAGACTATTAATGACTGCTTCTATTTCTTTAGGGGATATAGGACTGTTTAGATCATTAACCTGATCTTGATTCAACTTTGGTACCTGGTATCTGTCTAGAAACTTGTCCATTTCATCCAGGTTTTGTTGAGTATAGCCTTTTGTAGAAGGATTTGATGATGTTTTGGATTTCTTCAGGATCTGTTGTTATTTCTCCCTTTTCATTTCTGATTTTGTTAATTAGGATGCTTTCCCTCTGTCCTCTAGTGAGTCTGGCTAAGGGTTTATCTATCTTGTTGATTTTCTCAAAGAACCAGCTCCTCGTTTGGTTGATTCTTTGAACATTTCTTCTTGTTTCCACTTGGTTGATTTCGCCCCTGAGTTTATTTGCTGAATTCGACTCCTTTTGGGTGAATTTGCTTCCTTTTGTTCTAGAGCTTTTAGATGTTGTCAAGCTGCTAATGTGTGCTCTCTCTAGTTTCCTTTTGGAGGCACTCAGAGCTATGAGTTTTCCTCTTAGAAATGCTTTCATTGTGTCCCATAAGTTTGGGTATGTTGTGGCTTCATTTTCATTAAACTCCAAAAAGTCCTTAATTTCGTTCTTTATTACTTCCTTGACAAAGGTATCATTGAGGAGAGTGTTGTTCAGTTTCCACATGAATGTTGGCTTTCTATTATTTATTTTGTTATTGAAGATCAGCCTTAGTCCATGGTGATCTGATAGGATGCATGGGACAATTTCAATATTTTTGTATCTGTTGAGGCTTGTTTTGTGTCCAATTATGTGGTCAATTTTGGAGAAGGTACCATGAGGTGCTGAGAAGAAGGTATATCCTTTTGTTTTAGGATAAAATGTTCTGTAGATATCTGTTAGATCCATTTGTTTCATAACTTCTGTTCGTTTCACTGTGTCCCTGTTTAGTTTCTGTTTCCATTATCTGTCCATTGATGAAAGTAGTGTGTTGAAGTCCCCCACTATTATTGTGTGAGGTGCAATGTGTGCTTTGACCTTTACTAAAGTTTCTTTAATGAATGTGGCTGTCCTTGTATTTGGAGCATAGATATTCAGAATTAAGAGTTCCTCTTGGAAGATTTTACCTTTGATGAGTATGAAGTGCCCCTCCTTCTCTTTTTTGATGACCTTGGGTTGGAAGTTGATTTTATTAGATATTAGCATGGCTACTCCAGCTTGTTTCTTCAGACCATTTGCTTGGAAAATTGTTTTCCAGCCTTTCTTTCGGAGGTAGTTTCTATCTTTTCCCCTGAAATGGGTTTCCTTTAAGCAGAAAAATGTTGGGTCCTCTTTTTGTAGCCAGTCTGTTAGTCTATGTCTTTTTATTGGGAAGTTGAGTCCATTGATATTAAGAGATATTAAGGAAAATTAATTGTTGCTTCCTATTATTTTTGTTGTTAAAGTTGGCATTCTGTTCTTGTGGCTGTCTTATTTTAGGATTGTTGAGGGATTACCTTCTTTCTAGGACGTGGTTTCTGACCTTGTATTGGTTTTTTTCTGTTATTATCCTTTGAAGGGCTGGATTCGTGGAAAGATAATGTGTGAATTTGGTTCTGTTGTGGAATACTTTGGTTTCTCCATCTAAGGTAATTGAAAGTTTGGCTGGGTACAGTAGCCTGGGTTGTCATTTGTGTTCTCTTAGTGTCTGTATAACATCTGTCCAAGCTCTTCTTGCTTTCATAGTCTCTGGTGAAAAATCTGGTGTAATTCTGATAGGCTTGCCTTTATATATTTCTTGACCCTTTTCCCTTACTGCTTTTAATATTCTATCTTTATTTAGTGCATTTGTTGTTCTGATTAATTATGTGTCGGGAGGAATTTCTCTTCTGGTCCAGTCTATTTGGAGTTCTCTAGGCTTCTTATATGTTCATGGGCATCTCTTTCTTTAGGTTTGGGAAGGTTTTTTTCTATAATTTTGTTGAAGATATTTGCTGGCCCTTTGAGTTGAAAATCTTCATTCTCATCTACTCCTATTATCTGTAGGTTTGGTCTTCTCATTGTGTCCTGGATTTCCTGGATGTTTTGAGTTAGGATCTTTTTGCATTTTGTATTTTCTTTGATTGTTGTGCCAATTTTCTCTATGGAATCTTCTGCATCTGAGATTCTCTCTTCCATCTCTTGTATTCTGTTGCTGATACTCGCATCTATGGTTCCAGATTTCTTTCCTAGGGTTTCTATCTCCAGAGTTGCCTCACTTTGTGTTTTCTTTATTGTGTCTACTTTCCTTATTAGGTCTTGGATGGTTTTATTCAATTCCATCACCTGTTTGGTCATGTTTTCCTGCAATTCTTTAAGGAATTTTTGTGCTTCCTCTTTAAGGTCTTCTATCTGTTTAGCAGTGTTCTCATGTATTTCTTTGAGTGGGTTATTAAAGTCCTTCTTTATGTCCTCTACCATCATCAGAGATATGCTTTTAAATCCGGGTCTAGCTTTTCGGGTGTGTTTGGGTGCCCTGGACTGGGCGAGGTGGGAGTGCTGGGTTCTGGTGATGGTGAGTGGTCCTGATTTCTGTTAGTAAGATTCTTACATTTACCTTTCACCATCTGGTAATCTCTGGAGTTAATTGATTTAGTTGTTTCTGGTTAGAGCTTGTTCTTCAGGTGATTCTGTTAGCCTCTATCAGGAGACCTGGGAGACTAGCTCTCTCCTCTGAGTTTCAGTGGTCAGAGCACTCTGTGCAGGCAAGCTCTCCTCTTATAGGGAAGGTGCACAGATATCTGGCGTTCGGACCTCCCTCCTGGCCGAAGATGAAGGCCCAAAACAGGACCTGTCTGAAGCTGAGTTGCTTCGGCCTGCCCCAGAAGCTGTCAGCTTCTGTATTCCACACTCTCACCTGCGCAGAATACTCTGGGCTGAGCCCTAGAACCAACATGTCTGCCGCCGATGCTAAGGCAAAGTGCTCCCGGGCCAGGCGGAACCCTATCCTCTGGCCGGGAAGTGGCCGGATGTCTGGGGCCCGAAAAGGGGGCTGCCTCAGAAGCTCTGTGGCTCCCACCTGTCCCAGAAGCTGTTAGCTTCTGTATTCCACACTCTCACCTGTACAGAATACTCTTGGCGGAGTCCTGGAACCAAGATCATACATATTATTTTATAACAAACACACAGGCTGACAAAATGACACAGCCAGAGTGCCTGAGTACAATCCTCCAAACCCACCTAGTAGAAGAAGGGAAGCAACTCTCCCAAGTTTCAGTCTGACCTCCATATGTGTGTGTGACATGTATGTGATTCCCACAAGTAACAAAGGAGATAAGATAATAAAAATTAAAAGAATAAGCACATATATATTTATACAGTTCCAAGATTCACTCGTGACAATGCACTACACATACTTAGCTTCTCCTGTGAGATTATTTTCTTGGATTTCTCATTCTCTAGAGTTTATGTGTTGAAGAACATTTCATTGTATCATAATTTACTTCAGAAATACATTTTTTCACTGCTTTGGTTATAATACTTGACAGTTATAAGCAGTACCAGTGTGTATATATATTTAGCCTCTTATGTTATTTGATGTTTTGAAATAAGTTTCTATTTTGGAATGGCCAAGTTAAGCTATTTGACATATGTGTTGTTTCATATACTTGGCACTGAAGGAACATTGAAATCTACCCTCAGTGAGTTTTCAAGGATATGAAAAATCATTAACTGTAGTCACCATGTTACATAATAGAGTCTTTAAACATACTCCTGATTCATTGGAGTTTCATATTGTTTATTTATTTTACTTTATTTCTTGGTTTTTCAAGATAGGGTTTCTCTGTGTAACCCTGAATATCCTGGAACTCTCTTTGTTGACTGTGCTTTCTCTCTCATCTGAGCTCTTAATTACATATGTTCTCTCAGTTTCTGCTGATTTTTCTTCTATCTCTTTGTTAAAATACCTTATATCAGTGGGGTTCTATTTTATCCTCACCAACTGCAGAAGAATAGATAAAATAAAAAAATAAATATTTTTTACTGAAAAAAAAATCTAGTCAGCTTTTCTGAGTTATTTGTAGTAGCAAGAAGTTGGAGACAGTAAGTCCATGAGATGCATAAAGCATGCCTACTGAACCAGCAGTGTCTTTGTGACTGCTCATATTCTGATGAGCACACGTCATGTGATGCCAACACAGTGGGGATGACAGCCCATGCTACTCATAGGATGTTGTTTTCCTGTCAGTTGCAGTTTTTTTTTCTAAACAGCAAACCTATGATTCCCCAATTTTATATTTTTATTGAATGCTTACAGAATTCTTGATGTTCTTTTTTCCCCCAAAAGTTGGTTATGATTAACACTATAAGCTGTACACATGGCTTGAGTTGATTCCAGTGTTTGGAGCTTCATCTTCTCTGACATCTTACCCACATTTTTCTTCTGTTCCCAGAGAGAATACAGCCTATTCAGGTTCTGTTTCAGCATCCTCCATGTTTCTATAGGTTTATGTTACCAATTCACTGTTTTCTGCATATATTAATTATGTAACAATGTGACTAGATTTGTATGTCTTCCTCAGGAACTAGATGGTTACAGTAAATTAAAAGACTTAGACGCACTCGGGAGCCGGGAAGCGCAGGCGGGTCACGCTGTGGGCCGCGGCAGCGATGCAGCGACGACAGCGCGCTCTGCCCGCGTCTCAACCGGCCCAGGACTGCGGGCGAAGCGAGGGGAGGTGGAGGTGCAGTTCTCCGCCGGGCGTTTGGGCTCGGCCGCGCCTGCCGGGCCCCCGGCGCGCGGCACCGCGGAGGACGAGGAGCGGCTGGAGCGCGAGCACTTCTGGAAGGTCATCAACGCGTTCCGCTACTACGGCACCAGTATGCATGAACGAGTGAACAGAACAGAAAGACAGTTTCGATCCCTTCCAGATAACCAGCAGAAACTGCTTCCTCAGTTTCCTCTTCACTTGGACAAGATCCGGAAATGCATTGACCATAATCAGGAAATACTGCTGACCATTGTGAATGATTGCATACATATGTTCGAAAATAAGGAATATGGAGAAGATGCCAATGGAAAGATTATGCCAGCATCTACATTTGACATGGATAAGTTAAAATCTACACTGAAACAGTTTGTAAGAGACTGGAGTGAGACCGGGAAAGCAGAAAGGGACGCCTGCTATAAGCCAATCATTAAAGAGATTATCAAAAATTTTCCAAAAGAGAGATGGGATCCTTCTAAAGTAAATATTCTGGTACCTGGTGCTGGACTAGGAAGATTGGCCTGGGAAGTAGCTATGCTAGGTTATGCTTGTCAAGGAAATGAATGGAGTTTTTTTATGCTCTTTTCTTCCAACTTTGTACTCAACAGATGTTCTGAAATTAACAAATATAAACTTTATCCCTGGATCCATCAGTTTAGCAATAATCGGAGATCAGCTGATCAGATTCGACCCATTCTTTTCCCTGATGTTGACCCCCACAGTCTTCCTCCTGGTTCTAACTTTTCCATGACAGCAGGAGACTTTCAGGAGATTTACTCCGAATGCAATACCTGGGACTGTATTGCCACCTGTTTCTTCATAGACACAGCTCACAATGTAATTGATTATATTGATACGATATGGAGAATACTCAAGCCAGGTGGAATCTGGATAAATCTTGGTCCTCTACTATACCATTTTGAAAATCTGGCAAATGAACTGTCTATAGAATTGAGCTATGAGGATATTAAAAATGTTGTTCTGCAGTATGGATTTCAGCTAGAGGTGGAGAAAGAATCTGTATTGTCAACATATACTGTGAATGATCTCTCTATGATGAAATACTACTATGAGTGTGTTTTGTTTGTGGTCCGGAAGCCACAATAATGGTCTTAAGTGCTATTACCCAGAAAAACATTTAATAAGAATAAATGATGAAATAAACAACTCACAGTCAACTACCAGTGACAACAGGACACAACCTCAAATCAGTGGTGCCTTCTTATTCCTAACAAAATTTAGAAATAGTGTCTATTTTCTTAATGATGTCTATTGCGTTTTTCAGAAATATACTATACCGTGCAAATTTATACCACACAAGTTTAAAAAAAAAAAAGAAGAAGACATTATCTCCCATGCAGATATCTAATGGAGGAACTATCTTCAAGTACTGTTTTCTTTGAAGCCCCGAATTGTCTTTAAGAAAATAAACATAAACTCCAGGTTTCATGAAGCTCTTGCGAGTCTGCCATCCTAGTGACTGATCTTAAAAAAGTCCGTAACGATCTCCTTTTTGTGTTAAGCATTACCTGTGTTACTTTTAAAAGGGTCTTCTGTCAGATTTAGAATCTGGAACTGGAATTGTTCTCATTGGACCTAAGTAAAGTATACTTAGAGAATTTGAAACTATTCTTTCATCATTCAAAAGAGTTTTATTTTATCTTTTAGCTCAGCTGCATTTAGAGAACATCAAACGTCATGTATGAAATGCTAAATCAGTTGTATCACAGGTTAAAATTCATGAACTACAGTAACAGAGAAAGTCTTTGTCCATGTTAAACTGAATCTTAATCACTGGATCCCTTTGAAATGTATGTAAATATAAATATTTGGAGGTCCAAAAGCTTCTTTTATAAAGCAGTGTTAAGAAACTGGAAAAGTAAGAATAAAATCTGCCCATCTGAAATACATAATTTCGAATTAGAAATTTAAAAAAAAAATTAAAAGACTTAGTAAAGTTTTCATATAACTAAACATAAATTAAAAATCTAAGCTCATAGTGTACTTCAGGAAGAAGTAAAAAGTGACTATTGAATATCAATTTGAAATACTGAAAAATTTTGATAAAGATTTCTCTTTGGATGTTGTAAATGTGGAATTGAAGCAATAAAGTCAACTAATCTCATCACATATATTGAAGGTTGGTATTGATTATTATCTTGACTGGATCTAGAAGCATCTAGGAAACAAGCCTCCAGGCAACCCTCTGATAGGTGATGATGGATTATATTGATTGGTAAATTGAATTAGGAAGACCAACTTTAACAGTGGGGGTACCATTGGTTGACTTAGGGTTTGGACTGTAGAAAATGGAGAAGGCATGCTGAGCACTATAGTCATTATTCTCTAGTTTCTGACTATAGATGCCTTATAACTAGCTGCCTCAAGCACCTCATGCCAGGATTTCCCTGCCACGATGAAATTTAACCTTGAACTGTAAGACAATATAAACTCTTTTCCCTTTAAGTTCTTTTTGTTGAAGTACCTTATTACACTAGCAGGAACAGCCCAAAACAAACATCAAATTAAAAACTCACAGAGGAGTTATAGTGTTCTCCATGGATATATATACCTTGGACACACATAAATCAATTTATAATGCTAGAACTGATATTAAAAGACTGACAATATAATTAAACTTTATAGTTAAAAAGCAACAAGCAACATGCTCTTATCTACAAACAACATGCCCCCAAATCCTGTAGTGGCTGCCTGAAACTAAAAATAACACCAGGTTATGTATATATACATTATATATGTATATGTACATGTATTTGTATATCCTGTGTTTCATTTTAATTATAGATCTCCAGCTCCACATTCATTCTTTTTCTTAATTAAGCCTAGAGATTTTGTCTTTTCACTTACTTAAAAAGTAACTTTATGCTTTCTTTTACATTTCTAAATTTATAGCATCCTGCACTTTGATGTTTAGTAAAAATATGAGCCACTAAAACATAAGTTCTCTGCTACTGCAGCAGTGAATTGGACAACTAAGAGAGCTATGTAGTGATTTGCAGTTGGGTAGTATAAACAAAAGGGATATATATAAAGAGAGATTGGGGATTGGGGATGGGAAGGGAAGGGGAGGGGAGGGAAGAGGAGGGGAGGGGAAAGGAGGGGAGAGGAGAGGAGAGGAGTGGAAGGGAGGGGAGAGGAAGGGGAGAGGAGGGGAGGGGAGGGGAGGGGAGGGGAGGGGAGGGAAGAGGAGGGGAGAAAAATCATGTCCTGGATAAGACAGAGAATGTGATTTCACTGTGTTCTTAGAAAAAAAAAAAACAATTTAAAATTTATGAGTTTTTATTTTTTAGAACTTTCTGGCTAGTATTTTTGGACTACTATTGACTGTACTAAACCAAGTTGTAGATAAATGGAAACAGCTCTGTCCACAACTTATTTGAATGGATGGGATCTAAGTTATACACAAACTCTTTGATGAATCAAAACCAAGGATTTTCAGTGCTTGTTTTGTGTCTTATTCTGCCTTAAAAAATTGTTGAGGATTGGAATCACCACGGATTCATAAGGATGTGTTAATCTTCCTATCTTGCTTCAAGGGCACATTAAACATTGGTTTCATCTTTAAAAGAACTGTGATGATATTGACATAAATTTAAACACATTTTGGGTTTTCCTGTAACTTGTTCTGTGCTTAAAGATACAATTGTCCATTGACCACTATTACAAAATCTAAACAAATCAATACATACATTAGCCAAAAAAAAAAAAAAAAAGTACAGAATACCCAGGATTCAATCCACAGAAGTCAAGAGGGTTAACAAGACAAAGGGCCCAACTGAGGATGTCTCAATTCTACTTGTGAGGGAGAAGAAAGCAATCATGGGGGCAGATGGAGGAAGAGACATGGGTGGGAAGGGGAGGGGGAAGGGAAAGGGGGAACATGATCAAGCATTGGGGTTGAGAAACAATAGTGAAGCCCTGAGGGCCAGCAGAATGAATGGAAATATGCATTCTCTGGAGGTGGGAGGTGATGGGACTCTCCAGAATGTACCAGAGACCTGGGTGGTGAGACACTCTCAGGACTCAAAATGAGGAACTTTAGGTGAAACACCCAACAGTGGGAAGAGGGAGCCTGTAGAGTCCACCTCCAGTAGAAAGGCAGGGCATTAAGTGGAGGGATAGGGTTGACATTTCAGTCAAACACTCTGACCCAGAGTTTTCCTGTCTAAAAGAACTGCAGGGACAAAAAATCGAGAAGAGACTGAGGGAAAGGAGGTGCAGTCACTGGCCCAAATTTGGATCCATCTCAAGGAGAGGCCCCAAGGCCTTACACTATTACTGGTGCTAGGGTGTATTTATATAAAGAGCCTTTATAAAAAAAGCTATGGAGAATGTCTTGAGTGTTTTTCTTCTTCTGCACAATGAGGAAGTTCTGAGAGAATGACCCCAACAGATATCAGATGAATCAGTGTAGAACTCATTTAGAATCATAACAGATTGTGGGATGGGATATCATTAGGGAAGTCTATGAGTAATGTTCTCTAAGTTATAGACTGATAAATTCTGCTTTGCCTTACTATGAAAGGAGACATTGCTTTGGTCAGGAGGGAGAGGACTGTTTAGCCTGATGATGAGTTTGATCCTTAGGACCAATGTGGTTTAAGTTCTTGTGTTTCTAACTCAGTAAAAACATACTTCTGCCTTCTGGCTCAGGATTTGCAGTCTATCTTTATTTAATGCAGGTTTTGTTCTGATTATTATGTATTGGGAGTAATTTCTTTTCTGATCTAGTCTATTTGGAGTTCTATAGGCTTTTTGTATGTTCATGGGCATCTCTTTCCTTAGGTTAGGGAAGTTTTCTTCTATAATTTTCTTGAAGATATTTTCTGGTCCTTTAAGTTGGAAATCTTCATTCTCATCTACTCCTATTATCTGTAGGTTTGGTCTTCTCATTGTGTTCCTGGATTTCCTGGATGTTTTGAGTTAGGATCTTTTTGCATTTTACATTTTCTTTGATTGTTGTGTCCATGATCTCTATGGAATCTTTTGCATCTGAAATTCTCTCTTCCATCTCTTGTATTCTGTTGCTAATGCTCGCATCTATGGTTCCAGATTTCTTTCTTAGGGTTTCTATCTCCAGAGTTAACTTCCTTTGGGTTTTCTTTATTGTTTCTACTTCCATTTTTAGATCTTGGATGGTTTTGTGCAATTCCATCACCTGTTTGGTTGTGTTTTCCTGTAATTCTTTAAGGGATTTTTGTGTTTCTTCTTTAAGATCTTCTACCTGTTTAGCCATGTTCTCTTTTATTTTTTTAATTGAGTTACTAATGTCCTTCTTAAAATCCTCTACCAGCATCATGAGATATGATTTTAAGTCTGAATCTTGCTTTTCACATGTGTTGGGGTATCCAGGACTTGCTGAGGTGCGAGTGCTGGGTTCTGATGATGCTTAGTGGTCTTGGTTTCTCTTAGTAAGATTGTTACATTTGGCTTTCACCATGTGGTAATCTCTGGAGTCAATTGTTCTAGCTGTCTCTGGCTAGAGTTTGTTCCTCCTGTGATTCTGTTAGACTCTGTCAGCACTCCTGGGAGTCCAACTCTCTCCTGAGTTTCAGTGGTCAGAGTACTCTCAGCAGGCAAGTGCACAGAGGTCTGGAGCTCAGCTCTGCCTTCTGGCTGAAGATGAAGGCCCGAAAGTGACCTTGTCCCAGAAGCTATGTTGCTTCTGCTGCCTGAGTGCTCTCCTGTGTAGACTGGTCTCTTTGGGACCCGGGATACAAGATGATGTTCTCACCTGCTCCAGCAGACAGAGCCCTTCCCTGGAGGCTGCCTCTCCTCTGGTGGGGAAAATGTGCAGATCTCTTTTTTATTATTATTAAATTATTTTATAGATTTCCATCACAAATGTTGCCCCCTCCCTGTGTCTTCTCTGTAGAGTTCTTCTCCCATCTTCCCTCTGCTTTACCTCCAAGAAGATGCTCCTCACTCCAGTATCCCCCTACCCTGAGCCATCTCTACAGGATTAGGAACATCCTCTTCCACTGAGGTCAGACAAGTCAGCCCTCTACTACATACATGCCCAGAGGGTGGTATGGGAGTATTTTAGAAACTTTACTCCTTTAATAGACTTTTGATTTCTAAAAGGGAATAATTTCTACTGAGGTTGCTTTAAGTTTTGAATTTCCTGGATTGAATTTGAAATATGACCTGTCTTGATAATTTTTGAGAGTCACAAATATCTTCATAAAGCCAGCTCTTCCTGACCTAATGGGAAATGCTAAGGCATAGCAAGGGGAGGGATTAAAATGGAAAGTATTGAAATGACTAACCTATGGAAAGAAAGCAAAGTGCAGAAACTAAAGGAAAATTGGAAGAACTGAGCCAGGAGTTGCATAGATCCATTAAGAAATGATGAAACAGGATAACTTGTGATCACCTATCCCTAAAGTGATCTAAAATACAGAAAATTTTAATAAATAGGTAAGAAGACATATCTTAGGCTGCAAGATGACTCAGCACATAAAGGTGCTTCCTGCCAAAACTGACTACTTGAGTTCAGTCTCTGGGACCCCAAAAAATTGTCTTTTGAATGCTGTACACACAGCTATGGTATACGTGTACACACATACACACATTCACATACATGTACACACACACATACATGCAAACACACATGCACAATCATGCATGTACAGACACACCAGGTAAGAATAGTATTTAAACAATGCATTTCTGTGCAGGTGATAAAGGTGTGCCCTAAACATTGTGTTTGAGGAAACTGTCATGATGTTAGTGCAGAGATGGGACTATAAATAGGGAGAATATAGATAGGAATGCTGATGCTAGAATACAGGCTCTAGGAAACAAGATATGAGCACACAATGCAGCATGGAGAAAAGCAGAGCTGAAGGTGGGATTGAAGTGAAGCATTCCATAAGGCAGTGCTCATTTTATAGGGCTCCCATGGGACTAATAGGAAGATGTCATTTTTTGAGAGCATAGCAAAGCATCAGGATTCTGAAATCATCATAAACAGCCTCAGAGATCTGAGCCTTGTGAAGCAGCATACTGGTAGAAGGAAAAGTGATAAATCTCCGGTTTTAACACATTTTTTCTGTGAAACCCTTTATAAGGTCACGATAAATGATACCATACTAGCTCAAGTGTGATACAGTCATCAGAATGCTATGACTGAATTATCCATGCATAGCCATTATTGCATCAAAAAAATCTAGCTTTTGCAGATCACTAAGAAAGGAAATGGAAACTTAAAAAACAAACATAAAACGTAGCCTAAAAATAATAACATTTTCTTATGGCCAAATGTCAAACAGTTGACATTTATGAGATTAAGTTAAGCCAAGGTTCTCATTTAATCAAGCTATGGTTGTTGAAGGGGACATAGGGATCTGACAGACTATGTTTGAGAAAAGTGTTTAATTTTAACATAAATATGACTATGGTGATAAGTGTTAAAACTACTCTACTCAGGAAAATGCCTTCCTTTATATAAATATTATCTCCACAAGTAGTCAGCTCTAAACAAATACACAAGTGATGTTAAATAGAAGAAATAGGCTGTACTTAGATGAATGTTGTGCGTGTGTGTGTGTGTGTGTGTGTGTGTGTGTAATAGTGAAAGAGACATGAACTTGAAGGGACACAATGTTGCAACAGGAGAGGAAGGGGTGTCAATGATATATATATATATAGTACTCATGTTTAAAATCCTCAAACAATTTTTTAAAATAAAATATTTCAACTTTTTATTATTAGCAAAGAAACAATATAGACAAATACTTATGAGTGCTTCTGGAACAAGGTCAAATGGAGCCATGTTTACATGGGCTGTATTGTTTAAACATAGACAGGGCAGAAGTGACACCATTCTGCTGGCCTTAAGGGTTTTGTGTTGGCCAAGTTTATAATGTGCATAGCAGATGGTAAGAAAAGAAAAAGCTTTTAAAAGTAATTTCTGAAATAGTAATATGATCATATGATAATATATGTCTTACCAAAATATATCTGCCTCATATGGATACTTTTAGAGGTCCCTCTGAGTCTTCAAAGTGTAATACGTCTGCTCTTGGATTAAACCTATGTAACTAAAATTGAAGTTGTGAGACAGAAAAAAATGTTCTTCAGTGGTTATTGACAAGCACATAAAATCACACTGTTGGATGTATGTAGTCATATCAGAAATAATAATTGTTAAGAAATTCTTAAGTTAAAATATTAATCCCTTGTCAAGTGTCATATCTTGTAAACATCTTTTGCCATCTTCTTAGCTGCTTCTTTACACATTTTTTGTGTGTTTCTTAAATTTTATAGCAATTTCATGGTCTGATTCAGTATCATTTATTTTGTACTTGATGTTTATATTTTATGAATTTTGATAAAAATTATTTTTCATATTTGTATGTTATTAAAGATTTATTTATTTGTTATTTATATGAGTACATTGTAGCTGTCCTCAGACATCCCATTACAGATGGTTGTGAATTGAACTCAGGACCTCCAGAAGAGCAGTCAGTGCTCTTAGCCTCTGAGCCATCTCCCCCACCCCCCACATTTGTATCTTAAAGCATATAGTTTCTTCCTATCACTTTGCCAGCTCATGTCTTCTATATGGGTCTTTTGCCCATTTGGAGTTGATTTTTGTGTATGGTGAGAGAGGAAAGAGTGAAGCTCATGTCATTTGTTCAAGCAACCTACACTGTTTAATTAGGACATTTATTCTGAATATATATATATATTCCATCACTTGTCAGTTTCTGTCTGTGTTGTCCATGTGCCTCTTACTCTTCTCTTGCATGTCTTTGTAGTTAGTGGCATTCTGGGTAATGTTTGCTTCCCTTTTTCTTCTCCATGTTAATATTCTGGGACATTCTCATTCTCAGCAATGTTCCTTGTTCCTTGTAAGGCTAGTCTAAAGGGAATGAATCCTACAATCTGCTTATCTCGGGAAGATTTCATGTCTGCTGGGTTTCTGAAGGGTAGCTTTGCTGTATTCAGTCCCCACTATTACCACAATCTCCCCTTTTCCTTTTTAGGGCTTTGACAATGCCATCCTCTTGTCTCCTAAAAACTCTGCTGTGGTTTTAGTGGGGATCTTTGTGGGAAGCTGGACTTGGTATTGTTTTTTTTTGCTTAGCCCTCTTTCTCTGTCTTAGACTTTGGACAGTGAGAAGTACCTTTTGGCCTCCAGAAGCTGTTCTATTACTATTTTCTGTCACGTCTCTGAGGTCTCTGAGCCTAAAAACCTAAATGGTCATATCTTTGTCATAAGTAGGGAAGTTTCGAGATATTCCATTGCCTAAGCTGTGTCCATTTCACCTGTTCTGGAACATCATAATGTCAGTATTTGCTGATGTCTGTTTTTGCCTGTTCTGGACTGCCCATACTGCCAGTACTTGCTAAGTACATCTTATAAGATTTGAGACTTTCTTCATTTTTGCTTTTCTTTGAGTTTTATGCAACTGACATATTTTAGCAGATTGCTTTCTAGTTCAGGAAGTCTCTCTTCCACTTGAGCTGCTCTGTACTTAAGGTCCTGGGCTGCATTTTTGAATCTTATAAGTGGAATTCTTCCACTTGAGGGCTTCTGTTTGGCTGCTTTCAATGATCTCTATCTCACAGCTAGATTTCTTATTTGGATCATGAATTGCCTTCCTGATTTACTTGAAATGGCTATCTTTCCAATTGCAGCTCATTAGAATTCCTTAGAATCATTGTTTTGGGTTCTACCACATAGTTGGTCCATTTTCTCCCACTTCGGAGTCTGGGCAATGGTGACCCTTGAGAAGCATCAACCTGCCTTGCTTTTATTTTCATATTTTTATGATCCTCTGGTGATATTTGCACATCTTGATTTATTGTTTCTATTAACTTTATAGTATGTCTTTTGTAGTAAAGACTAATACAACCTGTTTTAGAATGACACATTGGTACAATGTGTTGGCTACTTGCAATTGGGCTCAGTGGTGCCATATCCATAAGCCTTCTTCACACTGCAGTCAGTGACTTTGTGTGTGGTGAATGCACAGTAGCTTTCCGAGAGTGTGGAATAATGACTACAGCAACATGGAGTGCACTTCAGCATCTTATGTAAATGTAGCATGGAACATACTTAGTAGAGCATACTACACCAGACCTTCCCTAAATCCCAATTCTGTGGACTTCGAGATTCATAGAAGCCCAGAGAACTGGAGGCAAGGGTTACGGAAGCTTAGGGGACTGAAACTTTCTGTGCCTGGAATCTATGTCATCACATCAGAGAAGTCTCATTCTTTTCTATCATCCTTTGAAGTGCCTTCTTCAAAATGTGGGCCATGGTTAGGTTGTATGTCTGATCTGACATTCCCTGACCAGCCTTTTCTAGCAATAATGCTCTCTTCACGCTGCAGAGGGAACCCACGGGTTTGTATACTGGATTTCAACTGACAGTAAATTGGCCTCAGTCTTTTCCTTGTTTTGCCAGTGTTGAAGGAATTTGGCAAGAGCCATTTGATTTTAATGCCCTTGTAGTTACTTTTTTCTTTTTTACAGATACTTGGCATGCAGAGCAAGCTTCTTATTCTCTTCTACACATTTACAAGCCTAATATCTCGTAGCAGAAGTTTTAATTAGCAGACGACTGTCACATATCTAGGACAATGTTCCGCCTACCTTCAGCGATGGCATTGGCCTCACATCCAGATATCAAATGATCTCATTCCCAAACCATCTTTCCAGAAATCTTCTTTCTCAGACCACAGTTGTGGTTGGTGAGAACCTCTGGCATTCAGGCCCTGAAAGGATAATGCTAATTAAGTGGTATTTGGAACCTTGGCAGCGGGTTGGGGGAAGACAAAAATTCACCTGTGATGTACATTCAACAAAAGGGCCAAGGGGATAAAGAAGCCTATCATGTAATGCTAGACAAACTCCAGATAAGAAATGCTACCATGATTCACAATTGCCCAAGACAAAGACATGGGCAGAGCATGTAATCAACAGTCACTGAATGTCTATTTAATACACTGTTAAATTAAAAGAAGTGAAAAATCATTCTTAAAACAAGGAAAGAAGAAAGAGAAGAGTGTCATGGTTGTTTACAAGCTGTTTATGAAACTTATCACCTATTTTCTTGCATACTTAATTTGACCACTTTTCCCAGCCTGTAGTGCTGTTTGATATAGTTAATTAGCTAAATTCTGAATGGTGTAAGGTTACCATAAAGGGTAATTTCTGTTTACAGGCTGGGTCCATGTTCAACTGCCCATTTTCCTTACTTGGAGGCTAAATCCAGAGGACTCAGGTGCTCTGGAGGACAAAAGGAACCCTAAGGTATAAGCAGACACTGTACAGAAAACCTATGAGGGACCATGTCCACCAGCGATGGACAGACTTCTGGTGAGAGTAAAGTTTAGTTGGAGAATTTGGTGACTTGTTTACAGCATTTTCCTAATGCTTTGAAGGTCATGTATATTGTTAAGAGATTTTACTCTGGAGGAAATGTACATATAGATGAATAAAACAGAACTCATCAGGAAAAAAGAAAAAGCATATCTCTAAAACAAGAATGAGTTGTATATAAGTTAGTTTGAAATAGTCAGAGGAAGACCCTTTAAGTAAAATGAATCCATTGAAATTGATTCAGTGTGAATGAAGTTGGCTACTGAAATGCATTAAGGGAGACAATAGTGAAGAATTTGACAAAACTCATTTTCAGAGAAATATTTTCCCAAGATGTGAACAGAGTGACAAGGGGGCACTGGGATTGAAGTCCTCTGTAAACTGTACTGCAGACGTTTCATTTAACTCTGGGACAAGATCACTTTAAAGTGTTTTGCCTAGTCAGTGTATTTCATACAGGATTTTTCTATGCTGTGCAGGATTCTTAAGAAAAAAAAAACCTACAAATTTTTCATGCAAATAAATATAAATGTGCTTCTTATTACCTCAGTGAAGCCAAAGGATGTGCTCATATCAGTACTAAATAATAAGATGGAGTAGATGTACTAACAATATCGGATTTACAGTAATTGTGGATTCTTCCAATTTCAATGCCAAATCCATTATTTACAAAAATATTCTGAGTTTATTATTTACTAGTTTTTGGAAAAAAAATGGTTAACTTTTATTTTTTCATTAGTTATTTATTCACTTTTCAGCCAAATAACAGTCACCTTTCTCCCCTCCTCCCAGTCTACCCTTACAAATCCCTCCTTTGTTACACTCTCCCCTTCTCCTCAGAAAGGGAAGCCCTTTTGGGTACCACTCTGCTCTGACAGTCCTGTTAGAGGAAGGGGTTTCAATGGCAGGGAAGAGTCACCCCTACTCCATTTTTAGGGAACCCACATGAAGGCCAAGCTGCACATCTGCTGCAAATGTGTTTGGGTCTAGGTCTAGACCCTACATGCTCTTTGGTTGGTGGTTCAATCTGTGTGAGTCATGTGGGCCCAAGTTAGTTGACTTTGTAGGTCATTTTGTGGTGTCCTTGACCCCTCTGGCTCCCTCAATTTTCCCCCACTCTTCCACAAGACTCCCTAAGCTCCATGTGATATTTGGCTTTGGCTCTCTGCATCTGTTTCCATCAGCTGTTGAATGAAACCTCTCAGAAGAAAATTATGCTGGGCTCCTCTTTGCAACCATAGCAGAGTATCATTAAGTGTCAGGGGTTGGATTCACATGGGATGGGTCTCTAATACAGTCAGTCTTTGGTTTGCCTTTCCTCAATCTCTGTTCCATCTTTATTCTTGAGCATTTTGTAGGCAGGACAAATTTTGGGTTGAAGGTTTTGTGGGTGAGTTGATGTTTTTCTCCCTCCACTGGAAGTCTCACCTAGCTACAGGGGGTGACTACTTCAGTCTTCGTATCACTTGCTGTCAGGAGTCTCAGCTAGGGTCACCCCCATAAATTCCTGGGAACCTCCCTTTTCCTACCAAGGTCTCCTGCTAGTCCCAGAAATGCTTGGTAACAATTTCTTTCCTCACTCCCAGGCCTCTCAACACCTACCTGATCCCCATCCCTGTTCCCATCCTCACCCCTTCTCCTATCCAGTTTCCTCCCTCCCTCCACCTCTGATGTCTATTTTATTTCTGTTTCTGAGTGACATTCACACACCCTCCTTTGAGCCTTCCTTATTACTCAGTTTTGTTGGGTCTGTGGATTGTAGCATGGTTACCCCATACTTTTTGGCTAATATCTACTTAGATGTAAGTACACACCATGGGTATGTTTCTGAATCTGCCTTACTTCACTCAGTATGATATTTTCTATTTCCATCCATTTGCCTGCAAATTTCATCACATCTTTTTTTTTAATGGCTGAATAGTATTCCACTGTGTAGATGTACCACATTTTCTTTATCCAGTCTTCAGTTTAGGGATATGGACTTCTTGTGTCATCATCAATTTTACTATTATTAGCAGATTATAGTTGTAAGTGTGCAAGATTACCAGACAAGATTACCTACAGTTCTTGTGCCTCTCCCAGTTTGGGGAAGTTGGAAGTCCAGGGTCATTAGGCTAAGTCTGGGTTCTTAGGAAGCTTCACTTCCTAGATTGCTGCTAGCAACCATCTCAGTGTGTACTTTTCATCTCTCTCTCTCTCTCTCTCTCTCTCTCTCTCTCTCTCTCTGCTTCACTTCCTAGATTGCTGCTAGCAACCATCTCAGTGTGTACTTTTCATCTCTCTCTCTCCTTCTCTCCCTCTCTCTCTCTCTCTCTCTCTCTCTCTCTCTCTCTCTTTCTCTGTGAGAGAGAAAAACATAGAAACTGTGATTGTATCAGAGAGAGAGAGAGAGATCCAATCACATTGTGGGTGAGTGATTCAACCAAGAACTTGGAAGAGACACATTCAGGGAAGTACCTACCATTTTAACAATTCTACCAGGCATTATATCAATTCCAGGCTCTCAGTGTGGTCTTATATCATCTTAATAGATATTAACTAATCTCCTTTGACAATAAGTAAAGCCTGACACAACACATTTAAATAGCCATGGAATAAGGAAATGAAAGTTTATAAATGAAGCTCTAATTCCCATCAAGATGTTGATTTCAGGGTAGCTATGAATCATGCCACTAGTTCAGAAGATGGTGTAGAAGGAAATAAAGATGATGGGATAACAATGGAAAATAATTTTCAAGAAAGGCAGAAGACAGAGAAACTGCCTTCAAGGTGCAAAGCTTACACAAGTGCTGTTAAAAACAAAGCTGGTACAAAGCTTGCAGAAAACCTGGTGTGTTTGAAGTCCACAGCAAATGACAAGCTCATGGAATGATCCCAAGTCGTATGATACATAAGCATTCCTACGAGGAAACCCTTCTTTAAATGATAGTGCTTTTCCCAATCTGTTTGTCTGCTGTGGCCATAAAACACTGATGGAAAGCAACGCTGAGGAGGAAAGGGCTTGTCACATTTTAAGGGCTGTGCTCCACCACTGAGGGTAACCAAGGCAGGAACTGAATCAGCAACCACAGACCAATGTTGATCACTGGCTTCTACCACGCTCATGCTCAGATACCCAATGTTGATCACTGGCTTACACCATGCTCATGTTCAGATACTTTTCTTATGCAGGCTCAACTGCTCAAGCTAACGCCCAATAGCCATTCCTGCATCTTGTTCTGATAAAGGCAATTCTTCACTTGAGGTCCTTCTTCCCAAGTAACTCTGGATTGTGTCAAGTTGACAAAAACTTGATAGCCATACACACAAAAAGTGGGCACAGAGATAGACTTTGTGCCATATGAAAAGTCAAATTTAATTATATCTTAGATGTAATGCAAAATCGACATGAGAGAAAGCTTCAGAGTCTCACCTTAGTAATGATTTTTTATATTTGTTTTGACAGTGAAAATGTGATTAATCAAAACATAAATTGATCAAAATAATCTCTATCAGACAGTTCCAATTGACAAAGAACTTAAAGATGAACATGCCTGGAGGTCTTAAACACATCGATGAGTTGTATCAGTTGCTAAAAGAGCTAAAAGGTATCTTAGCAGATGGTTTTTGACAAGTTCATACATGCATACAATGTTCTTGATCACACCCAAGCACCCCACCTCTCCCTTACTAATGCTGGCTATCTCCAACAAACTTCCCTCCCACCTTCATTGTCTCTTCCTTTGTTTTACATGCAGTGAGTTTAGTTGGTGCTGTCCACTTGTACATGGGTGCAGGGCCCTCCACTTGATCATGCATAAGCTACCAGTGACTGTACACCCAGTCCCAATTACTCACTCTTCCTAGGAGCTGCCAACTAGCTATGAGCGGTGCTTATGAACCCCCTGCCCAATCTATACCAGAAATTGGTTTGCCACTTATTCTTAGCATTTTGAGCAGATAATTTTTAAAAGCCAATAAATATGTGATCAGACCCAGAGATAGATGGAAGAAGATATACAGAAAACAAACAAGGGAAGGAAGGTGAGCATCATAAGTCTTTAGAGCAAAACCAAAATCCCACTGAGATTACTTCACACACTTCTTACATCAGCTGAAATAAAAAAAAATATTGACCAACTGTTTCTCAGGTTATGGCATAATTAGAACTCCAGCAACGTATGGTGAAAGAAAAATGGGGCAGCCACTGTGGAAAGTGATTTGACAGTTGTCTGCACACCTACGGGGTTGTGTGCACACCTAGGTATAGGTCCACTGGGAATGCTATAATAAAGCACCATTTCTTCAATGGGTAGCTTCGATACACCAAAAGGATAGCTACCTTGCACAGAGCAGAGCATCATCCAAGTGGCAGATTCAATTTCTGGGGAGATTTTTCTCTCTGGTGCATCGATGATACTTCTTACCATCTTACCATGGGACAGGAGTGACTGTGCAACTGTCCATTGTATATCACCCTCTCAGCAGCCCAACCTCCGAGGATTGTGATGATAGCAATGCAGCCAATGTATGAAGTCCATGGAGATCACAAGAAGGCCACAGAACACGTGAATATAGCTAGCCATTTCACTTCGGAATACTTATCTAAGAAAAATTAAAACATATGTATATAAAGACAGGAATATACATGGTAAATTTCTAGTCAATGATAAACCATACAACTGTCAATTGTCAGCATAGGCAAACACAACATGTTATAGTCATTCAGTGTATTTCTAACTTTGCAATAGAGTAAACTATTGATGTATAGTATAAATAGTTGAAACTCAAAGTGTTATACCAAAAATAAGAGCATATTATATAAACTGGAGTGGAAGTCTTCATTTCTAATGACAGTTTTTTCAAATAAAATAATTTAATTCCAAGGAGAAATGGCTGATTCTAGGAGGATAGAGGTAGCAGGCAAAACATCTCCGAAGAAGCTTGGAGAACCAAAGAGAACTTTTTTTATTGACTCCAGAGAACCAAAGAAAAAGTATTCAAAATACTTTACTCCATGCCCATGCCCATACCCATGCACCTTTGCCACACATAGCAACAAAGCATGACACCTGGCACAGAGGACAGCAAAGGAGCCTGGAGTACCCAAAGCTGAAAAACATTTGAGGAACAAAGTGTATCCATAGTGGTCTACACAAAAGACTGGATAAAGTGGTACTGGGGCTCAACTGTGTTCACCCATGCAGAATTACAGATAAAGCTTTTAGTTAATTGCTCCATCTTGGAGTAGAGAATGTAACTTCCTGCTCCCACATGTTTCCACTCATACTGACTCTTACTGCTCATAGTGACTTCCTTCCCAAATGTGGAACTAATACCCATGTGAAGGACACTGAGAATCACTGCATCACACATGTGCTCAAGGCCAACAGCATACCGTAAGTCCTGTCAGTGTGAACCCTTTATGATAGATGGTGCAAACACCACTTGCCAAATTTAACTTTCTTTCCCAAATCCATGAGCCATGACCACTTAAAGAATGTCACCCTACAAGAGTTCTCAGAAGTATCAGGGTCATGAAATACAAGGGATGTCTGAGATTCATCATAGCCAAGAGGATTCTGGGAAACAATGATAACAATGAAACAAGTTGTTCCAGGTAGAGTGTTAGAAAAGAAAACAGATATTGAAAGAAAACTGTATATATTCTGGGCATTAGTTAACAACCATGCACCTGCCTGAGCTCACTAATAGCAACATGCAGGAAGCTGCACAGAGAGCATACAGTTACTCTGTATTCGCTGGTAGATTTTGCTATAAATCTAAAACTATTCTGAAAAGGGATGCCTATTGATATAAAGTCTTTAAAAAAAAAAGTCATGTCGAAGACAGAGCATAACCTAACACCTAGTAAAGCAGCCAGGAACCTTTAGACGCCCTGTGTACAGTGATAGGATGCAGATCATCATCCTAGTGTACAGTGATAGGATGCAGATCATCATCCTAGTGTACAGTGATAGGATGCAGATCATCATCCTAGTGTACAGTGATAGGATGCAGATCATCATCCTAGTGTACAGTGATAGGATGCAGATCATCATCCTAGTGTACAGTGATAGGATGCAGATCATCATCCTAGTGTACAGTGATAGGATGCAGATCATCATCCTAGTGTACAGTGTTAGGATGCAGATCATCATCCTAGTGTACAGTGTTAGGATGCAGATCATCATCCTAGTGTACAGTGTTAGGATGCAGATCATCATCCTAGTGTACAGTGATAGGATGCAGATCATCATCCTAGTGTACAGTGATAGGATGCAGATCATCATCCTAGTGTACAGTGATAGGATGCAGATCATCATCCTAGTGTACAGGATAGGATGCAGATCATCATCCTAGTGTACAGTGATAGGATGCAGATCATCATCCTAGTGTACAGTGTTAGGATGCAGATCATCATCCTAGTGTACAGTGATAGGATGCAGATCATCATCCTAGTGTACAGTGTTAGGATGCAGATCATCATCCTAGTGTACAGTGATAGGATGCAGATCATCATCCTAGTGTACAGTGTTAGGATGCAGATCATCATCCTAGTGTACAGTGATAGGATGCAGATCATCATCCTAGTGTACAGTGTTAGGATGCAGATCATCATCCTAGTGTACAGTGATAGGATGCAGATCATCATCCTAGTGTACAGTGATAGGATGCAGATCATCATCCTAGTGTACAGTGATAGGATGCAGATCATCATCCTAGTGTACAGTGATAGGATGCAGATCATCGGTTACTGTGTGGGTAGTAATGTTGCAAAGAAAGGAGGAGGAAGGACAGTATGCAGAGATTTTAAAGGGAATGAGTGCACTTTTGGAGGCAAATGTTCAATATCTTACTCTGTCTTTAGTCAAGGCTCCCCATATACATTATACATGCATGTGCTCGTATAGGAGACTACCTGCTAGCCTCATTTCTTTGCTTCCTACACTTATTCTATGCACTGTCCAGAATGCCTCCACCCCCAGCTCCCACACTCCAGTTTTACCATTTGATACCATAAAGACATACAATAGCTGCTTCCTTGAATTCTCTTCTCCCTCCCTAATTCTCACACATTTAAAATTAGTCAGCAATATCTCATTGCTGGAATAGTCCACACCCAAGCCCAATGGTCCAGTGTAACAGCAGCGATTCACGACTATGTAGCACCTCCCTGGTGATTGACTCAGGCATCTAGGCACCTTGCCTCCAGCAGCTCCGCCTGCTCGGAAGTCTTGGAGCCTTTCACAAATCTTCTAGACCTGGCTAAGAATAACTGCAAGGCTTCAGCATTAAAATGACCTGGAAACACTCAAAGACATTTCCCAAATGACTAACTCACTTTTGAATAGCAATGTGTTAGGGCATGCACTGACTGGGATTGAGAGTGGACAGCTTATGACTGTATATAAAATATATCATATTACTCTCTCCCCTCCACATTGTTTTCATGACTTTAAAGGTGATTTATTTTTAAAGCTCAATGGTAATTATTCTAAGAGTAGAGAAACATAAAGGGGAGAAAATGCCATTTAGCTTTCCCAGTGGAAAACTTAATATGTGATGTAGATATTTAGTAAGGACTGAAGGGAACCTCATGAAAATCAGGACAAACAGAATATGACAATGTCCAAACTCCCCATACAGGCAGCGATGTGTTTCCAACTGTATTCCATCCTTAACTGCTAAGTCACATTGGTGGCCCACTTGTCACAAGAATAGTTTGAACGTGTTAGAGGAAGGCTGGACAGGCAGCTAGTAAGGTTGTTCAGTGCCAAACTCAGGATGAGTTCTATCTCCAGAATCTGCATGGTTCAAGGAGGAAATCCACCCCTTGGGGCTAGTCTTAGACTACCATATGCACAGCGACACATGTAAGCACTCACACATATACACACAAGAGCACCTGCTGCTCCTGCAGAGGACCCCAGTTTGGATCTCAGCACCTACATCAGACCACCTGTAACTTCACCTCTGAGGGCTCTCACCCTCTCTGCTGACGTCTGAGCAACTATGTAACCATGTAACATACACTCCCAGAGACATATACACATAATAAAAATGAAAATACTTGAGATCATTTTATACCTTTTATACAAAAAATAAAATGTCATGATATGTCATTGTGTTGAATATTTACAATTTTCAAATCCTGAAATCTTTACAATAACTTTGCTTTTTATAGGGTGGGGCTGGCATGCTTCTTAATTCAGTACAAATTCTGATATGTTTAGATTTCTTCTCAAAGCATCTGATATTCCAGGTGGAATCAGACTAGTGAGTAGCAGGAATGCCAACGCCAGAGATTTGGATCTAGCCAGTGATTGGCTAGGGAGGGGCTTTGGGCGGGCCTTCCTAGAGCGCCAAGGCTTGCTAGAAAGCTATGGAGCCAGTCTAGACTGTCACTATCAGTCTTTGTAGTATTTACCGGTGCGAGGATTCTGACATTCTGCTAACTTCTCTTAGCTTTACTAGAGCAACCTGCAACCAGAACTCGCTGGGATTGTAGAAAACCTAGGGAGCTGTAAAGACTGTCACTGCAGGAGAACGAGTAAGAATGAGCTACGTCTTAGTCCCAGGTTTTTGGTGAGGACTGTAAAGCAAACTTCCTAAGATGTCTAGGTTTCAACAAACATAAGTCCGGAGATAGCGGGAGTCCTTTTTTGCAGCACCGGCCACTCCAGCGCCGGGTCTCCCATTCAAGAAGAAACACGAAAAAAAGTCTCTCGAATAACTCCCAGTTCTCAGACCAGACCAGACCAGCTTGCTCCAGCTACTTCTTCCTGTCCTCACCCCACCGCCACCGGGACAGCGCGACTACCACCCTTCCTCTGCGTCTGGGTGGAGGGTAAGGACAGGAGCTGACCAAGACCGCCCCTCCCAACCAGGAGGTGGAGATCCCACGGGTCCTGCGACTCTACACCCACTTCCTCCTCCCTCTGCCCCTATATCACCAGCACCCCCTCCTCCTTCCCTTTTCCCTCCTCCCAGGAGACAGGGGAGGAGAAAAGGGGAGCTTGGGTCGTCATGACTGAGCTGCAGGCAAAAGATCCGCAGGTTCTCCACACGTCTGGCGCTTCGCCCTCCCCCACACACATCGGGTCCCCCTTGCTTGCACGCTTGGACTCGGGTCCCTTCCAAGGGAGCCAGCACTCGGACGTGTCGTCTGTAGTCTCGCCTATACCGATCTCCCTGGACGGGCTGCTTTTTCCTCGGTCCTGCCAGGGTCCGGAGCTCCCAGACGGAAAGACAGGGGACCAGCAGTCGCTGTCCGACGTGGAGGGAGCTTTCTCTGGGGTAGAAGCCACTCATAGGGAAGGAGGCAGAAATTCCAGAGCCCCGGAGAAGGACAGCAGACTCTTAGACAGTGTCTTAGACACGTTGTTGGCTCCCTCCGGGACCGAGCAGAGTCACGCCAGCCCTCCAGCCTGCGAGGCCATCACTTCCTGGAGTCTCTTTGGGCCAGAGCTTCCAGAAGACCCCCGCAGTGTCCCTGCTACCAAAGGGTTGTTGTCCCCGCTCATGAGTCGGCCAGAGATCAAGGCTGGCGACAGCTCCGGGACAGGAGCAGGACAGAAGGTGCTGCCCAAAGGACTGTCACCACCCAGGCAGCTGTTGCTCCCTACCTCAGGGAGTGCTCACTGGCCCGGGGCAGGGGTGAAGCCGTCCCCGCAGCCAGCTGCAGTGGAGGTGGAAGAGGACAGTGGCCTGGAGACCGAGGGCTCTGCAGCTCCGCTTCTAAAGAGCAAACCTCGAGCACTGGAAGGCACCGGCAGCGGAGGAGGAGTCGCAGCCAACGCGGCCTCAGGGGCCCCAGGAGGCGTCACTCTGGTTCCAAAGGAAGATTCCCGGTTTTCTGCTCCCAGGGTCTCCTTGGAGCAAGACTCTCCTATTGCCCCCGGGCGCTCCCCACTGGCCACCACGGTGGTGGATTTCATCCATGTGCCCATCCTGCCTCTGAACCACGCACTCCTGGCCGCCCGCACCCGGCAGCTGCTGGAGGGGGACAGCTACGACGGCGGGGCCACAGCCCAGGGCTCTTTTGCCCCGCCTAGGGGCTCGCCCTCCGCGCCATCCCCGCCGGCGCCCTGCGGTGACTTCCCAGACTGCACCTACCCTCTGGAAGGCGACCCCAAAGAGGACGTGTTCCCTCTATACGGCGACTTCCAGCCGCCTGGCTTGAAGATCAAGGAGGAGGAGGAGGGCGCGGATGCTGCTGTGCGCTCGCCGCGCCCCTACCTGTTGGCAGGAGCCAGCTCCTCCACCTTCCCAGACTTCCCGCTGGCACCGGCGCCGCAGCGAGCGCCATCCTCCAGGCCCGGAGAAGCGGCCGTGGCCGGCGGACCCAGCAGCGCCGCGGTGTCGCCAGCGTCCTCCTCGGGCTCCGCGCTGGAGTGCATCCTGTACAAAGCGGAGGGCGCGCCGCCCACGCAGGGTTCGTTCGCGCCACTGCCGTGCAAGCCACCAGCCGCCGGCTCCTGCCTACTACCCCGGGACAGTCTGCCGGCCGCCCCGGCCACCGCGGCAGCACCCGCCATCTACCAGCCGCTCGGCCTCAATGGGCTCCCGCAACTGGGCTACCAGGCCGCGGTGCTCAAGGACAGCCTGCCCCAGGTCTACCCGCCATACCTTAACTACCTGAGGTGAGCACCTGCAGGCAGCCCTGCCCTGCTCCATTCCCCCATCATCTCTGGGTGGCAGGATGGCCGCGGGGGCTTGTGGAGCTGGGCTTTGGAGACCCAACACCCACTGTCCATTGCCTCCCTTTTTCTTACATTTGTGTGTGTTTGGGGGGTGGGGTGCATAAAAGGAAGTGCAGATATACCATTTTATTGTGCACCATTCTCCTAAACATTGCCTGCAAACTTCCTGAAGCCTGAGCACCCAGGTTCAAACCCTGAGGCCTCACACACAATCTTTGATTGTGCTAAGGATTTGTTGGGGGCCTCATTAAATACTTTGTAAGAAGGACACCCCCCACCCCGGTGTGTGTGTGTGTGTGTGTGTGTGTGTGTGTGTGTGTGTGTGTGTGTGTGTGTTGGGGGAGGCTGAGATGTAAAAGCCCAGTTTTTCTGGGAGGGGTGGGGCTTAACTGTCCCTTCAGAACTGAAATCAAAAAGCCCTTAGGGATCTGCACAGGACTCTGGCCTGATTTTCTGAGGAACATCAAGAGTGTGGTAATCTGCAGGAGGCAAGTGTTTGAATGGTGGGTTTAAACAACAATTGCAGGCGGCCAGAGCATGGAACCTCACACTGGTGCAGACACCTATACTTCCCTCATATATGTCTTCAAGATCATTTTCCCCACATACTGAAGTAATGGACATGAAAAGGAAAAAAAAAACATGCTCAAGTTTTAGAGTCTCAGATGCAGTAACTAGGCAAAATAATGTCAATGTGTTAACAATGCCTTGAAATCACAACTATATTTATATGTTGGAGCAATCAACTGTTTCAGAGTTTTCAAACCGGAACCAGTGCTAATTCCAGTTAAATTCCTAAAGCTCAGCCGTGTTTGTTGTGACCCAGCATTGAGGAAGGAGGTCATATTTCATCTGCCAAAGGCAAAATCACTTCTGTATAAGGAGCTCTTTTTAAAGGAGTGTTTCTAGCATTTGTGAACATGGAAGGATGCACCTGCTCCCCTTTATTAATGTAAATGATTTGTGTGTTCAAGGAATCCATTATAGGGAGTTTAAGATATCAAGCACCAAGTTTAGTGCACTGACATTCAAATATGTGTGTATACATATGTATGTGCATATGTGTGTATGTATGTAAGTATATATGTATTTTTGTATGTTTATGGTCCTAGGAGCTGGGGATATAGATCAGTTCCTAGAAACTTTGCTTACCTACCATACACTGAGCCCAGAGTTCTGTCCCCAGCTCTTTAGAAACTGGGAATGGTGGCAAGTGCTTCTGTTTCCAGCACTTGGAAGCTGGAAATTCATGAGTTCAAGGCCAGACTTGATATGGAACAAGTTTAAAGTCAACCCAATTACATGAGACCTTTAGCAAAAAACTAATACACAAACAAAAAACCCATAAATAAATACTATGGTTCTATTTTAAAAATTCTCATAGATACCAGTTTAGGAAAGCTTTCTTTATCAGATAGCAGTGCACCTAAAACTAAACAGAGTCTGTTTGCATTTCAAGGCCAGATTCAGAAGCCAGCCAGAGCCCACAGTATGGCTTTGATTCCTTACCTCAGAAGATCTGCTTAATCTGCGGGGATGAAGCATCTGGCTGTCACTATGGTGTGCTTACCTGTGGGAGCTGCAAGGTCTTCTTTAAGAGGGCAATGGAAGGTAGGAAGCTTCCTCCTCATTCTTCCTCTCCATCCCATTGTCATGGAGACTATCTAAGACTTTATACATTTTAGTTATGCTTGTTTCTAAGAAATGATGGCATTTCTTTACACCTTAGATTATGATGCTCTTTTAACCATATGCATTGCCTACAATACCCAAGAGTGAATGTGGTTTGCTATTATAACTGTATGCTGTGACTCACACTTTCAACAGTACTCAAGCCATGACACTGGTGAGAGATTCTCTTCTTCTCAAGATACAGCTTTACTCTAGTGATGTGTTCATATGTATCTCCTGTATAAACAAAACACTGGGATTATAGTAATCAAAGCTACATATGTGTACGTATTTGCATATGTGTGCATACATTTACATACATATGAAACATGTTCACAGAATACATACAAATATATAGGATATATATACATATGTATATATATACATATATATCATTTAATACAATTGCAAATTATCTACATTTGTCCTTTCCATAAATCATGTTGATATAATATTGATATAATAATTTTAAACAAAAGTTTAGTGAGTAGATCTTTTTGTTTAGCATAGCTTCATGTGTATGAGAGGACAGGAATAATTGCTTTGAATAAATGAACAATTTGAATTTCAAAGTAACACGGTTTTCCTGAGACTATCATGCTTTCAGTAAAACCTGCACTTTTTTGGTTTTTTGTTTTTTTTTTCAAGACAGGGTTTCTCTGTATAGCCCTGGCTGTCCTGGAACTCACTCTGTAGACCATGCTGGCCTCGAACTCAGAAATCTGCCTGTCTCTGCCTCCCAAGTGCTGGGATTAAAGGTGTGCGCCCCCATGCCCAGCTAAGAACATTTATTTACATACTTAACAATGGTTTTGCAATAGTTTGTAGGGTATCTTTCAGACTTTACCTTCCATAGAAACATTTTAAAATTCCTTCCACCTCAGTAAACGCCAAGCCAAACATGTTTGCCTTTGAAGATAAGAATGCATTAACAGATGTGTCACAGTTTGATGCTGGAGAGAAAGATATTTTCTAAGAAGCTGACATGGAGTACAGAGATGGCGTGTGGGCTGAAGGTCAGCAGTAGGCTCTCCTGGTTTCTTGGGTTCTAAGTTCTAACAGCCCCCCCACACACACCTCATAAGCAGCCCATAAGGGGCTGGAACATTCATACTTCAGAGATTTCTAGGGAGGCTCTTCTGGAAATTTATGTGCTTTGTTTACTTTTAGAGGCTTGTTTTGGTTTTGGTTTTTGTTCTGACTAAGTAACTAAATTCTTAAGTGATTTGGAATGCATGCAGCTTCAAGGAGCTGAGTTCACTGTGCACCATCCAAGAGCACATGTGAGAATGGGGCAAGTGAGAGGACTTTATGATTCTGGACTCATTAGTGGAGTGTTGACTCCTTTCATGTTAGTATTTCTTGTATTCTATAGTATCCCTAGAATGCTGTAAACTTGCAATCGACCAGCCCCTTTAGAATCTTCCAAAGGCCAATTATTCTATCCTACTTCCAGTTTACGCAAGTCTCAAAGTCATAAATATGGGTAATTGGCAACTGATTCCTAGTAGTCATATATATTAAGTGGATATATATTAAATGGATACACACTAAGTGGATACATAGTAAATGGATACATAATAAGTGGATATATTAAATGGATACACACTAAGTGGATACATATTAAGTGGATATATTGAATTGATATGTATGTAAATACATATTAAATGGATACATATTAAGTGGATATATTAAATGGATATATGTATATGTATATATTAAGTAGATACATATTAAATGGATATATATTAAGAGAATATATAGTAAGTGCCTTTAACTGCAATGCTGTAAGTTAGTTGGTGTCCACAATATGTGCTGTTACTTTTCAGAAGTTACTGCATCAACTGCATACACAGAATGAGGATCACCTGTCATTGTCATTGGAATAGCATCCTAGTTTACTCTCAAAGGACATTATTAGTAAGACCCTATTTTAAACTGAAGTAGTAGAAATGAAGCACCTTTATTCAATAATACATACAAGGAACAACTAAATATACATATTTATAAATCATTTATTAAGTTAAATCAAATCTGTGAGCAAACCTATCCCTGTAGCAATTATTTATGTGCTTCCTATATCTTGAGAAAGGTACTCTTCTGTGACTTCATTTTTCTCTGTCCTGAACACAAAATGAGGGTAATAATGGCAGATAAGTTTTAAGGTGCAGATTAAATGAATTCATACATACGGTATTCAAAGACTATCCTCAGTAATGGTTTCACCCTTAAGAAGCATATAATACCGCTGAGGGGTTACTATATGCAAAAATGAAGTTTCACTGGAGATTGTCATTAAGTACCAGATAAAGAGTCAGAAAACTTAGGAGATTTATTTGGTTTCCTGTGGGAACAGAAGTTAGGAGCTGGAGAGCTTTGTGTGTGTGTGTCATATACTGTCAGGTTTTCATGATCAGTACTTAAACTCCTGAGCCATCTTGCTGGACTCTGAGCTGGGATTTGTAGGTTCTAGTACAATAAAGGAGGCTTCTTGTAAGGTATGAAGCTCAGTTTGCTCAAGGGCAACCGAGGTGTCTAAATACTGAGGAAAGGTGTCTAATCACATGCTCAGGAAAGATAGAGTTAGGTTGTGAGGGTATGGATGAATTGGGAATCAGTGGGCAAATGCAAGTGAATAGAATTGACAGACCCTTCTAGGAGTTTCCAGGAATGCGAGATAATCAGAGGATGTTAGTGGGTGGGAAGATGCTGTAACAGAGCTGGGTTGTGAATTAGTTCGAAGTAGAGGGCTGCTGTGCATATGGCAGGAGGACCAGAGGGCAATGGCAGGTGAGTTAACTGAAGCAATGATGTGACTGACAACCTTGGAATTACAAAGTGCTTCTTACAATCCAGTGCCTGTTTCCTAGGCTCCACTGAACTCATTTCATCTCCACAACAGAGGCAAGTTAGTACTCACTGTTTGCTCAGAGGAAATATAGCTGTCCTCATGACAGTTAGGAAGTGGTGAAGTCAGGATTCAAACCCAGATGGTGTGCTCCAGGTCTCAGCCCTCAACCACAGTGCTTCCTTTCTCAATATAGGAAACACAGTTAAACATGTTTGCCAAGTGAGGAAACATCTAGAATGCTAAATATGAATATTAAGAAAGAATGTAAAGAACAGAAATATGTGATATAAAGATATAGATCACATTAACTTCACATTTGGTGAAGCACCCGGAGAAAAGGCTTATCCAGGTGCCAAGTCAGTGTCCTGAGTGTTCCTTTCCTAGGGTAAGAGTGAGAGACACAGTCAACTAGGACAACTGGTTTTAATTGGTTCTACTGGTTTTATGTGGAAGAGCGAGGAGAGAGAGAAAAAAACATAACATTCAGGAAATAGAGAATACAAATGAGGAGAAAGTCAATTCAGTTGGTTGAAAAACCTATTGCACTCCTTTGACAAGACACTGGCAGAGTCAGTGTGAGCCAGGACATGGTCAGGAATTACACAGTGTCTATCAGAGGTGAAAATAGCACTTTCCAATTCTACTAATTTAGGCCAGAAATTTGGTCTTGTGGGGCACAAAGACATTTTTATTGGCTCACTTTAATATGCATAATGACCAGAAAACTATTAGACATTCAGTAAATCAATATTTTACTCTGTAAACTGGTCATCATACCTAATTATGCTACATTCTTATTTGGATGGGTCACTGTGTGACAACATTGGTAGGAGAGACATTGAATGCAGTATGGTTAGACAAATATTATAATAGAACTGTATTATTTATAATACTCAAGACTGTAACATGAATGCATTTGTAATTGTTTTGCTATATTATAACACTTTCATTTGGGTATTAATTATTCATGAATTAGTTACCTGAAGTACCTCAGCTCAAGCACTAATGTACTGACTACCTGTCTTACCCAGGCCCTAGGCTAAGTACAGGAGGGAGGTCAATAAAGCAGAGTATACACTGCTGGCCACTGCTTGAGAGGTGACATGCAGAAAAGGATATACTACCAATAGCCACAATTAACTACATATATGCTAAATGGTTTATGCATGCAGTGCTTTACTGCCTGAAGCACTGGCCCTTGTCAGAAACAATGGGGTTTAGAGAACTTTTATAGGAGAATTGTTATGGGTAGGCCATGGTAAAAACAGGACAGAAATGAAATGCTTTTATTTTATTAAGAACGTGTTTCTTTCAATTGGTGATGATAATTGAGCATCTAAACAAGACTGACTTAGAATCAGACTTTCCCACAATATCACTTTATGAAGAGAAATAAGAGTAGGCTGTCCACTAACAGCTGAGTAAGTCAGGAATGCTTTATCATCTGTAGTCCACAAAATTACCCAACAATCTCCTCCACTATAATTTATGTAATTAACATTTAGGGTCTTGAAATAATTCACCAATCATCGTATTTGATTTAATGTGATCTCAGAAAGTTTATCCTGGGCAGTTTCCCATTATCATAAAAATAAATGTGTAGTCATTCACTGGACTTCATTTCAAAACTCTATAGCCAGTTTCTTCTCAAGCAGGAGGTCTTTCTGTCTAACACTGAAAATAAATGAACATAGGTAGAGCTTGACACACTGAAGTAAGGAGGAAGTAGAAAGATGCATTGTGTGGCATATGTTTGACAGTGCCATTAAGAACTGTATACCATTAACACCACTGTACTGAGGAAAGCAGAGCCATCAGACATCCATATTTACCATGGCAGCTGTGTCCGCGAGCACTGAGGCCAAATTTTCTCCTAACTGCCCAAGGAACATGACAGTGCATTGTACTTAAAAAAAATTAAATCATTACTGATAAAGCTTAAGTCCTCATGCTCAACACTGTTAGTCTTCTCCTATCATGGACTCTTCAGTGTGTCTATGTTAATGCTTTACAATATGTGCATATAATATGAGGAGCTGTTTAAAACATAAGCAGTATCATTTACTAGAATGTATGTGCCATTGAATCATTATCCATAAGGCTTTTTTTCATCTAATGATGTGTATACACTTGCATATGCATGTGTACATCTGGACATGTGTGCGTGCTTCTTATGAATGTTTATGTACATAAGTGTACCTGTATGGGAGTGGGGGAATCATGTGTGTATGCATACATATGTATGTGTTTGTGCATGTGTATGTATACATGTATGTCTAAGTCATACTCTATTGCTGTGAAAAGACACAATGAATATGACAGCTCCAATAAAGGTAAGCACTTAATTTGGACTTGCTTATAGTTTCAGAGGTTTAGGCCATTATTCTCATGGTGGGGAGCATGGAAGCACACAGACAGACATGACAGCTGAGAGTTCAATATCTGGATCTGAAGGCAGCAGGAAGAGAGAGATACTGGACCTGGCTTGAGCATCTCAAACCCTACAGTTCCTGCCCCAACAAGGACTCACGTACTCCAACAAGGCTATACATCCTAATTCCTTCCAAGTAGTGACATCCTGATGACTAAGCATTCAAAGATATGCACCTCTGGGGGCCATGCATATTCATGCTACCACAATGTGTGTGCATGCTTGTATTCATTCATATGTGAATGGCATTTACATGCTTATATACATATATATTTGTGTGTACACATATGCATGCTGGTGTGTGTACCAGTGTGTGTCCATACATGTGTATGCCTTACACATATATTTGTATGTATGCTTGTGTGTACTGTATATATGCATACATGCATGTGGGGGATACATGTGTGAGTGGAATGGTGTAGTTCTAACTTGCTCTTTGAAACTTTCTCTAATGATTTAGAATTAAAATTCTTCTCTCCAAGCATTGCTGGAGTTAACATTTCTTGTGCTTGGTAAATGCCTGCCCCATTCTCTGGGTTTAAGTCCTTTGATGAAGCTCCTAAAACATCAAATCCTCCTGCTGCCAACATGACTTCATTCATTTTATAGGTGTCTATGTTATATTTAAGAAAAAATTCTATTAGGATTACAGAGATAAATATGTATGTAGTGCCTGCCTTCATTCACTGCAAACATAGGAAGAGAAAACTCAAATGCAAATCTAGTCTATTCAATGTACAAAAACATACAATGCATGTATGAATGAACACAAGCATACATATGTATGTATACACTCATGAACTTCCACTGCCATATAGACACACAAATGTACACACACATTCACACAGAAGCATTCACACATATGTATACATGCACATGCATACACATGTGCACATGCACAAATTATATGAAAAGAATATGAGAATGTTCTGGTGTGGGTATCCTAGAACTACGGAAGACAACACTACATTGCAGAAGGTCAGGACAGATATAGGATGTCCAACTAAAATATCTGATGGTACACAAAGGGATCACTCATCTAACAGACCCTGACTGGCCTTGACTTTATCTGGGCACTTGTCTAACACATGTAACTCCTTTATGAATACAATGAAGTAGAGATACTATATTATAACTAAATTTTACCAAGAAATGCACAAAGAATTACCACTACCCAATAAGTCTGACTGTAATGTCTCTGTCTTTTAAACTCCTACCTCCCCTAATGTCTTATCAGATTATTTTGGATTTGAATAAAGATTAATTATGTTTTTTAGGAGTAAGCATGGTTTCTATCTGGAGACTGGCTCCTTAACACTGTCCTAATCCTTTCTCTGCTCAGAGTGGCTCTGCATTGTGCTTTTCTTTGATTTATGTTTCCACTGCAAAGTTTATATAAACAAACTATTATAAACCAACACACTAAAACACACACACACACATCTTCTATGACAGGAAATTCTTACATCTCAATTGAGTGATTATGGTGGCAGAACAAATCCTTGGCAGGTCGTTTTATGTGAGGAAATCTTTGACGTCTGATAAAAGATAGGCGAACACCATTTGGTGAAGATTAAACACCACCTGAAAACCATGCCTGATATATATGGCTGACACTTTTTTTCATTTCCAATGATCTTAAGACAGACTTTAATGTAGACATGTGGGTCACTTTTTTTGGTTTTAAAACCCTGTCATCATTGAAAGCATTTGAAAATCATCTTTGAAAGTGATTGTTTACGCCTGTAACCTAAGCCTTAGGAGACTGACACAGGAAAGCCTTGGATTTAAAGACATCCTAATCTACACAGAAGGCCCTGTTTTCTAAAAGAAGTAAGCCATATATTTTGTGCTGGATCCACAGCTACCTAACAACACATGGAAGGGAACATGAATCCAAATTCTACTGATGCTGAATATGTTTGTGCATTTAAATATAGATGCACGCCCCATTTAATTTCTCTTTGGGAAGTTTGTCCCATTTCAGTGAACTGTTCTATGTTATTTTATACTGTGATGATCCTTACAAAGTCTTTCTTGTTTCTTCTTCTTTTTTCACTTTATCTTCTACAGAACAAAGAAACAAAATTCCTTTCCAAAAAGTTTTAGCATATTATTAATTTAGTTTTAAATTCAGCAACTGCTGCTACATAATCTGTTATTTCCTTGACTTATTTTCATGACTACATATTTTTCTGGAGGCACATTATGCAATATAATAACATCTTCTACAGAAAATCATACATAGACTTACCACATTCTTTATTGTTTTGCAACCAACGGACTTACTTATACAACTGACCAAACACTTAGTGAATATGAATCACTGACCCAAAGCTGTTCTCAAATATCTGTAGACAATATGATAGAAAGAATTCAACAGTAAGGTCCAATGATGAAATTTAAATCTATATGGAAGCTAGAAAGATCAGAAGATGACTCCAACTATGCAGACCTCAGAGTGAAGGTGTAACTTCAGAATGGTGAGAAAATAACAAACATGGAAATTATGTGATAAGTTATTGCTTTTGCTCCACATCAGTCATTGTGAGAGCCTCTTACTTAGCTCCTTTCATCAATACAGAGGCATGTATAACATTTATCTTCATCTCTAACTGCACATGCAAAATAGACTGAACAGATAATTTCCCTATGGGGTAGATACTGTTCAAACTGAATTTGCGGAAAACTCTATTGCGCTGTAATGAATGTGGTGTGTTCGCTTTGTAGTTAGATAACAAATCAGGTGAACAGAAAATGGATATTTAACTCAATAAAAAAATAGGTCTCTGGAGGAGATAATGAGAACCAACTCCAGTAAAAGCATTTAATGGTTACGGAAAATAAACTTCTGGGGATAAAAAATTATACAGGCACATGGTAGATAGTCAATAAGTATTTGTTTATTGAACCATCAGAATTACTACCCAGTGAGCATTTAGACTGCCGCTGAGGTGCGGAAGGTTTGATCTACATCACTGTACACTGAAGTGCTGTTTTATAGATAAGGAAAGGAAAGCGCCAGGAGATTAAATGAGTTGTTCAAGGCCAAGTCCTAATAGGTGGAAACTTGGATAGCAAAAGTATGTTTAATAGCAATATAAAAATTGTTTTTAGTAGATCAAAGAGACTTAGAGCATCCTAGAAACGTTAGCATTATTGAGACCTCCAAAGATCTTGTGTATATATGGATTATACGTTACCCACCATATTAGAAACTAAAATTGACATTACAGAAATTGAAAAAATTGCCCAGTGGTTATGAGCACATGCTAGGGTAGGAGTATAGATACAAGCACCCTCATGCCTAGCAACTCACAAATGTGTGTGTGTGTATGTGTGCGTGTCTGCGTCTCTCTCTCTCTCTGTCTCTCTCTCTCTCTCTCTGTCTCTCTCTCTGTGTGTGTGTGTGTGTGTGTGTGTGTGTGTGTGTGTGTGTGTGTGTATGCATCTGTGCGTGTGTATGCCAGGTACCTGTGAAGGTCAGAAGAGAGCACTCACTCCCCTGGAGTTATACTTATAGGTGGTTGTGAGCCACCAATGTGGGTGCTGAGAGCCCCTGTCTGATCCTCTAGGAGAGCAAGAATCACTCTTAAGCACTGAGCCATCTCTTCAGCCCCATGATTTTATACATTCTGAAATTCTGCTTCCCTCATTTCAAACATAATAATCCATTAGATATTGTTTTTTTTTCTGAACAAAGAATCCAATGGCAAGTAAAATTGTGCTTACAAGAATCTTTGATTATCAGCATGATTCTTTTGTTCATGTTTTATGAATCTCTGACAGGATACATGCACAACAAATCCTACTGGTTTCATATTAAAGTGAAATTAAGATATGCTTGTAAGCTGTAAGAAGAATGGCATTGTTTTACAAGTTTGTAAGTCACTTTAATATTAGCCTTCATAAAAGACTGATCGAGTCTCCTTTCTGTAATCACATCCAATCTGCTGTTTTGGGTGAAGTCTATAAAGTGGTGGTTCCACAAAGACACAAAGTTGTAAAATGGACGAGTGTTTTGATGGCCTTTTTAGACATCACAAGGAGTGGTTATTTCTTTGGACACAGCAAAAGGATGCTTTTCCACTTTTATTGTCCTTTCTGATTTTATCTCCTACAAATCACTCTCCTGTTTCTTTCTTCCAAAAGGAAATTTTCTATTTTTAAAGTACAATTTATAATGGAAGCCTTGAGCTGGGCAAGTTTTTAAATTTAATTATCAAGTTCCAAAGTGAGTAGTTTGTATCCTAAAATCTAGAATTTTCCAGTGAGTTTTGTGTCTTTCTCTCATTTGTTCCTTTTAACATTATCATGATCTTTATACATTCAATGTGCTTTAATCACATGAATTTATTTAAATTATGTTTAGCCACTGTCTTAGTTCATTTCCTGTTGCTAACAACATAATACGGCAGGCTGGATGAATTATGAGGAAAGTGATTTGTTTCTAGATCATGGTTCTGGTCCAGGTTGAGGGGACACACCTAATACCTTCTTGGTTTCTGAGTCCTGAGACAAAGAAGGACTTATGTTGAGACAAAGAGCTAAACTGAGTTCCAGAAAACTGGATGTTATAGTAGACCCTCTCCTGAAGTTATCCATGAAATCACTATTCTCTTAAATCTTGAATGGCATGCACAGGTTAGCCCCCTGTTATGACAAAGCTCTATTCAGCGATCCCATCTGCTCCTACCTCTTCATGTCTCTCTATGATATTAAATATCAGCATAAACTCTGGAGGCAGAAACAGTCTTCACGCCATAGCACCAACATGGCTTTGGCACAGTTTTCTCAGACTTCCATAAAAATCAACTTTTTTTTTTTTTTTTTTTTTTGCTGTAAAAGAGCATCCCATTTGTTTGCCTATTATTTCATCAATAATTTCTCCAATGATTGCAGGTTATTTTGGATGATAAGATTAAATTTGAATAATCTAACTCCTAGTATCTGTTGTAGCCAACACTGGACAGAAGTAGAAAATACAGTTTTTGAAAAGTGACGGGGCCAAAAATTTATGCCATTATTTCACAAACAGTTGTACAGATATTTGGATACCACAAAGTTCTTCATTGTGAGGGATTTTCTATCCATTGTAGGATGCTTGGCAGAGTGTCAGAACCTTTCTTCATAAGCACCTACTTAAGTTTATCAATCAAAATTCTGTTCATTCATTGTGGAATACCTTGCAGAGAGTTGAGGAAAATCGACTCTAGCTGCTCCTGTTTCTGTTAAGAGCATATAAAGCTTTTAAATTCTACAAAATATTCTTTAGTTAAAAATAATTTGTAAGTATCTATATTTCTAGTAGCATTGAAATAATCTGCATTGCACTGGTTGTGTACAGTTGTGACTAAATAACTGACAGAATGACTTAAAGAGAGAGTGGTTTACTTTGGCTCAGAGTTTCAGAGGGCTCTGTACATGGAAATTGGGCCCAAGTTGAGCCCCAAATCATGGAAGAATTGTGGAGGAATAAGCCATTCTTCACGATGCAGAAACAAAGTAGAAAAGGACAAGAAAAGTCCTGCATAGCTGTCCAAGGGAAGGCTCCAGCCACCCACTACACACAGCTGCCCTGCTCTATATCCAACGATTTATTTTGTCTTGGTTTTAGTCCTAGTCATTTTGCCTTCTCATCTTAAGTTTGACTTCATTGGCCTTCCTGTGCTGTGTCTTCTCCTATTTTCATGGTCGCGGTAGCCTTGTGAAAGTCTACTTTTTAAGCAGAGTTCAGGTTTTTTCTTTTTTTTAACTTTTTTTTTGTTTTTTGTTAATTAGGTATTTATTTCATTTACATTTCCAATGCTATCCCAAAAGTCCCCCACACACTCCCCCACCCACCCACTCCCACTTCTTGGCCCTGGCGTTCCCCTGTACTGAGGCAGATAAAGTTTGCACGATCAATGGGCCTCTCTTTCCACTGATGGCCGACTAGGCCATCTTCTGATAAATATGCAGCTAGAGACACGAGTTTTTAGTGTTCTCCTTTAAGCCTGCTTAGTTTACCTGTGTTTTTTTTCCATTAGAAATTTTATTCATTCAATATGTATTTAATCATACTTTTTCTCCCTGTCTCAGATCCTCTTCATCTTTCTACCTATCCAACCTTATGCTCTCTCTTTCTTCACCTCTCTTGCTTTCTTTTGCTTTTTTTGTCAAGCGCGCGCGCGCGCGCGCGCGCACACACACACACACACACACACACACACACACACACACACGAAAAACAAAATAAATAAGTAAAAAATATAGTAAGACAAAAAGGATACTCAAACAAAATCAACAACAAGATGAAACAAAATCCCACAGAAAAATCATGGAGTTTGCTTTGTGTTGGTCAACTATTCCTGGGCATGGAGCCCGCTTTGGGGTGAGGTTGATATACCCAGTGGCACTCATCCATGGGCTTTAAAGCCCAGTTCTTAGAGCCTAGGCTCTACATGTGCCTTTTGAGATTATCTCTGCCCTTTTCTTTCTCCATTTCTGGGTTATAGAAATTGAGTCTATAAAAAGTAGCCCAAATTAATAAGCAACATGCGTCTATTGAATTTTATCCAAGACTTCTGTGTGTCTGTGGTGGGAAGACTTTCTTCATGTGCACCAATTCATGGCACCTCCGTTTCCACCTCCTGGGTCATAGTTCCTGAGATAGACTACACTTACTCTTTTTTGTTGTTGCTGTTTTGTTTTGTTTGTTTGTTTGTTTGTTTTGTTTTGTTTTTTTGAGACAGGGTTTCTCTGTGTACCCCTAGCTGTCCTGGAACTTACTTTGTAGACCAGGCTGGCCTCGAACTCAGAAATTCGCCTGCCTCTGCTTCCCAAGTGCTGGGATTAAAGGCATGCGCCACCATGCCCGGCTACTACACTTACTCTTATAGATTCTTTTCTGTGTAGTTTCTTCCGATTTACAAAAGAAAACCATGATACCCTGTAAATATTCCTATACACAACTGACATTTGGTCACTTGTGCTCTTACTAAAAGGCAGCTCAAACGCTAGAGTAATGGCTCGATGCATAGGACCATGCACTCTTCTTACAAAGGATGTAAGTTTGGTTCCAAGCATCCATGTCAGGCAGCTTGTAACTGCCTAGAACTCCAACTCCAGGGACCTGGCACTCATGGCTTCCAAGGGCAGTTCTACTCATGTGGACATCCTTCTTCCATACTCAGATAATCCTAACCCCCCCCCCCAAAGAAAACAAAAACAAAAAATGAAACAACACAAAAAAACTCTTCAAAAATGACCAACATCATACAGACTTTTCTTTTAATATTTTATAGGAGATTCTTCTTCTAATTTACAGTGTGAAAGTTTTATTTCAGTTAAAATGGAACCATGTAACATAATTAAAATATTATGAATAAAAATTCACTAGACAGTGAAGTTACTTAGTCACATTTTTTTATAATATGAATGTTTTTAAATAATTGAAACAGCAGGGAGTTTAATATAGGGAGAGGTTAGAAACAATATGTAAGTGCAATTACTCAGCCACACATACACACACACACACACACAAACATTCAGGCATGCACACATGCACGCACAGGGTACCTAATGCAGTTGCTAATTCTCTTTGACTTAGAAGGCCTTATTTCCCTCTGGCTCTCATACTCTTTCTGCCTCCTCTTCCATGGGTTTCCTGAGCTCTGAGGGGAGGAATTTGATGGGGATGTTTAAATCTGAGTGTCTCAAGGTCTCTGACTCTCTATGTAATATCTGGCTATGGGTTTTTGTATTTTTTCTGTATGCTGCAGGAGGAGGCCTCTCTGGTGACAGATGAACAAGGCACTGAAAAAAATACAGAGGAATATCATTAGGGGACATTTTATCTCTACTTATTTTTCCTTTTTTAGACCAGTATTATGTGGCTTTTCCATAATCCTTGGACTGTCTAGTCTTAGGTTCTTGATCACACAAGCAGTGCTACGTATGGGCTACATCTGGTAGATTGGAATTAGTTATTGGTTAGTTACTTTCACAAGCTTTGTGTCACATTGCCTCAACATATCAGGCAGTATACCCTTGTGGTAAAGGAGTTGTGGTTGCCTTGGTGTTTATGTTACTTTTTTGATAGCATGCAGATTACTTTCCTGTACCAAAGAAGCATGGCATGAAGGCTCTATGTAGACACTAGCTCACTATCATGTTCAATATAGGCATTGTCTTCAGCAATGTGTCCTTGCTATCTGTGGAGAGCAACCCTATAGTACTGGCAACAGACTGTGTTGTTTGGGGATTCCCACTAGTCCCTTTGGCCAACAACTTAATTAGATGTAACCTAATCCCAGTACTGGGAGCTTGGCTGGGTGACAAGAGATGGGGATCCTGTCTCCCCCATTACTTGTAGATTTTATTTAGATTACCTTCATGCATGTATATATTTTAAGAAGTTTCTACTACATTAGGTTGCCATACTACCCCTCAAATGCCCCTTAATTTTAGCTGTCTCTTCCCATAGTCTCTCCCACAACTCCCCATGGCCTCCAACTCCCCACTCTTGTGAAATGAGTGGGTCTCTGATTCCAGTGCCTTCTTTTCCATCTGTTGCTTTGACTTGTCCAACTGTGATGTGATAGTTTTTGTTTTATCTTACTATATTTTATTTTGTATTTTTTAAAAAATGAATGAATGAATGAATGAATGAATGAATGAAAACCTAGCTACAAGAGTAAAAGTTGACAACTGAACTGTCATTTATACATGCTTGGAGAGGGAAAATCTGTTTTCTCTATTAGTGTGGACACTGGTTATATCAGTCACGCCAGGACAGTCCTTATGTTGAGGAGTAGTTGACTAACACATATGGATACCATGTACTTCAGTGTGGTTTTCTTTTGTTACAGTTTGGAGTTTTGTTTTTTCTTTTTCCTTTTTGTGTATGGTTTTATTTTGTTGTCTTAGTTTGGGGGTTTGTTGCTGTATAGGGTGTTTGAGAAAGAACTTAAATCTGAGTGTGTTGGGAGGAGCAGAGGATTTGGAGGGACTTGGGGATAGGGGAAATATGATCAAAGTGTATTTAAATTTAAAAGTTGTTTTAAACAAGAAAAATATAATTTAAAAATCACCATGGCAAAAAACCGAAAAGGATGTTTTAGATATCTGCTATGATCTATGCTGATAGAAGGAATGATTTTAAAATGATGAAGTAAATACATAGTCAACTGTGAAAAATAAAAGCCAGAAAGATACCCGAGAAATCCAAAGTTGTTATCTCACTTCCATGTGCATGTACCCACCCAACACCAATATACACATACAGAGATGCACACATGTACACACAGAGACACACACATGCACGCACATACATGCACACACACACAAACACATACACAGACACTCATGCATGCACACATGCATGCACACATGCACATACAGACATGCACACACATACACACACATATGCATACACATACACACAAATACACACATGTGTATTCTTATATTGTACTCATGAATTATGTTATAATTCATGGTATAGTATTATAAATGGCAGTGGGTTATATATAAAATTGTATATAATAAAAATGCTTGGAGAGGAAAAAATAACCATCTTAATTTACTATGCCTAACAATGCATTCAATTGTATAGGTTACATCCCTGTGTATGACTATATTCGGATGGCCATATGTGAACAATAAGCATTAAGATGCATATATTTATCCAACAAATGTTTATCGACATTTTATTAGATAAATGTGTTAAAGCATTAAAATTCAGCTTCCACTATGAAAAATTGGCATGCGGATTGTATGAAACAAGCATTTGGCTCATAGAAAAACACCAAAGGTTTTCTGGGATCATTCAGGTTAGACTAGATGGAAAAGGATAAGCAGATCCTTAAAGGATGAGTCAGAGGAGGGAAGGGTGTCAAGGAGCGTGGGAGACACTTGTAAGATAGGGATAGTTAGCATGCTAGACTCTGAAGAACACAAAAAGATATACATAATTTAAATGAAAAGGGAGGGGGGCTGAGGTAGCTTAAGGACCCAGCCATGTATGATGGTGTGAGCCTTTAATCACAGTGTTGGAGAGGCAAAGACAGATGGCTCCAGGAGCTTACTGAGACCAGCCAACCTAGTCTAATAGGTGAGCCCTAGGACTCAGAGGGAGATCTTTTGTAAGATACTAAAGGTTGACTTATAGCCTTCAACTGCACCCACTGATACACACACACACACACACACACACACACACACACACACACACACACAAATAAATACAAAGGAAAAACAAATATAATGTAATAGTTGCTATTTCTTCCCTTCTTTTCCCATTCTGAAATAGATGATAAATTTCCCCAGGAGAAATGTCATGTTGTGTCATACAGTTCAGGAAATTCTTCCTCAAGTTTCAACATAGACAGGTGCTGTAAACATTAATTGGGAGCTAGACAGCATCTCCTATTGGGGTTGTCATTATGACATGCATGTGGTTAACTCCTGTTGGAGAATGTGCAGGTAGATAGCTAAGTAGTTTAATAGATTGCCTTGTTATAGACATGCAGAATGATCATGTAATATTGGACCAGGGCGAAGTTATGTTGTACAAGGAACAAGCAAATAAATGTAGCATTTGCTACATCTTAAAACCTGCATATAAGCTGGGAAAGATTGTTATTAGAAAAGTGTAGGCAACAGATGTTTTACTGGACTGTCATTCCCAAAGTTTAAGACTGTATAGATTTCCATACTAACACTGGAACAAATCCAGTCCATTTGTTCTTGACTTTTTTAAACCTAAACATGCACCCAGGTACTTAAGGAAATGATACCTGTAATGAAGTCCCTTATATTCTGAATGGCTGCAAGTTCTGGGCAGTTATTGAGCTACAGAGGCAGTGTCTGGGCTCCATGCTACATTCATAGGCAACTCTTGTTGGGACTGCATGATTGCCATGTTCCTTTTGCCAAACAGACTACATGGAGACTAACCTGTAACTATACCTTACGGGATGGTGTTTCTGCTTCCAAGTTCTGATGGCCCCGCACTTAGTTGCAAAGATGCTCATCATTAGAATGAACTGAGCTTCCAGGCCCTATGGATCCACTAATACCATTTGAGCATCCATTCCAGTCTTCTGTAGTTGCCATTGAAGTGACACATTAGAGGAAATGTGGGTTATGTCAACCCATTAAGATTGTAACTTCATGTCAGGGTGCTCAACTATCAGAATGCCCCTTGCCACTTAAAATTAAATGCTAGACTACCCAGCTCTTTACCTGCCATGACATAAAAATTGTATTCAATTTAATAGTCATGGCTTCCTTATTTAGATGCAAACTTCTGTTTAAATGTTTTTAGCACTCACTATTATCTCATTTAGACCCTGAACTCAAAGGTGAGGTACCACGTGGGTCTGTCTCATTTCTAGCATACAGTGGTGGCCAGCAAAAGGCAGGCTATAAGGATCATAAGCCTGATGCTCTGTGTAGACCTTTTGACTCTGAGTCTTTATAACTTGTGAATAACTTGTACTTTTTCATTTTTAGGGCAGCATAACTATTTATGTGCTGGAAGAAATGACTGCATTGTTGATAAAATCCGCAGAAAAAACTGCCCAGCATGTCGTCTGAGAAAGTGTTGTCAGGCTGGGATGGTCCTTGGAGGTAATGTTGATGTTTTCATCAATAGTGTAGTGTGGCTTACACTTTATTATAACACTGAGTCAGAAGGATCTCAATACTTTTATTTGTTTATTTATTTATTTATTCACTTTGCATCTTAATCACAGCATCTCTCCCTTCCTTCCTCCCTCACCCTTACAAATCCATCTCCCATTACCCCCATCCCTTTTCCTCAGAGAAGGGGCAGTCCTCCTTGGGTACCACCCTGTCCTGGGACATCCAGTCTTTGCAGGACTAAGCACATTCTCTCCCATTGAGGTCCAACCAGATATTAGGGGAAGGGAATACAATGGCAGAGTCAGAGACAGCCCCTGCTCTGCTTCAATTCTTAGAGGGCCGACACAAAGACCAAGCTACACATCTGCTGCAAATGAGTAGGGAGCTTAAGTCTAGCCACTACATGCTCTTTGGTTGCTATTTCAGTCTCTGTGAGCTAATATGGGCCCAGGTTAGTTGACTCTGTAGGTCTTTTTGTGGTGTCCTTGACCTCCATGGCTCCCTCAATCCTACCCCCTACTCTTCAATAAGACTCCAAAGGTCTGCGTGGTGTTTTGGTTATGGTATATGGGTTTATTTCTGGAAAGCAGCTCTGCATCTTTTTTGATCAGCCGCTGGATAAAGCCTCTCAAGCATAGTTATGTTAGGTTCCTGACTGCAAGCATAGCAGAGTATCGTTAAGTGTCAGGGGTTGGCTCTTGCTAGTCTTAGACATGTTCCCCACCAATTTTTGTTCTCACACCCAGCCCTCTCCCATCCTCTCCCCCCACCTGATTCCCATCCTTGTTCTCTTCCTTACCTCCTCCTTCATCCTGGTCCCTTCCTTCACCCACCTCTGATGTCTATTTTATTTTCCCTTCTGAGTGGGATTCACACATCCTCCCTTGGGTCTTCTTTATTACTCAGTTTCTTTGGGTCTGTGGATTGCAACACGGTTATCTTGTACTTTATGGCTAATGTCTACTTAGATGTAAGTGCATGCCATGGGTGTCTTTCTGGGTCTAGGTTACGTCACTCGAGTTGATATTTTCTAGTTCCATCCATTTAGCTGAAATTTTCATGATGTCTTTGTGTTTCATATCTGAGTAGTTTTCCATCGTGTAAATATACCACATTCTCTTTATCCATTCTTCAGTAGAGGGACATGTGGGTTGTTTCCTTACATGTCCTTGCTATTATGAAAAAAGCTGCTACAAACATAGTTGAGCAAGTGTCCTTGTGGTATAATAGAGCATCTTTTGGGTATATACCCAGGAGTGATATAGCTGGGTCTTGGAATAGAACTAATCCAAATTTTCTGAAAAACCACCAAATTGGTATCCAAAGTGGTTGTACAAGTTTGTACTCCCATCAGCAACAGAGAATTTTTAAATGATTTTCAAGCCTGTTGGGGGCCTTAGGCTCCTTGAATAAAGAGTGAGAGATCAGAGATATCATCAAGCTTAGAACTTGATCCTGAAGGTTTATCAGATGCAGATTAAACAGTGAGAAATTAAATGACCATCACCACCATTGGACTGAAAATCCACTTGATGGACATGTAGTTATTCCCTGTACATGGTTTTGCTATTAGGCTCCCTAAGGCTTTTAATTATATGGCAATAAATACACTAAGGACGGACCTGGCAGATGACTGAGTAGGTAAAGATGCTTGCCACTAAGCCTAATGACTCAAGTTCAAACCCTAAAGCCCATGTGGTGGAAGGGAAAAACCAATGTTCCATAGTAATCCTTTATGTTAACCATACATACAGCATGGCATATGGATATGCCACTCAATCAGTCATACTGAAGTCATGAACTGTAGGAATAGTAAAAACCTTGTCTTGCAAATGTGAGTTTGACCTCCAGAATCCACCTTTTTTAAAAGGCTGGGTATAGTAACTCTGACTTATGACCCAAGTTCTTGGGAGACAAAGACCAAAATGTGACTGAGGCTTGGAGGCTAGCCAGTGCAGCCTATTAAGTTCCCGGTCTGTTAGTAGAAACCATCTAACAAAAGAAGAGGAGAAACTCCCATGGTTATCCTTTAACCCCCACAAACACATGCACAAGAATGCATGCACACTCTTACACACACACACACACACACACACACACACACATGCACTCACACATATACCCAAAAATATTGTGTCAGACTTCAAAATAATGGTTTGTTTATTCTTTGGGTATTTCATATATTTTGATCATATTCATTCCCTCTATAACATTTCCCAGAGCTCCCCTGGTTCCCTACCTACACAGCTTCTACCTGTTTCTCCCTTCCTCTTTTTCTCTCTCTTAAAAATAAAAAAATATGTGGAATCCAAGGCCTGGCTTGGTGTATGGTTGGTGGACCCAAATGACATTCCATTGTGGGGTGACAGTCATATACTATATAAGAATGCTTAGGAATCAGTTTTGTATGTGGATACAACCATTAAAAAGCCCAATGGAACATGCATTATATGTTGACATTAAAAGATTTCTTCTTCCTCGTGCTGCCTAAGGCAAGCTTGCTTGTGTTCCCTCAATGTTCCATATTTCTTCCTTCAGGAGGTGTTATTTTTAGACCAATGTTCTTCAGATTTACAACCTCACCCAAGTGCTATTTCCTCCCTAAAATTTTGCCAGTGTTCTTGGGCAAAATTTACACCCGCTCAACACACTTCCCACTTTGCTAGCTCACTGTGTTAGAGCATTCCTGGTATTTTATGGTCTCATGATTACTGTTTTCCCCAAGTCAACACCCAGGTCTCAAATGTGCTCATACAATGCCTGGCTGGGAAGGCACTCAGAAGGCAGTGACTACATTAGTACACCCACTTTTCAAATCCTGCACCTCAATTTCCTCCTCCCTTTGTGTCAATGTTATCTCCAGAAGTCTTTGTGACCTTCCATGTTTTAGAAAGCCAGCCTTTCTCACAAGTCACACATCTTGTTTGCTTTCTGAGAAAGACTTGGAGATGTTATGGTTTCTTCTGCCTCTACCTCTGCTTTTTCTATGGCACTGGGATCTCTAATACAATAGCCTTCCTCCATCATGATTATAATGATTCATCAATTCACTGGCAATTTCATAATGGGTTTTGATGATACTTAACACCTGCTCCTCTCCCAACTCCTCCTATCTCTATCCTACTCAACTTTGTATCTCCTCTCTCTCTCTCTCTCTCTCTCTCTCTCTCTCTCTCTCCTTAAATTAATTATCTACATTTCTACAGAGTCCTGTTTGACTGCCCATATACCTCTGGGTATGAGGTCATCCACTGAAGCTTGGCTGACGCATCTGTCAGGAACTTTAATCATATTATTCCTTAAATGCCTTTAAATTTTTCCCTTCAACCACAGATTAGATATAAGGTAGTAGACAGACTCTCTGGGGTCTGTCTGATAATGTGGGGTCTGACCTATAGAGTCTCATGATATTCTTGGGCTTTGCCCTGTCATCCAAGCTTGTATAGTCTTCCATTGTCTTCTCTGTACAAACTTCTTATCTTCTTGTCTGTTCACCTCATTATTTGAGTACTTCTCAAGCCATGCTCTAACACTTCCATAGTTACCACCATATTTTCCCAATTCTACATTATCACTTTTAACTAAGATTTCTCCTTCTTCTGACTTCTTCCTTCTGCTCACTTCTCCTTTTTTCTTATTTGCTTTCCTCCTGCCTACCCCTCTTCACTCCTCTTTTCCCTAATTTTCTTTATATCAGCAGAAAATTAAAATTTCCATTGTGTCCAGTGTTTGTCTTGCAATTATGAGGACATTTTGCTTGATATCTATAACTTACTATTTAGAATGGATGGGCATAATGATTCTAGTTTTAGGCAGTAAAGACCAACATATCACTGGGAGTTGGTGGCCAGCCATTCTAGCCAACCTGATACACTCCAGGGTTGTAACAGACAGTTTCACAAACTTCAGCCTTCACAGGGCTTGCACTCAGAAGTGTGGAAGGTGACACACATGCTAAAGGACAACAGGTTCTGTGAACAATGTTAAGCAGGTATATAGATGCATGAGGGTCAGGGAGATCAGCTGGTTCCTGAGCCCTATTCTGGCTCACACCTTTATTCTATAAGCAGAGCTATTTCTAAGACAGTGGGTTTGATAGCGATGACTTTCCTAAAGCAGTCCTAAAGCAGTGTGAATATATTCCTAACAGTTAAAATATGCATCCAATGTACTGCTGAAAAACAGCTTACATAGTGGTTTGCACTCCTTCATGGGAATAAAGTTAGACCAGTATGGTTTTTGTTTAGTGTATTACACACCCTGCTTAGAACCATCTTTGCTGCTCTTATCCACAGAACAGCCTAATCTCTACTAAGATAATTATGTTGTAAAAGGTGTGAGTCTGGGTCTGGAGAGCAAGGGCAGATTTTACCAGGGTAAGATCTAGAGGATCCTGGAGGTATGCTACTTACTGCCTGTGGCCTAGTTTCTAGGGGATAAAAGTGGGGAGAGAAGAGAAGTAACCCTACCTGGACCTTCTGTGTGCCACTTCATAGTGCCATATCCCTTCCAAGTTCATATCATTGGCATGTCAGAGCCCTTCTACTCAATGAAGCCAAGGTAAATAAGGGCGTCCTTTGCAAACTGGTTTTCTCCAGATGATGATCTTTATGTAGCTTTCTCTAGTCCTAACTAACACTCCCACCTCTCCAGGAGGGCAGCTTGCAGACCCGATGTCTCCAGAGTGCTATGCTCAGGATAAGGGAAGAGCACTTTCTAAGAGACATGGCCAAAGTTTTCAAGGAGAGACCCAGAGTGTGAACATTTTAGGAGAAAATGGAGAGTGCTGTTTATAAAATAATACTGTATATCCAAAAAAGTACAATATTATACATCTTGGTGAAGATCTCTTTAGGAAGTAACTCAGTGGAACTGGAAGAAGTTAGCTTGCAGCAGCAGGAATGTGGAGTTTGACCTCCACTCATCAGAGAGAATAACAGTGATCTTTTAAAGCAATTACTCTTGATCTGTCTGTGAATGAACCCCCAATTTCATATGCAATGCATCTTCTACCCCTAAAACTGTCTTTCTCTTCTCCTCAACCATTTCCACCACCACTTTTGAAGCTTGTGATCTGGATCACTTCCTTCTGTGTCTCTCCATGGTTTGTCTCTGCCTGACTTCTCTGTTACTATTCATGAGCTCTGACTTGCACTTTATTCTAAGTTCAGATGTGACATTCAACAGAGTTTCTAGCATCTGAGGAGAGACACTGAGGCTGATCTCTGGTGCATGTGTGCTTGCAGTTGCTCCAGATTTCTTTGTATTTCTCTTGTTTACAGGTGAGAGTAGTTTTTACATTGGAGTCAACAGTTCACTGCCCAGTTGCTGCAGTTTCATGGATCTGAAAAAGATGCAGAGCTAGGAGCCTGTTGGCAAAGTTTCTTTGTCCACTCTTTTATTTCCCTATTTTTATTGCCATCCTATGGCTTAGATCTCAAATCATAGGGAATCTGATTCCTTTGCATAGCATGCTTACATCAGTGAACCTCTTTTATGTGTAATGGTCTTTGAGAATGAAGGGAAACTAGCAATATTTAAAATGTGACAAAGAATATAAATGGGAACTTTTATGGGCTAGCTGACATGAGGGTGTGTCCTCCATTTCCCTAATACAATGTAGCCAAAACAAATATATATCCTCTTAGGTATGTGGATGAAACATTAAGTATTTTGTTATAAAGTATCTAATGCATAAAGTCAACTAAATGATGATATGTAGATTAAATACAGGAATTAATTCTTTAAAGTGGCATGTAAAGTATATTTTACTAAGTGCTCTTCCCTGCTTATTCCGTGCATGAGTTCTTGCCCCAAGAAATAATTAAAGATATATATTTTTACTCTTTAAGAGCCAGATATTTTCAACAATGTTATAAACCACCACTGAAGTTTTTTGTCCTTTTTAGTTTGTCTTTTCAAACAACATGCTTTCTCCAAAATAATCAAGTGTCATGGTATGGATGGGCAATAAAAATTAACACAGTATAGCTTCTTTGTTTTGTTTGTGTTTTAGTTACAATGTTTCTCCTTTCCCTTCTTCCTCTCAAAGAGCCCTCCCTGCTTTTTGCTATTTGTTATTGCATGCTTATATGTATTTGCATATACATCTATATTCCTAAATATAACCTAGTAATCACGATTAGTGTTACTTGTATACATGTTTCAGGGATGGCCATTTGGCTCTGCAACATTTGGTGTTCTTTCCAAGGGAAGATCCCCTCTCCCACTCCCAGCTTGTCTCAGTTGCCTAGGGTTGAGCCTTCTTGGGCCTTTCCCATCCAGCTTGTCGTGTTCATTGGTATCATCTTTGTTCAACTCACATTTGGGCAACCATGTTGATGACACTTGAAGATGTGTTGCTAGGAGAAATACTCTCAAAGCAAACTGCCTGGTCCTCTGGCTCTTAGATGCTTTCTGCTTCCTTGTCCACAGTGTTCCATGAGCTATAGGTGCAGGAGTCTGGTCTCCACAACTCTGCATCTTGGTTGATTGGAAATTTCTGTAACATTCTCTGTTGCAAAGAGAAGTTTGCATGAGAGGGGAGGAGTACACTTAACTGCATGTAAGGGCAGCTGTTTATAGATGACTGTTAGGGCTTATGCTGGATTAGCAAACTGTGGATTCTTTTCCAGCAACCATGGTTTTACTAGCACTGAATAGTTAGGTAGGTTCCCAGCACCAGGAATAGAGCAGTTTTTGAAAGATAATTTTGAGATTAAAAAACTTAGTATATCCCAGGGCTATATATTAGAAAGAAACATTGAAATGTATCTTTATAATATGCAGTGGCTCAATACTGTGAAGAACAGAAACACAACAGTGGCCTACCTTTTTATACCATAAATGGATTTATACAGAAGTTTATTAGCACAGTATGCTGAGATTCAAACATCGCTAATTCTTTCCTAGAGTCATTGACAAGAATCTGTACAATAAATTATCCAGGTTCCTTCCATTCACCACCAGTGCCAGGTCACCTTGGCCACTAACTCAGTGGACAGTCCCACAGTCCCCAGAGGACTCTCCACTCCGCCAGGGCCCTAGCATGCCCAGGATCTTAGGATCACTGGTGAGTGGAACACAACATCTGTTCCAATGATACCAGAAGTGCCTGGTGCCAGCAGGAACAGGGACATGGGAACCCTGCCCAACCAGTGGCTCGGGTTCCTTCCAGTCAGCACTGGTCTACCTTGGTTTCTACAGCCCCACTGCCCACAGAGCAGGTACCACTTCCAGTCACTCTAATATGCTCAGGATCTGAGGATCCCAGGACCCCAGGAGCTTGGTCAAACCAGGATCTCAGGGTCTTGGAGGAAGCTTGACTGCCAAGAACTCTGACACACCCAGAATCTCAGGAACACAGAGAAAGCTGGACTCTGAGGAGTTCTGACTCAACCGGGATTAAAGGAGGGACAGGCTTCATCAGATATAGCAAGGGCTGGGAGCACTTGAGATGATCTGATGGTGGGAGACAAGCATCAGAACAGACGCAACAAAAACCAAGGTTACTTGTCATCATCAGAACCCAACTCTCCCACCATAGCAAGTCCTGGATACACTATCACACCAGAAAAGCAAGATATGGATCTAAAGTCACTTCTCATAATGATGATGGAGGACATAAATAACTCCCTTAAAGAAATACAGGAGAACAACACAGGTAAAAAGGTAGAAGCCCTTAAAGAGGAAACCCAAAAATCCCTTAAAAATTAGAGGAAAACATCAAAACAGGTAAAAGAATTGAACAAAACCATCTAGGATCTAAAAATGGAAGTAGAAACAATAAAGAAAGAGACAACAACACACGGAGACACTCTGGAGCTAGAAAACCTAGGGAAGAAGGCAGGAGCCATAGATGCAAGCATCACCAACAGAATACAAGAGATAGAAGAGAGAATCTCATGTGCAGAAGATACCATAGAAAACATCGATACAACAATAAAAAAAATGTGAAATGCAAAAAGCTCCTAACCCAAAACATCTAGGATATCCAGGATACAATGAGAAGACCAAACCTAAGGATAATAGGTATAGACAAGAAGGAAGATTTCCAACTGAAAGGACCAGTAAATATCTTCAACAAAATTATAGAAGAAAACCTCCCCAACCTAAAGAAAGAGATGACCATGAACATACAAAGCACCTACAGAACTCCAAATACTTTGGACCACAAAAGAAATTCATCCCATCATATAATAATGAAAACACGAAATGCACAAAACAAAGAAAGAATATTAAAAGCACTAAGGGAAAAAGGTAAAGTAACATAAAGCCAGACCTATCAGAGTTACACCTAACTTCTCCCCAGAAACTATGCAAGCCAGAAGATCCTGGGCAGATGTCATACAGACCCTAAGAGAATGAAAATACAAGCCCAGGCTACTATACCTCGCAAAATTCTCAATTGCCATAGATGAGAAACCAAGGTATTCAATGACAAAACCAAATTCACACTATATCTTTCCACAAGTCCAGCCCTTCAAAGAATAATAAAGGGAAAACTCCAACACAAGGATGGAAATTACGCCCTACAAAAAGCAAGAAAGTAATCCTTTAAAAAACCTAAAAGAAGATAGCTGCAAGAACAGAATCCCAAATGTAACAACAAAAATAAAAGGAAGTAACAATGGCTTTTCCTTATTATCTCATAATATCAATGGAGACAGTTCTCTAATAAAAAGATATTGACTTACAGGTAGGGTTATGTAAACAGGCCACAACATTTTCCTACATACAAGAAACCCACCTCAGTGACAAAGACAGACACTACCTCATAGTAAAAGGCTGGAAAACAATTTTTCAAGCAAATGGTCCAAAGAAACAAGCTGGAGTAGCCATTCTAATATTGAGTAAAATGTACTTTTAAACTAAAGTTATCAAAAAAGATAAAGAGGGAAACTTCAGATTCATCAAAGGTAAAATCTACCAAGATGAACTCTCAATTCTTACCATCTATGCTCCAAATGCAAGGGCATCCCCATTCATTAAAGAAATGTTGATAAAGATAACAGCACACATAGCACTGCACACAATAATAGTGGGAGACTTCAACACCACACTCTCATCAATGGACAGATCCTGGAAACAGAAACTGAACAGAGACACAGTGAAACTAACAGAAGTTATGACAGTAATGGAGTTAACAGATATCTATAGAACATTTTATCCTAAAACAAAAGACTATACCTCCTTCTCAGCACCTCATGATACCTTCTCCAAAACTGTCCATGTAATCGGTCATAAACCAGGCCTCAACAGATACAAGAAAATTGAAATAAACTCATGCATCCTATCAGATCATCACGGACTAAGGCTGATCTTCAATAACAACATAAATAATAGAAAGCCCACATACATAACACATGGAAGCTGAACAACACTCTACTCAATGATAACTTGGTCAAGGAAGAAATTAAGAAATTCTAGACTTTTTAAAGTTTAATGAAAATGAAGCCACAGCATACTCAATCTTATGGGACACAATGAAAACAGTCCCAAGAGGAAAACTCATAGCTCTGAGATAGCTCCAAGTGCCTCCAAAAAGAAACTGGAGAGAGCATACACTAGCAGCTTTAGAGCAAACCTAAAAGCTCTAGAACAAAAGGAAGCAAATTCACCCAAGAGGAGTAGATGGCAGGAAATAATCAAACTCAGGGCTGAAATCAACCTAGTGGAATCAAAATGATCCATAGAATCAACCAAACCAGAAGGTGGTTCTTTGAGAAAATCAACAAAATAGATAAACCCTTAGCCAGATTAACTAGAGGGCACAAAGACAGTATCCTAATTAAAAAGAAAAATCAGAAATGAAAAGGGAGACATAACAACGGAAACTGAGGAAATCCAAAAAAAAAAAAAAAAAAAAAACAACAAAAAAAAAAAAACCAGATCCTACTACAAAACTCAACAAAACTGGAAAACCTGGATGAAATGGACACAGATACCAGGTAAAAAAGTTAAATCAGGATCAGATTAATGATCAAAACAGTCCCATATCCCCTAAAAAAACAGAAACTGTCATTAATAGTCTCTCACCAAAAAATGCCCAAGACCTGATGGGTTTAGTGCAGAGTTCAAACAAATCTTCAAAGAAGACCCAATACCAATACTCCTCAAACTATTCCACACAATAGAAACAGAAAATACTCTACCCAGTTTGTTCTATGAAGCCAAATTACTCTGAAACCTAAACCACACAAAGAACCAACAAAGAAAGAGAACTTCAGACCGATTTCTGTTATGAATATCAATGCAAATATACACAATAAAATTTTCACAAACTGAATCCAAGAACACATTAAAAGGATAATCCAACATGATCAAGTAGGCTTCATCCCAGGGATGCAGGAATGGTTCAATATATGGAAATCCATCAATGTAATCCACTATATATAAACAAACTCAAAGAAAAAAAAATATGATCACCTTATTAGATGCTGAGAAAGCATTTGACAAAATCCAACACCCCATTATGAAAAAAGTTTGGAAAGATCAGGAATTCAAGGCCCATACCTAAACATAGTAAAAAGCAATATACAGCAAACTAATAGCCAACATTAAACTAAATAGAGAGAAACTTGAAGCAATCCCACTAAAATCAGGGACTGGACAAGGCTGACCACTCTCTCCCTACCTATTCAATATAGTGCTTGAATTTCTAGCCAGAGCAATTAGACCACAAAAGGAGATCAAGGGATAAAAATTGGAAAGAAAGAAGTCTAAATATCGCTATTTGCAGATGATATGATAGTTTAATTAAGTGACCCCAAAAATTTCACCAGAGAACTACTAAACCTGATAAACAACTTCAGCAAAGTGGATGGATATAAAATTAATTCAAACAAGCCAGTGGCCTTCCTCTACACAAAGGATAAACAGACTGAGAAAAAAATTAAGAAAACAACACCCTTCACAATTTTCACAAATAATATAAAATATCTTGGTGTGAATCTAACTAAGGAAGTGAAAGATCTGTCTGTTAAGAACTTCAAGTCTCTGAAGAAAGCAATCGAAGAAGATCTCAGAAGATGGAAGATCTCCCATGCTCATGGATTGGCAGGATTAATATAGTCAAAATGGTCATCTTGCCAAAAGCTATCTACCTATTCAATGCAATCCCCATCAGAATTTCAACGCAATTCTTCATAGATTTAGAAAGAGCAGTTTACAAATTCATCTGGAATAACAACAACAACAAAAAAACAGATAAAGAATATCAAAAATTATTCTGAACAATAAAAGAACTTCTGGGGGAATCATCATCCCTGACTTGAAGCTGTACTACAGAGCAATTGTGATTAAAAAAAAAAAAGAAAACAAAAACAAAAAAAAAAACTGCATGGTATTGATACAGTGACAGGCAGGTAGTTCAATGGAATAGAATTGAAGATCCAGAAAAGAACCCACACACCTATGGTCACTTGATCTTGGACAAAGGAGCTAAAACCATCCAGGGGAAAATAGACAGCATTTTCAACAAATGGTGCTGGCTCAGCCGGTAGAAGAAGACAAATCAACCATTCTTATATTCTTCTACAAAGCTTAAGTCCAAGCAGATCAAGGACCATCACATAAAACCAGATACACTGAGGCTTATAGAAGAGAAAGTGGGGAAGAGCCCCAAAGATATGGGCACAGGGGAAAAATTCCTGAACAGAAAAACAATGGCTTGTGATATATGATCAAAGATCGACAAATGGGACCTATAAAATTGGAAAGCTTCTGTAAGGAAAAGGACACTGTCAAGAAGATAAAAAGGCCACCAACAGATTGAGAAAACTTCTTCACCAGTCCTACATCCGATACAGGACTAATATCCAATATATACAAAGAACTCAAAAAGTTAGACTACAAAGAAACAAATTACCCTATTAAAATGGGGTACAGTGCTAAACAAAGAATTCTCAACTGAGGAATACCAAACGGCTGAGAAGCACCTGAAAAAAAAATTCAACATCCTAAGTCATTAGGGAAATGCAAATTAAAACACACTGAGATTTCAACTCACACCAGTCAGAATGGATAAGATCAAAAACTCAGGTGACACAGATGCTGGCAAAGATGTGGAGAAAGAAGAACACTCCTCCATTGCTGGTGGAATTGAAAGCTGGTACAAGCACTCTGGAAATCAGTTTGGTGGTTCCTCAGAAAATTGGGCATATTAGTACCTGAGGACCCAGTAATACCACTCCTGGGCATATACCCAGAAGATGCTCCAACATTTAATAAGGACACATGCTTCACTATGTTCATAGCAGACATATTTATAATAGCCAGAAGCTGGAAAGAACCCAGATGTCCCTCAACAAAGGAATGGATACAGAAAATGTGGTACATTTACACTCAGCTATTAAAAACAATGAATTGATGAAATTCTTCAGCAAATGGATGGATCTGGAGAATTTCATTTTGAGTGAGGTAACCCAATCACAAAAGAACACACATGATATGTACTCACTGATAAGTGGATATTAGCTCAGAAGCCCAGAAGCTCTGAATACCCAAGATACAATTCACAAACCACATGAAACTCAAGAAGAAGGAAGACCAGAGTGTGGATACTTCTATGCATCTTAGAAGGGGGTGGGGTGGACAAAACACCCATGGAAGGCATTACAGAGACAAAGTGTGCAATAGAAACTGAAGAAATGATCATCTAGAGACTGACCACCTGGGGATCCATCCCATTTACAATCACAAGACCCAGGCACTGTTGTGAATGCCAACAAGTGCTTGCCTCTCTCCTGAGAGGCTCTGCCAGTGCCTCACAAATACAGAGGTGGATACTCACAGTCATCCATTGGACTGAGCATAGGATCCCCAAGGAAGGAGCTAGAGAAAGGACCCAAGGATCTGAAGTAGTAGGCAGCCCCATAGGAGGAACAACAATATGAACTAGCCAGTACTCTAGAGCTCACAGGGACTAAACCCTCAACCAAAGAGCACACATGGTGAGACTCATGGCTCCAGCTGCATATGCAGCAGAGGATGGCCTTGTTAGACATCAATGAGAGGAGAGGTCCTTTGTCCTATGAAGGTCTATGCCCCTGGGAGAATGCCAGGGCCAGGAAGTGGGAGTGGGTGGGTTGGTGAGCAGGGAGAAGGGGGATGGGATAAGGGGAGGGTGCTTTTTGGAGGGGAAACCAGGAAAAGGGATAACATTTGAAATGTAAATAAAGGAAATATCGAATTTTAAAAAAAGGAAAAACTTAAATTATCCAACTCATGTCACCCAGGAAGGAGGTCATTATTGAAGAGGACTAGATTCTAAGTGTCAGCACAAGTTAAGTTTAGTTCAAGTTTCTGCAGTAGAGGAGCTCTCAAGTTTCTGTGAGCTGGAGGAGATGTATTCTCCTTTGAGTGACATCTGAGGTATTAGTAGCTGGGTCCTCCCACATCAAGTAGAGAATACTGTAGAATTAATTACAGCTTGCACACTGATGGAGACTAGAACTCTCCTCCTCCTTCCTTCCATCTTTCTTTCCTTCCTTCCTCTACTCTCTTCTTCCTTCTCCGTCTTCCTTCAGTTAGCTTCTCCTTCCTAAGGTTTCTGATTTCATATACAAATCTTCTGAAGAAAGGTGAAATATGAGATGGTACTGGAAAATCTTGCCCAGAATTTAATAAAATCCTATTGGGGAATGTCAGAAGAAATATGATTTTGACATGCCAAGACATAGATTCTGCTAATGGGCTGTTTGTTCCTATCTGCTCCAATGACTGTGTTCTCATCCTAGGAATGATGTCAAGGCTCTCTGATCTTCTCAGTGCATGTGATTCTTGTTTTTATGAATCATTTCCCCAGCTTTTCACAGGTCACAGTGAACTTTTACATTTAGTTCACTGCTGTGCATTACCGAGTAGGAAGATAATTCCACCCCTAAGTATGGTGATATATCTTCTCACTAAGGCTTCATTTGGCTAAATTCTTGCCTTTAGAAAAAACATTTCTGCATAATGACTCATACACACAGAGAAAGGGAGAAGGAGAGAGAGAGAGAGAGATTCTTGTTACATTTGTAGAAAGAATGCTATAGTACCACAAATGTGACTAGTTCTTTGAAAACTAAGGAGTTTCTGCATAGAGCAATAAGTAAATGAACATGTTACTAATTAAATGAATGATGTTTTGTGGAATGTTATTGTAGCTAAGTTTCCTTTGTAGAAAGTCATACACTCGATATTTAATGAGGAAACCAGTTTCTGCCCGACTTTCCTCACTTCTCCTCCACTCACAGTTAGCCCCATTTGTCTTCATGTAGAGGAGGATGTCCTGGGATGTAGAGGATAAGCTGTATGAAAATTTTCCTACACTGCACTGCCACCCACACTTTCTCTGGATAATCCACAAATATGAATTTCTGGTTCCTAAAATGTGCCTACATATGTTCAAAAGTCTAGGAGCTTGTTCTGTCCATTGTTGAAGAACAAGAAGAAGGAGGTGGGGGAGGAGGAGGAGGAGGAGGAGGAGGAGGAGGAGGAGGAGGAGAAGAAGAAGAAGAAGAAGAAGAAGAAGAAGAAGAAGAAGAAGAAGAAGAAGAAGAAGAAGAAGAAGAAGAAGAAGAAGAAGAAGAAGAAGAAGAAAGAAGGAGGAGGAGGAGGAAGGGGGAGGAGGGGAGGAGGAGAAACCTTGAAGCTACTGTTCCCTTCTTAATGCAAGTTGCTGTGGATGATGACTACGTCCTATTTCTCTGGACTTCTCCCCATCTTCCCCTCACAGAGAAATCCTTTTATATGCTTTGAGCCAGCATTTCAGTAGGAAACCACCACACCTTACTCCCCATCTGCCTCCCTGAATTCTGCAGTCTCAAGATGTCTTCTGATCACTGTCTAGGTGTGTCTGCTACACAGCATTTCACACATGTGAGCCAGAGAACTGTGTGGAGTATCTACCAGAATTGTTCATTCTTAGGGTCCATATTGAGTAGAGATACAGGGGTTCAAGTTTAAATTTTTCAGGTGACATTGAGTGATTGAGAGAAGATGTATATTTGTAACTCAACTCTTAAATAATTGTATAAATGATTACATTGACATGTTTATTTTCTTTGAATTTATGTAGTCACATTTTTGGAACTGGAAATTGTAGGTGGATCCTAACATGAAAATGAGCCAAGTGGTATCAGGACACTAGTTGCTGTTAGAGCCTGGTCTGAAGCTGAATTCCTGACCTTGTACAGTGGCCACTGTGTCCTGTTAATCTGAAGTCATAACTTTACCAAAAACACTCTTCCAAAATTCTCTACAAGTACTGAGGAGAGACATCTAAAAAGTCTCCCAGACTAGAGTGATGTGAATTATGACACTCATGAAGTCAGAGGACTCACAGTGATCCTTAATGACTGCCAAGCCTCATGCCCTGTGTCTGCATCCTTTTCCCTGAAGCTCGGGGACCTCATCAAGGCTGTGTTTTACCTTTTGACATCTTGCTGGTGCTTCACTTCCTGCAACAACATTGAGTGCTGTCACATGAAGGTGTCACACCACACTTTCAAAATCAGATGTTTGCAGCAGGGATAAAGAAAAGCAGCGGCAAGAGAGAGGGTGTGCAGGTGCATAAGTAAGCAACAGGCATTCAGAGCTGTCTCCATCACTCATCTTGTTTATTTATGCACAGCCCAGTAGTTTGAGGACCATGCTAGGCCAGCATCTTTCTAACAGCTCTTTCTGATTTGCTTCCTCTTTCAGAGAACACTTAGATGCACCATCTCACCGTTATCTCCCCCTGCTCATTTTCCAGTTATTCATATCATTGCTATTGATTGCATACTTTAGTTGGTTCTGTGTTTTAGTTCATGATTCTTCTATGGATTGTGTAGTTCAGTTTTATTTTTTTTTCTATCTTAATGGGAATTTTAAAAATATGGGTGTTGGTATGTATGTACAATGTACACATGTTTGTGTGTATGCATGTTTCCATGTGTCTGTGAAGGCCTAAAGTTAATGCCTGGTGATGTTCTCAATCTCTTCCCACTTAATTTATTCAGCTGATATCTCTTATTGAACCTGAAGCTTCCTAATTCAAGCTGGACTCGCTAGCCAGCTTGCCCCTAGGATCCAGTCTCTGCTTAAGCACTGGGATTATAACAGCCACCATGCATGCCTGGTTTACCCTTGAAGATACCAAACTGTCTCTCCGTATCTAGTATTTCTTTTATATCAGACACTGTTCTTGTTTATTTAAAAAAAAAGTTGTCTCTTTTTTGAGAATAGCTTTTATGTTCTTGTCTTTTAAATTCCTTATTAATTATATTGCAAACAATAACTCTAAGATTCAAATATTCAGTTAACTATTTAACACTATTATAGCATGCTGGTAAACCCAATCTATTTCCCGTTGATAGTGATGCCAGTATTCCATCTGGCTTCCATTGGTCACATGGGATTTTTAAATATCAGCCCTTTATAGTTCTTGAATAGCTAGCAATCAAATATTTTTAATTTAATTAATTAAGATTTTTACATTCCATATTTTATCCCCCCTGCCCACCAATCTACCCTTCAACTGTTCCACACCCCATACCTCCTCCCCACCCCCTGTCTCCATGTAGATGTCCCCACACCCCACTCTGCCTGACCTCTAAACTCCCTGGGGCCTCCAGTCTCTTGAAAGTTAGGTGCATCATCTCTGAATGAACACAGACCCAGCAGTCCTCTACTGTATGTGTGTTGGGAGCCTCCTATCAGGTGGTGTATGCTGCCTGTTAGGTGGTCCAGTGTCTGAGAGATCTCGGGGGTCCAGATTAATTGAGACTGCTGTTCCTCCTACAGGATCACCCTTCTCGTCAGCTTCTTTCAGCCTTCCCTAATTCAACAACAGGGGTCAGCTGCTTCTCTCCATTGGTTGGGTGCAAATATCTGCATCTGACTCTTTCAGCTGTTTGTTGCGTGTTTCGGAGGGCTCACGCTGATAGGATTTGCTAAAGGAGGCAGAGGCAGGAGGATTACCATTTTGAGACCAGCCTGGACAATAAGTCACTCACACTAGAGTGAGCCAAGGACAGCACAGTTGTGACTGATTGTGCCGTTCCTTACTTCTTGTACTTCTAAAATTTGGACCACAGGCTCATTTTCAGTAGAATTTAGTCCTGTGTGGCTTTAATTCGGGGTGTGTCTTTCATAGAGAATTTACATTGTGGTATCCCAGGAACTTGGGGATAGCATCAGTGTAGGACAACTTTTAGCACTTACTCTTTGCTCTTGGTTTCCCATGTCTTGCAAGTAGGATGATCACAAGCCTCAGAGCTGCATGAGACTATGAATATGAACTATGAACTTCTACACATTCAAGTGGAGAAAGAAAGAATTGCTTCACCGACAGTCCCATTAGTCCCACCAAGTGTCCTTTATTAGGGGCCTCCAGGCAACTTACTGACATTTCCAAGAGCTAAGACACACAACAATAGAGGTATTTGATTTAATGGCTGTTGGATGGTATAAAGTATATACTTCTATCCTCAAAGTAATTTACATAAAGAAACGTAATCTTAAGAGCAGTGTATATATTTTTCAAAAGGTAGAAAAAATATGTAAATGAGTAAACTTATCTGTCAGTTGGAGATTTTGTTTCCTTTAGAGAACAGCATCATGCACAGATTTATTTTAGAAGTGCCTTGTAGAATAGAGTCTATGACTTCAGGAGCATTATGAAGTTAAAGTAATTGCTAATTTGACATACTGAAGAAAAGAGATAGGAATCTATGCTGTTGGGGAAGGTACACATAAGAAAGAAGAGGTGAGGGTGAAATCAGCTGTGTGTGCATCTTCTTCAGCTTCCCAGATCTGAACTAAAGTTTTCTGGGAAGAACATACATGACATGATCTGCACATTTATCTAATACTAGTGAACAAACCCCCAGGAGTCTATGTTGTTTTCTTTCCTTGGTGAGCTACTGTGTCTTGTCAAATGCACACACACACAGACACACACACACACATGCATATATATATATATATATATATATATATATATATATACCTTGAATATATATATATTCCTTGAAGTTCAGGAAGTGACTTTGTCAAGATTTATCTCTGCCAGGCCTGTTTTTCTTTACCAGTGGTAAGCCCTTTTGAGCTGAAAACTGGAGTCTTTGTAGGTGCCCTGGTATCTTCCTTAAAGACAAGCCCATTTCTTTTCCTTCTCCTGGTCCCTGGTCAGAATCTGGGAGTTCACACTCCATTTTTGACTCTACACCATTGTCTTTCCTCTGCTCCCATGAGTCTTAGACCTTCAACAAACTAATGGGGTAAGTTTTCTCCTTTAAAATTCACAAGACTGACATAATTTCTTATACTGATAAATTCTCATTTAGGTTTTCCAAGTGTGTTCTTAAATTCCTGATGGTCCCCATGTTTGTCCGGCCACCTCATTTTGCCTTATTATTGTTTATAGTTGTTTTTTTATTTGTTTCTCTTTAACACTTAAGTGTCTCTTAACACTTAGATGCCACTGTCTCTTTCCCATGTACTGAATGATCTAAGGGAAAGTTGGCTTTTCTAATCAAACATTGATCACCTACGACAAAAGATATGACATTATGTGTAGGTGTTAGAGACAATTAATAAATAGGAAAATGAAAAACAAACACAAATAATTTTCCTTCAGCTCTCATTTCTTTCCCACCAAGTATCAAACACAATTAAGGGTTCTGGACAGATGACTTCAAAGTTAAAGTGCTTACTGGCTGAGAATGAGGACTGGAGTTTGCATGCCCTAAACCCATGAAAGTGCTGTGGAGGTGAAGCAACCCTGGTCTAATCCCAGCCTCAAGCTGGCTGGTGAGATTGAGACTCCCTATGTCTGTGAATGGGATGGAGAACAACTGAGGATGATTCCAAACACTAACCTTGGGCGTTCATACATATGTACACAGACCTGTACAGGCATAAGCACACACATAAACATACATATACACCTATGCATGTATCCCTGTATATACGTTACACATTCACACACACACACACACACACACACACACACTTATACATGTGTCCCTATACATACACACCACAAGCACATACCCTTTTTGTACATGCTTCCGTACATACAAAACACATACATAAGATACACACACAAACACAAGTACACACACACACACACACACACACACACTTATACATATCTTCCCACACATAAACAACACACACACATACACACACAGTGGAAAAGGTGGAAAAGTGATTACTATTAGTGACTGTCATTATATATGAGCCATCTAAGATGCATAATTATACCTTATCCTGTGGTAAATACATACACTAATTTAAAAATGAGTAGCTTTGAACAGGTAAAATAATGAACACTAGAAATCAAGCTTTTATAAAATGACAGAATTGATATGCAGATATGGCCACTCCAGAGTTCATTATTTATTATTATATACTACTGTAACTGCAGACGAGAAAAAGGGCCATCACATCTCTTCTAAGCACTTTTGGAAGAATAGGCTGACCCCATAGCAGGAGGTATATTTTACAGTTAGGAAGATTCTAACAATTCAGCTCTTTAAGAAAAGATTTCCTAAGAACACTATACTTTATTTTACACCTTAAAATTAATTCTCCTGATGTTCAAAGTCCTCCATTAGATGAATTGCTTGATTTGTTCATAAAGAGTCATCAGCCTGGAGGTTTCAAAGTAAAGGCAGTTAGGAAGACCTCAGTGGGGTCAAGTGCAAATGTTTCTCTGACTTTATTAGCTGAGATTGCCTTATTTTCTCAGCTCACTGCGCATTGGGCTACATCTATTTTCTTTGTAATATGTCTGTCCAGTGTTTACCATAAGTTTCCTTTCTGTTTAAGGACCTTTTTTTTTTTTTTGGTTTTTAGCATCAAAATAAAATACACATTAAAGAAGTCTCTGTGTTATTTGATGCTGTGAACTTGAATTCTTACTCAAGACAGCACATGACACCACTAAACATTTAACTAGAAAGTAAAAGAATAAATGAAAATAGCCTTCGAGTGGAACATTTTCTCTGCTCCATATTTCCCTCATAAAGTTGGCAAGTCACTAGATTCCCATAAATCTCATCCCTAAAACGCAAACACTAATATTTGTTCAAACATTTGATCTATTAATCAGGACACTGGAATGACACAGTTATCAATATTGGATAACTCTGTGACTCATGAAAAGACTGAGCATAACCATGAGTGCTTCCTATATTTATTCAAGTTATATTTTAAATAATCAATATGTCAAAAAGTTGGGGTTTTTATTTGGGGAAGATTTTTTTTATATAGAAAATTCCAGTCAGTTTGTAAAACATTTATTCTGGTTTTCAAAAAGGCACCAGTATTTCAATGTATTCAAATACAGATGAATTCAGAATGGAGGGGGAGGGGCAGACAAGAAAAGGAGAAAGAGGGGAAATCTGCATTGTAATAAAAAGCGAAAGATTGTGGGTTGCCATAGAAATCAAAGTGCCTGTCGAGGGAGAGGGCTAAGGTTTAAAACGGTTTTCTGTGGTGCTGGCCACATTTAGTATTTATCTTTTTATCTGAGCATTTACTTTTCAATGACCTGTTTTGCTCTACACTTTTCTTGTGTTCTTAGATAATAAAGTGTAACTAAATACTTGGAAAGAAAACCTTAAGATGATTGTGTGCTGAGGATGGTTAGAGAAGAGATGAGATTACGGTGATTCCCATATCATTCCTTCTGCTTCCCTCGCTCTCTGTCTCTCTCTTTGTGTCGCACACATGTGTCCATGTATGAGTCAGTCTGTTTGTCTGTCTCACACATGCCAGACAAGTGTCTTCCAACTGACTTGCATTCCTGATGTCCTTATAGTTTATATTCTGAGACACCAAAGAATTTTCATTTGCTCACTAAGTTACCCAAGTTGGCCTTACATTCCAACATTTTATATTAAGTGTCAATTTGAAACTCTGCTGTTTAAGCCATGCAATTAAAATGTTAAGCATATAATTATCATTATAAGTTAAAATATGCTAAAAGAGATAAGAATTCACAAGGAAAAATCACATGGAGTAATCAATAGAGTTGAGTGAGGGTATGTCATATTAGCTATTAACTATTGCATTGTTAAATTGGAACCAACCATTAAAATGTATTGGAATCAAAGTCTGTGCTCTTGCTTGCAAATTCTTCCCTAAATATCCTCACAAAACCTCACCCCATGAGAACTTAGCCCACAATAAATCCCAGAGGGAGGGGCAAGGAGCAGGGAGAGCCAGGGTTTTAACATCTTATATAGCCTGAGCTCCTGAGCTAAACTCTGCTCTACTGCTCCCATTACACCATCGCCAACCTACAAATGGAATCATTAGTTTTCACTTGAGACTGCAGTGAGACTAGATTACACATCTGCAAACTTCCCAGTTTACTGTGAGAGCTTTGTAAGTCCGACCTTTCTTCTCCTTACTGACATATTCCTTTACCAAGAACCCTGTCTGCCTTCTGAACAGGATTCTGCCTCTGTTGACTCTGGGAACTCTCCACTATGACCTACACATTTTTGTTGATGTTCATGGGGTTTCACGGCACAACTCTCATCCTTTGTCATTATGACAACACCTGAAACAAGAACACTGGCATTTTTCTACTGCTAGTATATAGTAGGAGCCAGGACATCCATGTCTCACCAAATATAGCAGTATCTTCCACTCAGGTCCCCAGTCTAATGCCTAATCAAGGTGGGTGTTTTCTTAACTCAGCTCAGTGCTGTAGGAGCAAATAGATGTCTGAGTCACATCAAGTGTGTTGTATGACACTATTCCCAGGGAGACATGAACAAATGCCTGCTTGTCCCAGGAAAGAACTGACAATAGACAAATATAATGATACTTGCAAAGTCCAATTTGCTGAACCAGTGAGTTTACTGGGGTCATGTAAAGAACCATTGACAATCCAGAGGCAGCTACATCACCAAAGGCCAACCTTGCATGGTGACAGCTCAGGAAAGATGGAACCCTAAAGTATTCTGCGTGACTTATAGGCAGCTCAACAGGTTGACGAGTTCCTCTTCAAGGTATTTAGGAGAGCTTCCTCCCTGGCAGTTATTCACTGCATCTAAAACTGGGAGGTGTCCTCATGGATCTTCTAAGTTTCAATTCTCCCAAACTTACTAATGGTTTTACCTCCTCAGTGTCAAAAGCCTCCTCCAGGGAGGAAAGTTTCCACTTAGAGAAAATTGCTGTGCAACTACCTGCCATCTAGAGATGTGTTTGGATACAGTGATTGCTATCCCAAACACATGTAGCCTATTGACCAGAAGTGGACATGCCTGGACCATTACAGTTGCCATGCTTCTCTAGAGCCATGGCACACGCCCTTCACATTAAAAGTTATGCCTGTTTTGCAAATTGTATCTTGAGTGTTCTATGTTTCTGGGCTAATGTCCACTTATCAGTGAAAGCACCCAAGGAGCTGAAGGGTTCTGTAACCCTATAGGTGGAACAACAATATGAACTAATCAGTACTCCCAGAGCTCTTATCTCTAGCTGCATATGTAGCAGAAGATGGCCTAGTCGGCCATCACTGGGAAGAGAGGCCCCTTGGTATTGCAAACTTTATATGCCCCAATATAGAGGAATGCCAGGGCCAAGAAATGGGAGTGGGTGGGTAGGGGAGCAGGGCGGGGAGAGGGTATAGGGAACTTTTGGGATAGCATTTGAAATGTATATAAAGAAAATATCTAATAATAAAAAAACGTTATGCCTGATTCAGGGTGACTTGTACTAAAGTCAGCCCATCCTCAGTCACAAAGTCTTTCTCTCTGATTCACTCTCAACATGTTGCAAAGCATCAGTCTTCATAAGCTTCCAGATATCAATCAACCTGTTCTCCCACCCAAGCATTACTCAGGACCAACCCTGTTTAGCTTCTGAGATCAGATGAGTATGAGTAGGTTCAAGGTGGTTTGGCTGCCAATATCCAATCTGTTCTCAAAAGCTGACTCCTTCTGAGCCTTGCCCTCATGACTTTCCTTCTGAGTATACAACCATTCACCAAAATAGGGATTCTACAAGTTGACTAGAAATACATATAATCTGCAAACACAGATCACAGGATGAAAATAATCTCTTCTCTTAATCTAGAAAAGATTTTTGTTATTTAGATCTTGAATTTTGGTTATTTAGATCTTGTAGCAGTACGTGGGTTTATTTCAAGAAACATATGAATATGCTGCAAGTGTATGAAAGATGTTGTGGGATTTACATAATGGACATGAATTATAATAGATACATAAAGAATAAAACCCAAAAGAAGACTCACAATGGTTACATAAATGTAGCCTGGACCTCCAGCTTAGGAAGGCAATCCTGTTAACACAACTCATGATGCTGGTGTCTTCCACACACTACTTTGGCATACATCTTTTTACTCAAGACTTTATAACCTCTACTTGGTCCTGATGTGACTACAGTCTACCAACCCAGGAAATACTGTTATTATTTAACCCAAATCTGATGCCTATCATTTACATTCCATTTTTCTGTCTGTCTATCTCTGTCTGTCTCTGTCTGTCTGTCTGTCTGTCTCTGTCTGTCTGTCTCTGTCTGTCTCTGTCTGTCTGTCTGTCTGCCTGTCTCTCTCTCTGTGTGTGTGTGTGTGTGTGTGTGTGTGTATGTGTATGTCTCTTTTGAGACAAGGTCTTACGTAAGCATTCAGTAAGGATGCCTGGAGCTCCCACCTCTCAAGCACTGGGATCGCAGGTCAGCATCACCATGCCTGGCTTTGTTTCATTTCCAGATTTATGATGAGTGACAGCACAGTGATTATAAAATCTTTTTAAAAAGTACCCTGCTAGGATAATTAATTCCTATGCGTTTACATGAAGTTCTTTCCTTTTTGTCTTCTCCACAGGTCGTAAGTTTAAGAAGTTTAATAAAGTCCGAGTTATGAGAACCCTTGACGGTGTTGCTCTCCCCCAGTCGGTGGGCCTTCCTAATGAGAGCCAGACCCTGGGCCAGAGAATCACCTTTTCACCAAATCAAGAAATTCAACTGGTCCCGCCACTCATCAACCTGCTCATGAGCATTGAGCCTGATGTGGTCTATGCAGGGCATGACAACACAAAGCCTGACACTTCCAGCTCTTTGCTGACCAGTCTCAACCAACTAGGCGAGAGACAACTGCTTTCAGTAGTCAAATGGACTAAATCTCTGCCAGGTAATTTGTACATGGTATCATGCATTAAAAGGTACTATGTTTGTGGCACTATCTGAATGTGAAAATAGTCTGTATGAAAAGTCAACTACCATGTAAAGAGCACCGTATGTTTTAGTAATTCAAAATGCTTGGTGAATCTCATGTGTGTACTTGGTTTAGTTGGTAGAGCCCTAGGTCAGCATGCATCAGCCCTTGGATCAATCCCCATCAACACCTGCACACAGGCAAGACTCATATAAACTATAGGAACCCAGAGAAGGAGGAAGCACATTAATGCTGGCTGATTGCTGCCTACATGAAAAAATTAACAGCTAAGTGTTAAATCACACAAATACAGTAATTTAGAAAAAAATATGTTAGCCATCTCCTGAGAGTGTCTAGTTCATTCTTAAACCTAACTGAAGCTTTGCGCCTGTTGGAGATAAAAATCAAATGTCCCTACTCATGTAACAAATCATAACAGCATTGAAAGTACCTATATAAAGTCAGTGAAGAGTACAGAAGTTCTGAGGTTAGTAAGGAGTCTGGAAAGTCAGACAGACCTCAATCCCTTGCTCTTCTCATCACACCAAGAGAAGGATATGGCCCAGCGATACTGAGAAATTGTGTATTTTTATGGAAGTGCTTCACTGACTTTACTGGCAATATGTGTCCCTCAGTGAAGCGCTTTAGCAGCCACGTGGATGATCAAATTACAAAAAATCCATTTCTCACCTGGTTGAACCTTAGATGGCAGACACAGGTGAAGGCTTGCAGTTGTTTGTGTAGGCCTTAACCTCATCATTAGAAACAGAATAATTCTTTCAAAAGTCACCTGTTTCTCATACCATTAACATTCTTGTAATGTTCATTTTTCTGACATATGGTCAAAAATTAAACACATTATGTCCTGTTTATCCTAGAAGAAATTCAATTTTTTTTTTAAAGATCCCATTTTAATTTGCCTGAGTACATTTCTCGGCTATTATTCTACCTGAAAGTTTTGAAATATAATAGATGAATTGCTATTGAACATCCAAGGTTATATGAAACAGAAGAGATTCTTGTTTGTTTGACCTTCAAATGGATCTGACAGATGAGTCAGACTACCCAGCTTTTCATTCGCTTTACTGTAGCTGACAGGCCTTGGACAGGTAATGTTTTCCTTCAGAAAAAAGTTTTGAATATTTAAAACTTACTGTGAAGTGGCTATCAAATTTCATACATCTTTATTAAGTAAATGTCATAATAGCATTGATAAAATAACTCTGTTTTTAAAATTGGCGTTTAGCGGTGCGTTTGCTTTTCTGTTTCCATTATCTGGAAATGGTGATTTCCTTGACACCATTGCTATGGGTCGTTATTTCTCTCGCTTGTATTTTTGGAAGCTCTTTATTATCTTAAAAGAAGATTTTATAGTTAGCTAGTAAATTTAAAAAAGAAAGCAATTAAAAAGAGCATTTATTCATTTAAGATAAAAGCTGTTTTTACGTTTAAATGTTTATAAATCAAGATATTTTGACCTCCACACACTGTTGAAGAAATAATGAGAAGAAATATATGTATTGAATTTGGTAGCAACTTTTTTTATGGTAGCAACTTTTTAAGTGCTGCAGAACATAATTTATGTGTGGCAAATGAAAACAATGGTCATGCCTTTATGATTCCCTCAGTTTCTATTAATAATGCTCAAGGGCAACATTGAGATGATCAAAATTTTGTGTGGACCCTGCTCTCTTTAAGCCATATTTGCAAACAGTGAATTCAAAAGGAACACTGTGAAATGGATGCGGAGATGCTCAGTGAAATATGATTACTTTTCCTCTGAGAAGAGCTGAAGGGGACATAAATTTAATATTGCTCTCATTGCCTTTCTCACCACTGTGACATGCTAGCAGAAGTAACCTAAGGAAGCAGAGGGTTATTTTGGCTTATAAGATGATACAGCCCATCTCAGAGGGGAAGGCATTGCGGTAGGAGTGCAGGACAACTGGTCACATTGTGCCCAGTCAAGAGGGAGGAAGAGATCAATGCTGGTGTGCAGTGAACTTTCCCCTTTGTGTCCAGTTGGACATTCCAGGCATGAATGGTGACGCTGGTGTTGAGTAGATCTTCTCTCTCCAATTAACACTATGGAAATGTCCTCAAAGACAGGCCCAGGGTTTTGGTCCCTAGCTGGTTTGGAATCCAGGCAAGTTATTTAAGACTAAACATGGCACTGATCCAGTGTTATTAGATACTCTGAACTAATGTCATCTGCCTTCACATAAGGTTATGATTCTTATTTAGTGACTAATTGAATGCCTACCACATGCCTGCTGAGTGCAGATCTTAGCAATTAAATCGTGCTGCTAGGACAAAAAGCCAGAAATCGGGCTTACAGTGTGAATGCATTAGATGCTGCACACCTTTGCATCTGGGCACCGGTTTTGCACAGAAGAGAAATGTTTTTGATTCAGTTACTCATTTTCAACAATATTATTAATTATGTGGAAGGTGGACTTTTGTTAAAAGAGCCTTAACAATAAGCCAGATTGTGAAAATATAGAATTTATCCATTGTATGCATATGCTGTTGGAAATCCTGTTGACAGACCAGATCATTCTTTTGAGACAGTAAGGTGTACATCAATGTCTGATGAAAAGAACAAGGTCAAAGGCAAATCAGCCAGGGAAGACCCTGGACATGATGCTGCAGGGGCCATGAGGTTCTTTACTTCCCAGTCAGGGAAGCCTCTTTTCCTCTGTGTCTTCATTCTCATTGTCATTGACCTGTTACCATAATTACAACTAATTTTACTTCTCTCCAATAATATTTCAGAGATTCTTTTTAATTTAATGGGAACACGTAAGATGCCATAGACTCGAGGTGTTATATTTATAGACCACCTCGTAGATAATCTCCATTTGATGTTTAGCATCTGCATATGAATGACTTTGTGTAGTATTTTTGTTGTTGTCTTGAGTGAGCACCGTAGTCCTGGTTAAGACATGAAGCAGGGCATTACCTATGAAATTTTAAAACTTAACAGTACACGTTTCCTGTATTAAAGAACTTTCAACCCAGAGAGAGATCTGAGACACCTGACAATTGCATCAGACACAGAACTTATGAAAACGGACAGATGTATAACTTTAGCATTGGGTTCTAAGGAATGAACAAGGAGACTCATTAACTGTGTAAAGAGAAAGCACATTCATTAGAACAGGTGTACCTGAGGTATAGGAAATGAAAACTGTGAGTGAAATTTGGTTAGTGATAAATGGAAATACATAGAAGACAGTCGGTTGCTCTGCACCTTTTAAATGTGGGGATTCTTAAATAACATCAGAAATTTAAGTATTCAGTTACCAAAAAACTGCAATGAAAGGTTTTAGTAGCTAGTGAGAAAATGCATCTGCATAGATGAGCACTTGTATACTCTTTCCTTTGTAAGTGTTGGCCTTCTTAGGATTTCACTAATTTACTCTGAAACAAATGGCAATAGATGTACTTGGGGATTAGTAGTGGAAAGTAATGGCACAGATGAAAGTCATAAGCTTGTCAAATAGGGTCTTGAAAGTCGTAGTAAGACAAAAGTTAATAAGTACTAATTCAAAAAGCAAGGTCACCTTCTCTACCAGTGAGTTGTACAAGAATTAAAGCAATAGAGAAGTGTAGAGCAAACATTTTCTTGTGATGAATTTGTCTTGCTGTTTCCCTTTACTTGGTGAAATATTCATCCCAGGCCATGCTGTGACATTCCAACTATTGCCCATTGGAGTGCATTCCTTCTTGCTTTAAACTACCCAGACTGCACGCCATGATGAGGAGCTGAAGATAGGGACAAACTTTCCTTCATTTTCTAGCTCTGCAGCGTGAGTCGGTGACAGTGTGAAAAGGGACTTTTTTCTTTCTTCCCAAATGCAATGAAAAAGGCAAATTATCACCTTCAAAGCATGAGGAGAGAGTGGATGTGGCCTCCATCTTAGACCTGACCAGAGCTTCTATAACAACAGTCAAAATCCCCTACCTGTCTTCCACCGAAACTACCATCACCAATGTTAATGTCTTCAAATTGTCAAGTTGCATGTCTGTTCTCTTTCATGCAACTCCACTGCCTGAGGGGGAACTGGTAGAGTAACCACTTCCTAGTGAAACTCATCCTCTGGTGTCCATCCACTCCTTCCAGGGACATGGTTTCTCCCACAAAGTTTTAGTCACTATACATTTGTGCTTCTTCCTACACTATACGTTTTACTGTCCTGAGTTCTGTTCTCTCTTCCACTGGCTTCTCATGTTGCATATTTGGGATGAACAGATGTATATCTTTGATGTTCTTACTCCACTCCAATGACATTTAAGTAATGGCGTCAGTCCAGCTCCTTCAGTCATGTATTCCAAATGCTCTCAACACAGCTCCACCCAGATCACCTCTCAAGTCATCATGACCTTACTGCTCATATGCCAAAACCATTTTTCTGTATCCTGAAATAAGTCGTCAGTCAGCCCCTTCAGAACCATCTTTAGCTTTCTCCTCCTTTGTTTCCTGCCTGGGTGGTTGTCAGTTCTTTCAGCACCTCTTATTCAATACAAGGCTGGCTTACTACAATGCTACTTCCATGGACCTTTCTTTGTTTACGTAGGTTTCAGCTCTCAAACAGTTTAACCCAAGATTCTAACCCAAGAATCATTTTTCTAAAAATAATTGTAACCAACTATGTTTTTCTTCTTTCATTTCTGAATAAACTCTAAACTTTGTGGCCTTACAATTCAAGGCAGTTCTGTCATCCAGTTCTGAAATTAACAGCACTCCTCTTTCCCTCCCTTCAATTCATGGAATTTAAGCAGCACTTGCTGAAAGGCTCTTGGCTCTATTTCCCATCTTTTTCTTCTCATTTTGGTGTTGTTTTCTGTATGTAGAGGATCTTCACACACATATTCTCCTGTGTGACTTTCTAACAACTCTCCAGCATTCATACTAATCTAATCTGCCCTGCATCTTCCCAGACTGAATCCCAATACTTGGGAAGAGATAAAGGCAAGGAAGAGTCTTAGGTTCAAGACCAGCTTCTGACAGAAGTAAGACCCTATCCCAGGAAAGACAAATAAAATGGTGTAGAAATCTCAAGTGTGGAATGTATAACAAAGAGTTGTGTTACCTTAGATGAACTCTGTCATTCTTGATCAGACTAAGCCACTGAAGGTATTGGTGGTATATTGCCTATGTCTCCCTTCGATCTGGAAATATACACACATATTGACATTGATGTCTTGTAATACAAGGTCCTGAGATATGTAATTCTCCATCTAGGTTGACGCTCATCATTTCAACTGTATGACACTTTGACACTTTTTTCAAAAACAGAGATAGAACGTGTGCATTTTTATCAGAACCTTGGAAGCGCAGCAAGTCTCATGAATCATCTTTTGTCCTCTCCTTTGTCCTTTTTTTTTTTTTAAGGATTGAGAATTGGAAAATCCACAGCAATATTTTTCAAGGATTATTAAGCAAAGACACTTACAGAAAAGTACATTTTTTACACTACTTGTTAAGCACAATTAGCGGTCGTCCATCACTTCCTGTGGGTTGTTCAGTTTGCTTATCATCTCAAGTGCATGAAATCTCTCAAATCATTATCATCACAGGAATCTGATCTCTATTTTCCTAGCTTTGTTTCAGTATAAAATAATGGAATGGTGTCACAGTCAATGGGGAGAAACTTTACTTGTGAGCTAGCCTTGTACAAGTTATTTAACATTGGACTTTTTCCACAGCTACACCTCCAAAAGGTGAAGTAAGGAGGTTATTTTCTGAGTTCTATTCTGTTAGATGGAAATATATGTTCTGCTATGAATGTTAGTAACTGAGTAAATTTTGAAATATTTCAATAAAAGTTACCTTTTATACTACAAAAAAGTGTTCCTTTATTTCAAGACACTGATAAGCCTAGAATCCAGAAGTGCAAGAGAACGAGATAAAAATAAGGATAAAGTGAATATATACACAGAGTCTGATTTTCAGAAAACAGAATCATGTATGTATATATAGCTTTATAAGAAAATTTAAAACTAGTCATAGATTAATATAAAACAATGACTTAAAATGAAAAAATTAGCATAGTTATGTCAATTATTTAGATGTTTTAAAAATATATTAGAAAGGTTAGAAGTTAGAACCAATTTACAGAATAATGAGTGAATTACTAAAGATCATACTGAACATTCTGTTAATACTTTATTATGTCTAATTAATTGAACCTCACTTTCTACCAACCTGACACTTTATATATGATAAAGTTCATATATGGATATGATACAAGCTAATAAATAATATATATGAAATTAATGTTCTGAAAATATACTAAATATATGTTTCATTACTGTTTATTTGTACAGATATGTGTAATTGGTATGAATCTACTCATATATTTATGTCCATGTGCACATAAAAGTGTATGTGTGCATGTGTGGAGGTCAGAGGTTACCACTGAGTGTTCCCAGCTGTTCTCTTCCTTACTTTTAAGGGCAGGGTTTCTCACTGAGCCTGGGGCTCACGGATTTGTCTAGACTGGCTGGCAGTGAGCTCTGAGGAGTCACTTGTCCAGGCTTGTCCTTAGCTCTAGGATTATGCAACAGAACACTTTTTAGTGAGTGCTGGAAGGAAAAGCTTGCTCCCTTTGTTTCTTTGAGAAGCACTTTGCTGGCTGAGCTGTTTTCTCAGGTTAGTGGTGCCTAATTTGTCTTCTGAATTTATTGTCATTTGCAGCATTTATACTTTAATTATATGTATGTTTTCCATAACATAAAGGATAATGTTTTCTAGCTTATAATTTTGATCTCATTTTGTTTGGGAGCATATATTTCCTTCTTATTTATTTATATATATTTTTATATTGTTATTTTGACACAGCTATGGTTAGCCTAGAACTTACTCTGAAGTCAAGGATAAACTTGAACTCTTGATCTTCCTGCCACCAGCTCCTCAGTGCTGAAATGATTAGATGATACTACTACAGTGTGTTTCATTTGTTCTAAATTGGAGATTTCTCTCAATTTGATTAGTGGTTTTCCTATAGCCATTAATCTAATTAGTGGTTGGAATAAAAATATTTGCATATTCCTCAACAAAAATTCAGTTATCCTGAATCTTTAATTCAGTTATATTTAGTTACGTTTATCCTCACGGCCTAATTTGTTCAAGGTATCATTCAGTTACTAGAGTCAGGAGTGGAACTGAGGCCTCTCTGATCAACCCTTGAGGTCACACTAACACACAGTGAGTGCTTCATGTGCTTTCATTGGGTAATCGTCATGTTTTACAAAGAATTTGTTCATCAATTGATTCTGATTTTAATCAAAGAATTATCCATTTGTTCAATAGTCAATGACAAGCAGTACTTATGCTCTAGGTGAATTGTGTTAAGATTCACACTTTTTCTAAAATGACATACCATATAGATATGCACTTTAAGGAGTAAAGTCATATGAAAATATGAAACTTAAAAAAACACAAAACATTTTTTTCTTGGCAAGTTGGAGTCTTTCTGCCACAAAGTAAATTGGATTTGTGGGTGATAACAGTATCAAAACAAAGGAAAATAACTATTCTAATCATAAAAAAGAAAACCCTGGGCTCTCAAAACAGAAATGAAAGAAAACAACCTCTGGAGGGCACCAGGAATTCACTCATCTGGAGTGAAGGACAGGTTTGGATTCCGCACAAACTGAGAGATGTGATGGGAGGAAAAATGAATAAGTGTCATACATACATCCCTTGGATGCCTTGGTACCCTCTAGGCCTCTCACAGTACATCCCCACACCTTGCCTTTGCTTACTCACAGTCAGAGTCTTGGTGGTGACTGCTTCACAGCCTTTCTCCAGGCACCACACAGAGGGCAGCAAGGGTTGTGTGCATTTTCCCTGATAGCAGCATCTGCTGTTCTACCAAACTCCAAATGGAGGGACTCATTAGTCAAGCAGAAACAAGAAGGAATAATGAGAAACAGTGGTCAGACATTGAAGAGTGTGCCTCAAAAATCGGGAGATTGCTGCTTTACCATTAACTAAGGAGGCACACTTGATTTTTCATTTCAAGGAGGCTAAAAAACAGACAAATGCCATTTCCCAGCTGCTGGTGGGGCTGTTAGGAGCATGTGCAGAGAATTTCAGTGTCTAACAGAAGGAAATGCCCTCTCTCTCAGTAGCTAACAGATTAAGTATTACTCTGGCTTGATTTCTGAATTAGTCATTTATAAATGGGTAGCAGTGGACTTTTAAGGAAAATAAGTATTTTCGAAAGAGCTTCATGGAAAGGGTTTGATGCTCCCATGAAAACATTTATTTTTACTTAATCTTAAACAAAACATTAAATCCAGTTTTGTTATTCAACTGTTGTAAGTTACAATAACATCCACATTCATAGTCTCTCCTTGACCTATCCCCAGGCTCAAGTCCATGTACCCAACTGCAATCAATACTCTGAAGGTCTCGCAAATATGTCCAAAATGTGCTGCTTTTATCCCACTTGTTTCTTTGTCCTTATTTCAGATTTGGGGAGAGCTACTGAATCTCTTAAATCCTTCTTGCCTCCATAGGAAAACAAGTGTCTTATATTTTCTTCTTTAAGTGTTTGGACGATGAAACTCAACCTCACTTCTCTGCCTAACTCCTCCTACATCAACATGGTTCACATGATTTCTATGATTGTTTTCTTCCAAAACATTTGTAGGTCTCCTTCCATGCCCTTTCCAGCACTGTGTCCTCTTTTTCTTCTTTTGCTTTCTCAACAATAACCCACGTGCTCAAATTTGTGCTGCTCATATACTCAGTTATGGGAGCAACCATTGGCGTAAGGTTGACCTTTCAAGTACCATATCCTTAATGAAATTGACCCTCCCTTTCCCAGAAACAATCAATTGTCTACAGGTCTTCAGCTAGGGGTAGGGCTTCTGAGTCCCTCCCTCTCCATGCTGGAATGCCTACAGCATACTTGCTCTTGTACAGGTGTTGCATATGCACCACAGAAGCTATGGCTCATGATGAGAGAATATCATGTCAAGAAGACACCAAAAGAGTAAATTCTAGCATTTATTTCTATCATGTTAACATAGTGCCTACCATGGAAATGGGTGTTCATGAATCCAGAATGGATAGTTAATTCAATTAATGATTCTCACCAGCACTAAACCGTAGTGACAATGTTAATGACTTATAAAATAGCTATCCATTTGTCTCCTTATAGGCTGTTGTTCTGAGCATTTTCTGAATTTTAGGGAAACATTAATATCTAGTTTTGACTTCTTACAAAATTTTAACATGGTTCACATGATTTCTATGATTGTTTTCTTCCAAAACATTTGTAGGTTTCCGGAACTTACACATAGATGACCAGATAACCCTGATTCAGTACTCTTGGATGAGCCTGATGGTGTTTGGCCTGGGGTGGAGGTCGTACAAGCATGTCAGTGGACAGATGCTATATTTTGCACCCGATCTAATCCTAAATGAGTAAGTTGTTACTTTTGGTGCTGTCATTGTTATCACAGGTACATCATATAATTTGGAAAACTGCATTTCAATTGTTAATCATGTGGCAATATCCATTGATGTAAGGTCTCTATAATATGTTGACTAAGAGACCTTTGGGTGACTACTCAGGAATGTGTTAGGTGGGTAGTAGGTAGGTCTATTTTTTTGTGTTTTGGAAAGCCTCTAGACTGATTTCCATGGTGACCAGACTGGATTATATGCCCATCAGCATGATGTTTTCTAACTGCCATCCTGACTGTGGTAAGATAGACTCTCACTGTAGCTGTAATTAACTTTTCCTGGGTGACACATCAGGGTGAACAGTTTTATGTATTTATTGGCCATTTTACTCCATCATTAGGAAACTGTCTGTTCATTTCACAATAAGTTCATTAACTGATTTATTGATTAAGTGCTTTCATTTCTTGATTTTTTTAGTTTATGATCCTTGCATATTCTAGATATTAAATGCAGTATTAGTGTAGTAAATAATGTAATATTAATTAGATTCTCCTGTTAAATGTTTAGTTAAAAAATATTTTTACCTATCTTTTTAGGCTTTCTCTTCACTCAATTAAGTTTTTCTCTTGCTATACAGAAGCAACTTAATTTCATTTAATCCCACTTGCCAACTCTCTTTATTACTTCTTGAGAATTTGGAGACTTTTTCAGAAAGATTTTTGTCTATGTTTATTTGCTAAAAATTTTTGTTAAATCTTTTGATGCTTATTTGGTATTTGGATTCCATTCCTCTTGTCTTGAAAAAAATGTTTTTATCCAAACTAATATTTTTATTTATTTTTCAAAATCTGATATGTGCAATTCAATATATCATGTTATCATACTAAATGCTTATCATATTAATTTAAGTTTTCAGACTTGTACTTGTGATAATGTACTTGAGATAATGAAATCAAATATTTTTGCTTGAGAGTAGACTTACTTTTAAAAATTAAACAAAAAATGTTCTATGACTAATCCAATTTGATTTATCATATTTAAATAAATAGTTTTCAGCATGTAGTCTTTAGATGATAAGAATTTATCCAATATAATGTCTACACGGTTCTAATGGTGAATGTCAAGTTGTGAACATCTAAGTTAATAACTGACCCTATCTAATGTTTTCACAGTTGACAATCTTCATGCTTCACTCATACCTTTTTAACTGATAGTCCCTTGAAATAGGCAAGGACTCAGCATTATCCACCTTAGCAGTTCAAGAAACTGGGGCTCAGGAAAAATGGATAACCTGGCACAGACCTGAGGGTCTTAATCCTTCAGTGTGGGTGTCTTGTCTTCCTCCCACTATTAATACTAGACACAGTGACTAATTCTGGCCTTACAAAATGGCACATGCTGAGAGAATCCCTCAAATCAGGGAACCATCTACAGAGCCTGTACTAACTTTTTCAATTACATTCACTACCATTCTTTAATTTGTTTTTCTGTGTCACCACACATATCATCTAGAAAAAGTCACAGTGTTGTAAATTTTTATGAACTGAAGCAATCCATTAACTTGTGCACAAAATTATATCTACACATACAAATACATATACTAGTCTGTCAATAAAGCTGTTCCTGGCTCTAAATGCTCCAGTTCCTTCAAGATTGCTCTCAGTAGATTTAGGTATTTAAAGTGTTATAATAAAAGCAAGAAACAATATGAACTTTAATCAATGTGTATGTAATATTATTTTATAAGTCTAAATTTTCTTTGCCTTAAAAATGTAGTGCTACCATGTAAAAAAGTTTAGAGACTTTAAAAATTCCAAATATTACTTTGTTTATTAAATATATCAGTAAACTCAACAATAGGAAAGAGAGTTCCTGAACTCCTGTTCGCTGACAAGTTGTATCACTGCCTGGCTGACTAGCAATGGGTTTCCATGCTTATGCTTGTTTTTCTTTTGTGTACTGTGTGTGGTACAAGGCAGAGGATGAAGGAGCTGTCATTCTACTCGCTGTGCCTTACCATGTGGCAAATCCCACAGGAGTTTGTCAAACTCCAGGTGACCCATGAGGAATTCCTCTGTATGAAAGTCTTACTACTTCTTAACACAAGTGAGTACCCAAGTGTAAAGACACTTGGCACCTTACTTTTTAATTTCCAAGATAAATGTCAAAATATCATCATATGGTCACATACCAGATATACAATTTAGATTGTAACTGTGAAGTTACACTGTATCATGGGGCCTGCAGTCTTTATTTCCTCTGACTAGAAACAATCAGATAAGGAGTGGGTGGAAGTTTGGAGGTAAGACCTGAGAGGCACAGGATAGCCATGGGAGAAGGCAGCAAAAGAGAGTATGCGTGCACTGAGCCTTCCTGTGCCCTCCCCACACACATGACACATGCATGCACTGAGTCTTTCTGTGGCCTTACCATACAGGGCAGGTTCAGCCTGGCACTGTATGATTGATTCTTTGATTTGCAAGTAAGTCACTGGGAGCTAAGACTTTATGATTAGTGTTTTTCTCAGCAGTGTCTTTTCAGGGACTTCTGCTAGTTGCACAAATTTCAGATGTCTGAGTAAAGGAGCTTGGGATGGGAAGGAAGATACAGCTCCTTAGAATGCAAGGTACTTTTGTGGAATCCTCATGAATGTACCTATATAGCCTATGCATCCTAGTGAAAATGTGCATAACATTTTTGCCAGTAGGGAGAACTATGCAACATCCCTGGAAAGGCATCTTTAAATCTAAGAGGACAATTAAGCATTACAAAATATCAAGAGAATTGGAATGCCACGTACTTCTTACCATCTAGGAGATGGGGGGTTACATTCAGTTGTCAAGCAGAAATTTAAATACTATAGTGAGTATATCAAAATTAATGGTGTTAAGAGGAATAACTTCATGTTTCAAAAAATAGTTTATTTAGCTTAGATGATATCTTTCTATATCAAGATAATTAAGTTAAATAAAAAATTGAAATTAATTAAAAGCTATTGAAGAAATATAAACTTTTCAAACCTCAAATAGGAACTACCTTTGCAAAGACAAACAAAAAATATGGGTCTCGAGATGTGTCTTGGAAGAGCTACGAGTGCTTGTACCTGCCGGGCAGTGGTGACACACGCCTTTAATCCCAGCACTTGGGAGGCAGAGGCAAGCAGATCTCTGAGTTCGAGACCAGCCTGGTCTACAAAGTGAGTTCCAGGACAGCCAGGGCTACACAGAGAAACCCTGTCTCAGAAAAAAAAAAAAAAAAAAAAAAAAAGAGTGCTTGTGCCCTTGCAGAAAAAGGACCACAACTTGATTCCCAGCATTTTGGCAGGGTAGCTGACAGCCACTGTAACTCTAGATACAGAGGAATTCTACATCCTCACACATAGGTGTGAATACACACACACACACACACATTAAAAATAAAATGAAATGGAAAAGTTGTAAAGGGGAGGGGGCATTTGATAATTTCTTACAAACTTAAAGCTCCTGTGTACCATGAAAAAACAAAGGAAACCTTTCTAGGAATAGGTATCAGAGTCACACAGACTTTCATGAGTTTCCTAATGAAGGGATTACAAACAAAAAGTAATTTCATGTTCTCCTGTCAGGGTGAGTTAGCTGTGGGGATTAGTTTGGAAGTTCTAGAAGTACATGGATTTGAAATAACTAGAAATTGAAGTAACTGGAGAGAAAAGACTAAGTATTTAACACATGCATACAGTACATCCATAGTGATGTGTAAAAATCTTCAGTGAATTTTGCAAGAATTACTCCTGAGAAACCCCTGTATATTTAGGATCTGAGCAGCTACAAACTGAAAACCAAAGCATTATTTCTTTGATTTCTCTTTGGTTTGCATTCTTATCCCAGAGATGTAGAAAGCAGCATCTCAGTAGATGCAGGGGAAGTTGTGGGTTTTAAAGTTAGGTATGTACAGTATCTTTAACCTGAGTGCATGTCTTTACAGAAATAGTGCTGAGTAAACATCACTAAAGTAGAGTGCCGTCAATTGAGGAGGTTTTCTATTTTTCACTTGGATCTATCCATGGCTTCAGGAAAATTTTGCTTAAGGCTGGAGGTTTGTGTGTAGGGATGCAAAGAAGGAAGAGGTGTCATCTGTGGCCTCTGGAAGCAGGGGGTGTGGAATGGGGAGAGTGGATGATGATGTACTTGTATGTGAGATCCATGGAGAATTTGGACGGAAAGGAGCTAAAACTTTGTGTATAGCTGAGGAGTCACAGGAATGCTCATCTTAGTTCCAGCACACAAATACACATGAAGGCAGGCCAAAGATTAATATCCAAATTGTTTGCTAATGTACATGACAAAGTACATTAAAATAAATAATCAAATGTACATATCTTCCATCCCTATTGTTAGTAATAATGCTATGTGAGTATTGAACAGTACAATGAATTGATTGGCAAGTGAAATCTAGAAGAGCTGAGCATATTGTCTCATGTTTATAATCCAAAATTTGAAAAGTAAAGGCAGGAAGATCAAAAACTCAAGGTCATTTGTAGTTGCATAATGAGTTTTGAGTGCAGCCTGGGCTAAATAAGACCCTCCCTGTCAGGAAGGGAGGAAGAGAGGGAGGGAAGAAATGAGCGGGAAAGGAAGGGAAGGAAGGAGGGAGAGGAGAGGAGAGGAGAGGAGAGGAGAGGAGAGGAGAGGAGAGGAGAGGAGAGGAGAGGAGAGGAGAGGAGAGGAGAGGAGAGGAGAGGAGAGGAGAGGAACTACAGCTGACAGCTACAATTACAGGAAAGAGGACAATAGAAACACTATTAGAAATATAAACAAGAAAACCAAGTGGCCTGGTATAAGAGTTAAGTCAATGAATATAAAATAAATACTCAAATATGATCACCATTTCCCACAGCAGCAGGAAAGCAGTAGTAAATATAACAAAGTGATGTTAAAATTACAAGAAAAAGATCAAGTTTCCAAGACCAATCTTCATAAGAAATATTTGCGATTTACATGAAAACAAAGCTATATAAAGAAACACAAATAGTTGCTTAAAAGAGAAAAAATAAAATAAGAAGGTACAAAATAAAGTCATAAGTGAAATAAAACTAGATATTTAAAGAAAGACTATGTAGTAATGCCAAGACCTCTTTGGAGCAAATGCTACATTAAATGCACAGTTCATATAAAAGTCTGAAATGTAAGTTGTTCATATATTCTTTAACAATTACAAGATTTCTATGTCCTGATTTTGTCTTTCACTATTGTTTTCCTTTCTGAATTGTTTCTATTTAAAAATTAAATGTGTGTGTGTATGTTTGTGTAAACTCAGAAATTATGTATAAAATGTTAGTTACCTAGCTCAGGAATATATTCATTCCTAGTGTCATATTTCTTAACATAACTGCCACTTCTTGTTAATTTTATACAGTTCCTTTGGAAGGACTGAGGAGTCAAAGCCAGTTTGAAGAGATGAGATCAAGCTATATCCGAGAATTGATCAAGGCAATTGGTTTAAGACAGAAAGGGGTTGTCCCCAGCTCACAGCGTTTCTACCAACTCACAAAACTTCTTGACAGCTTACATGATGTAAATATCTTTGTTTTACAGATTATTGGTGAAAACTCTTATTAATTTCTTGTCTTAGTTGGGGTTTTATTGCTGTGAGGAGGCACCATGACCAAGGCAACTGTTATAAAGGAGAACATTTAATTGGGAATGGCTTACAGGTTCAAAGGTTCAGTCCATTATCATCATGGTGGGGAGCAAGGCAGTGTCCAGGCAGACACAGTGCTGGAGGAGGAGCTGAGAATTCTACATCTTGAAACAAAGGCAGCCAGGAGGAAGGTCTCTTCCACACTGGGCAGAGTGTGAGCTTAGAGACCTCAAAGTCCAGTCCCACCATGACACACTTCCTCCAACAAGGCCACACTTCCTCCAATAATGCCATACCTCCTAATAATGCCACTTCCCATTGGTCAAGCATTTGAAACCACCACATTTCTCTAATCTCTAGTTACACGATGAACTCTGGAGCTCTGTAAGCATTTTCCTTTTTAGATAGTCCAGGCTCCAAGCCTAGGAAATGGTGCCATTAACCCAATCTTTCACAGTGTACCTAAAAACTAATATAAAGTAGACAATCCCTCTTAGATGTGTCCAAAGGCTTATCTTCTGGGTCATTCTAGATCTTGTTAGTTGATGACTAATGTTAGTTATCACAGTGTAGTTTCCCCAAATTCTTTCTTGTAATTTGCTTTTAAAAGACAATATGATACGGTTGTATTCAATGTTGACCATATGTTGATCAATGTTGACCATATGTTGACCATACAACCATACTATATGCACACACACACACACATACATATGTGGTTTTCTGAGACATTTTTGTTACAAGCTTTTATTGCTGGCATATTAAAAAAAACACATAAAATGAGAGTCAAAGTCATTTTTAAAAAGCTACCCACTCACCAGGTCAGCTTGTGAGCATGAATTATGAAAACACTGCAAAGATGATGAGCTACTTGAATTAAACCTTTACAATGAAAGGCAAAAAAATAAAATAACCTTAAAACAATCAACTTGAAGAATAAAGCACCAGTGCTGAAGACCAAAGAAAATACACAGAACCTCAAAGAAACACAATGTTACTGTGTCAAAGAAAGAACAGAGAGCCTTCAGAAAGGTACAGTTAGCAAAACTAGCTGTCTTAGTCAGGGTTTTCTATTCCTGCACAAACATGACTAAGAAGCAAGTTGGGGAGAAAAGGGTTTATTCAGCTTACACTTCCACATTGCTGTTTATCACTAAGGAAGTCAGGACTGGAACTCAGGCAGGTCAGGAAGCAGAAGCTGATGCAGAGGCCATGGAGGGATGTTTCATACAGGCTTGGCTTCCCTGGCTTGCTTAGCTTGCTTTCTTATAGAACCCAAGACTACCAGCCCAGAGATGGTCCCACCCACAAGGAGCCTTTCCCTCCTTGATCACTAATTGAGAAAATGTCTTACAGCTGGATCTCATGGAGGCAATTCCCCAACTGAAGCTCCTTTCTCTGTGATAACTCCAACTTGTGTCAAGTTGACACAAAACTAGCCAGTACACTAATTAATAAATAAATAAATAAATAGATAAATAAACTTCAGGATTACTAAGTTCAAAATAGTAGACATCAAAATTCATATTTCATGTATTTCACAAAGGACATTCTTAGTAGAAAATCATTTAAAACTTAAGACATAAAAAATCAGACAGGAAAAGGTAGGAGTCTTAGGAGATTAGTCATGCAGATTTCATCCTCAAATTTAACTTAATAGGAATTTACAGAATAAAAACTCCATTCAGGGAAATTATTATAAAAGTTGCTGAAACTGAAGGATATGAGTTTTCTTTTCTCATTTTTTTGAGACACAGATTTTTTTGTAGCCTATACTGATCTACAGCTGGTAGCAGTCCTCCAGGCTTGCATGCCTGCTCTTTGCTAAAGATGTGAGTTTTCTAACTATAAAGGAGCAGAATATGGGCACTGAGTAATTGACTCAAGGTACACTATAAAAATTCATCATACCAAGATCGAGAAGACTATCCTAAGCATACAAATGAGAAAAGAAGCAAATCATATTAAATTACCAGCATCCTGAATGACATTGGATCTATACAATGACATATGACAATGAGCAGTGTCTTCAGAATCCCCATGAAAGCAAAACCATCAGCCAAACAATCAAACAAATGACAATGCCACCATAAGAGTCTTTTCATACACGCAAAGTCTTACAGAGTTTATCTCAAATATAACTTTTCCTAGAAACTACTTTAGGATGTGTTACAATAAAACAAGCTGAAGGCAGAGGATTCAGGCCAGAAGGTGATGTCCCTGTATAATAATGGGAAGGATCAGTCAGAAGCCTGTACTGGACCAGTAAAATATCATGAGTCTCCAGGGCACCCGCTCTGGGATGAAAATGGAGCTAAGGGATTGTTGAAATGCATAATCATATTGGGGTGATTTCTCACAGTCTTTCAGAGAACTTGATTATGGTTTTGTGACAAACGAGAAGAAAAATGAAGAAAATAAAATAAAATAAAATAAAATAAAATAAAATAAAATAAAATAAAATAAAATAAAAATGGTCAAGAAAAGAAGTGAAATGCCATGCATCAGGAAGTAATACCAACTTTACTAGTAAAAATGTAGGATACTGATTTAGTCAAAAATGGAAATACAATAGAGCAAGATGCCTATCGAGGAGCTTCTGGATTTTGCTTCCTCTGTTTCTTTTGTGATTCATCTTTAAGTAGTATGATACTTTTAAAATTGTGTACATAACATATTTCATTAAACTAGAAGTTGATCCTGTTGGTGTAGGCCTGAATTCCCCAAGAAGCTCACATGTTCACAGACTCCTCTGGGCTAGAGGGAAAGATTTCAGTGGTGTGGGACACTTAGCAAATTCCTGTCTCAAAATAAATTCAATATTAAAGAAAGACCATGTTGCTCAGCCATTCACTGCTTAGATAACATGCCTGAGGCCCTTGGCTTCATGATTTATGCTGGGTTCTTGTCATAGAAACAGTACATTTGTGAAAAATTCTCATTAGCAAGCAGGATTTATGAAATAATTGCATTTTGAAAGTGTATAACTTTAGGTATTTAATACTCGGTATATATCTGCATGCATGCATAGAAAAGAAAAAGTGTTGAAAATTAAATCACGAGAATGTAACTAATTTTATTACTTTAAAATACTGAAGATTTGGGCCTGTAGAGAAGACTCAGCAGTTCAGAGCCATTGCCGCTCTTACAGAAGAACTGGGTTCAGGTCTCAGGACATACATGGTGGCTCACAAGCATCTGTAATTCCAATTCGAGTGACTCTGATGCCATCTGCTGGCTACTATGGGCAGTTCATTCAAGGGATGCATGTCTACACACAAGACAAAAATAAGTAAATACCATACTATCATCATGTTCCCTTATGTATCTAAAGCATTTCCACATTACCCTGGAGCATGGAGAGAGTTATTTGCATTCTGGTAAGAAGAAGCATCTAGATAGGTGCTTAACAGCATTAGAAAAATGTTATCATATTTGCACAGTGTGTGATTGTATTGTTTGTCTCTCATTTTCTACCCACGGGTTGAACTAACAGCTTGTGAAACAGCTCCACCTGTACTGCTTGAATACATTCATCCAATCCCGGACACTGGCTGTGGAATTTCCAGAAATGATGTCTGAAGTTATTGCTGCCCAGTTGCCCAAGATCCTGGCGGGCATGGTGAAGCCGCTCCTCTTTCACAAAAAGTGATGACTTTTCTTTGTTTTCTTTGTGAAAATTGAATTTTGTGGTGTGCCATCTTTTTCTCAATCAGGATGGTCAGGTCTTGTGTCTTTATAATGCCTTTCTGATAGCCTTATATGTATGCACTATCACACTGTAAAGTTAGGAGAAAAACAATGACATTCTGACTTTCCTTTGTAATGTCTAAGCAGAGGTTTTTTTTTAAGTGTTGTGTGCACCCATATTTTAAGAGTTTACATGGTTTTTTAAAAAAAGGACTAAAATTGATTGTACAAGTAAACTATATTTCACCCATTATTTCAAACTTTTCAGATGAGTGTAATCAACTTTTTCATCTGACAGATCTCCATGAGAAGGGAAGAAACACCCCTACCTTTAATTACAACAGGCTACTACACAGGCTACGGCTATGTAGCTCCTTTGGTCTCCGTGCTTATATTTCCAAAAATGACTCTTAAAATGGCAGTCAAAATGTGATGTGAAACAGATTTTCAGAGGGCTTTTAGTGAAAAACAAAACAACAACAAAAAAAAAAAAAACAGAGATGAAATGGGTTGATGTTTTTAACTCTAGGCAAACTGTGTTCAGGGTGCCTGCCTGAAAACAGATTGATGACAGAGTTAATGGCAGCTATTCAGTTGCTGTGACATTTTTGAGGGCAGGTTCAGGGGGAGGGTGTCTTTAAATAAGACCTGTGAATAGACAGAAATTGTGAGATCTGTTTTCTCATTGGAATCCCTGCGGTTGGCTGACCTTACAAAGTCGGTCTCCATTGGTAGTTCCGTGTCCTTGCTTTTAAAAATGATATGGCAGCATTTCTCTTGACAAATGTTTCCTTTGGCCATTTAGTCTTATTGACATTTACCAAAGAAGCCGGGGGTTGGGGGGGGGGGGGAGGAAGGAGGAGGGAGAAAGGCAAGGGTGGGAGATAAAGGCCATTTCTTTCTTGGGGATAGTGTTTTTCTCTAGGAAATGTATAGAGCGAATCAGTGAATCTCAGGTGGGAATGATTTTTAGTGCCTCTAGATCTGAAAGAGATGCTTTAGAAATAGACAAGTCTCAGTGGAAAGTTCTGAGTGCCTATGACCCAATTCTAAGTGAGATACTTCAAGAAATCCTAGATATTGCTTAAAATCACACAACCAGGTACAACACAACAGATAAAACACAGTTCCATTTGTCATTTCTACTTAAAATATTCCTTTGAAAGACAAATAATAGTTCTTTTCTAAGATGAGTCACTGGAGATATATTAATTTAAAAAACAACTCAAACATATAAACATACACCATTATGGTATATACATAAATAGTGAGTTCTTTAGCACATTTGGAATAGGGATTAAAGTGGAGTCTAATCAGAACCCTTGACTTGTGTTCCCTTCATGCATGTGGGAATCATAATGGCTTTCCTGCACAGCAGTACCTTTATTAAGAGCAGTCAGTCAGAGTTTTACCCAAGTACTCCAATGGTCAGCATTAGTAAATAGATGCTCTTCCTATTGGTCTACATGGCTCCTTCTACAATATGTCTGAAATGCATTATGTTCTTTACTGGTGCTTGGCTCTTCGTAATATCCATACACACAGACATACTTCATTTTTCAGGCCAAAATGAGATCAGATTCCTTGGACAATATCCTAAGAGTTATTTTTTTTAATTCCTCAACTTACCCTGCTGCCATTATGTTCCTGCTATGCCAATCTTTATGTAAGAAAAAGAAAGAAAACAATTTTCTACCAGAACTTGACTCCAGACTCGTGCATGTGTCAACCTTCAATATCTGCCTTATCACTCCTGTAAAGTCTTTCTCAGTCTCTCATACTGTGATTTGATCCCTCATCTGTTTCCAAGAAGTTGTTTAAATTACAATAGTATGTAGCTGCACCATTCTAATGGTCCACAGGTCCAGGGCTTGTGCTAAGGAAAGACCATAGTGTTTTGTGACAGAGTTGACTGTGACATTCGTCCTGCTGAGGGTCTTCTGAGTGACATTGATAAACCTCTTCTTGTGTCTTTATTATTCCTTTTATCTGCAACTTTGTTTCTCTTCATTCCCAAGCTATATTTTCCCCATCCTGTGATAACTTGCCTTTTTGAACTACGTCATGGGAGCACATTTTATATGCAATTAGAAGAAAACAGTCCATTTCCTGTTCTGAACTGAATGAATGGAATATTAATTCCTTCCCTATAAAAGATTCTATAAACTCTGACATGCTTTATATTGCAAACCTCAATGTAAAAATTTCCCTGCATTTTTTTATTTTCTTCAACAAATATTTTTGAGTGAGTAATGTGAGCATAAGAAATCATATGAATAAGCTTTAATAGAAACTGGAGCTAAAGGAAACTGTATATAACTCAAGAAGTTATAGCCGAGGAGTTGTACAAATATAATGTCTGATAAGTGCAGGGCCACTAGATATTTGTAGTATATAAACTACATCATTAAGGTTTAATATGTGCAAGGCATTACAGCATTACTTATGTGCAACTTGAATGAGATAAGTGCTAAAAAAAAATAGTATTTTAAAATTAATAATTATTTAACCTAGGCAACTGCCAGCAATTAATTTGCTTTAAACTTTTGTGTATTATTTGTATATTGGAAAAGTTTTTAATACCATTTTTCAAAAATATAATTACAATAAAATATTTTTAAGATCTCTCAAACAGAATACCTGGTAACTTTTGTTCTGTGGCAGTTGTATTCATTGTGAGAGATTGGTGAACCAAAAACAATGTCATGAGTCCTTTTAGTAAAGTAACGGACCCTGAAACAGTAGATACAATCATTATTCAGTTATTTATTATTCATTATTCAATTAGTTTTCCTTTGAATTAACGGATTAATTTGATAGTAGTTATCTTTGTATATCAGAACAGTTTAACTTTCAAAATAATGAAAAGTTTCTAATTTCATTTAACAGTGGGGAAATAGAGTCTGTTGGCCCCAGGACTGAATTTTATAGTGTCCCTTGCTTTGGAACTGTCTAAAAACACTTGACAGTCTTGACCTTGATCTCCACACGTAGTTTAAATGTCTAAACACCAGGTTTTAATATTTAAGGCTAAGCTTAGAAAAAAAAAATATTCCCAGAAGAACATGACATGAGCAAATGGAAGTTATCTCATCTCCAAATCTTCTAATCTACAATTCCAACTGCGGAGACTCCATGCCTGTGTAGTCATCATAACCTTTATCTCCACTCTGAAGACCATGCTCTTTGGGTTACTCTAAACTAAAATAAAAGCTTAAGAACAAAGGAAATACTTGAAGCTTAGATGAGTTTGCTCACTGACCTATTTCATTTACAAAAGTTAGAAAAATGATTTGTGTCTAAAGAGATGTCATGTCCAGTATTGTTTTGTGGAACTATTTTGTTTCTGGTGTATAGAAACATGGCATGTTTAGTTAGGCAATGCTTTTCCATTGTACTTTTTCACACTTAACTTTAAGTTTTACTATTGTACATTGTATGAAATAAAATATTTTTAAATAGCCACAGTAAATCAACTTGTAACTTCTAACTTATTGCCAACTATAGTGATAGACTTAATGATGTATATAAAGGGCTATCTATCCTATGACTGCTCACTTCTTGGTTACTTGCTGGCTACCTGAGTGTCATATAGAGCTATTTCATTAAACTTTACCCAACTGCTTTGCAAACAATAGGCACACGATATATATCTGTACACATATATAGAGATGTTCAGAAATAGCATTTCTGTCATTTCATCTTCATTATGCCATAATTTTGTTATAACCTTGCCATGCTAATCTGTTCTAGTCACTAGTGACACCTGGGATCTGGAAAGTCTGATTCTTTTCCTTCTCCCACTGTTTACTATGAAATATTTTTATCAATTCAATGTGTGTTTATTTATTTTCCTGAATAAAATGTAGTTCTTTGAGTTTAGGGCCTAATTTATAAGAAATCTAAAGAGCATATCACCCTTTGCTTATAATATCTAATAGAACCAGTATTAATTTTTGACATTTCCCACAAACTCTTAAATATCCAGACAGCCTATGCAGAGCAGAGCACAGCTCTCTAACAAACTGTATGAAAAGTTTTTCTTCTCTTCACCTATAACAACTGACAATGGGATCAAAAACTTATGATACAATCAACTCCCCAAATAGTATTATTCTGATTATAAGAACTTTCCCTGCCCACTGGATCTGGTAGCCTTAATTCCATTGATAACTGCTACAATTTCTGGTTTTGCTAGGAACAATTGGATCATCTCTGTTTTTCCTTGTTAGCCAGATTCCAGGCTGGAATATGAACCCTTTAAATCTCTTTAAAACTCTGTAACCTCATGTATAAGAAGCACTCAAGATTTTTTTTCACAATTTTTATTCCATATTTTTAAAATACACCTTTATTTTTTATTGCATAATTCAGCAACCACTCTCTTAAGGATAGAAGGAGTTGGACAAGAGGAAGACACTAAGGAAGGCATAACTTTCTCTTTCCTATGATCCTGCCTTTTAGACATAGAAAACATATTCATCTCTTAAATTCCAAAAGAAATCCAAAGGTGGATACTCTAGGAAAAGACTGTCAACTCCCAAGTTGCTCACACACACTAAACCAGGTCATGACATAATTTTCATTAGCAGAATATCACCAGGAGTCCATGATGGTACTCTTGTCTTTATTTGGGGATGGGCACCAAGTTCATTGTCTACCTCTACCTTCAGTCTGCCACTTGTTTAGCATAGCATTGTTTCATACCCTCTGGCCTCTAAATTAAAAATGAGTGAAAAGCCCTAGAGCATCTAACTGTTCATCCACAGGATGGAATACAGTTGGTTAGGCATTGTGCTCTACATCATTATATGAATCGAAGTTAAACAAGACCTAGATAGCCAGATTCAGGTCGAATTCCACCTTTATTTAGACTCAGGGTTGGGGGAGAGCCTGCAGACTACCAGTTTCTCAGACCTAACCTTCACCAAAGTTAGTTCTTCAAAACTGAAGCTAAATGTTGTGTGTGTTAGTGCCTTCCTGGACCCCAAGGACTGTGTAGGCTGAGGCAGGATTGCACAATCTAAACCAGCCCGGGCCACACAGTTAGACTTTGTCTCCATTTTAAGATAAAATGCAAAGAGTAGTTTCCTTTATTCTTCTCTTCCCTGGAAGAATTTAAGAGTTTATGAGGCATTAATGATGAGGTAAATAACAGCAAGAGCCTGGTTACTGCAAAGGGAGGGGAGCAGAGGACTGCTTTCCTCCTAGAGTTGACAGCATTCCAAAGCAGAGCTCTGGCCCTGACTGGAGGCTGCTCCCAGGCTCCTTCAAGCTCCGTGCAGCTGGGGAGTCTGGAAAACTCTTGCAGGATTGCTGGATGAGTCCCAGAATGTCGACCTCATTTTCGATTTACTGGACTGGTTGCCTCATGTCACGCTGACCTTATTGTTAAACACAGGTTTGTTTGCCTTCTTACGACTCATGGCGAAATGGGGAAAAGCATTACTTTTAAGCTGGTTGAAAGCTTTTAACTGACAGGGCACTTTCAGAGAAATGTGAAGAGACCAGCCATGAAAGGCCACTCTGCTCATTACTTCCAGGAAGCTGCAGTATTATTAACTCTCAGAGTGACATCAGTGTCATGGCCCATATTTAGACCAATATAAGTAAAATATGCAAGCCGCATTGTAAATAGTTTTCAGGAATACATTGTACTTTATTTTTTAATTGTCTTTTGAAACTGCTCAACCCCAATAGTAACCAATTTTTTAGACATTACTGTAAATGAAACCTGTTTAAATATGATTTTCTTTTGTAGGGTATATAAGAAGCTTAACACTTGGTTACTTTTCTTTTGAGTTTTCATGATTAGCTATTTCATTCAGCAATGGCTTAAAGTGTTTTGTCACTGGAGGTAACTTTTGCTATCTTCCTTGCTCCAGGAAGATTGATTTTAAAGTATCTGTTCATCAAACTGTGTTTCTATTACATATGCAGCTGTTTTGCTTTCTTAATGTCTTCTTCAAATACATATCACTTAGACTTACTGGACCATGCAGCAATACACTTGGTGTGATTGGATTTTTAAATGTAGATTTAACTTGGTAAACACAATTTTTTTAACTTTTTAAAATAGGAAAATGGCCAATGAACTCCTATCATAGCTTTTCTGAACTCAGTTGTCAACTAGAGTATTAGCTTTTATTCCTGAGGGTTTTATGACTTATAAGAGAAACAGAAAGAAAAGAACCTGTGAGTGAATAGCAGTATGCCCTATAGCTGTCAAAAACAGAGATGCACCCTGCTCAGTCTCCACTGGGTAGAAACTCTGCCTAGAATTTCAGACAGTAAGCAGAGATAGACAGAGTCACACAGACTGCCTTCTGCGGCCATCATTTTCATCTGTACTATGTCTCTTTCTGATCTAAATATTCTGTGTATTTTAACTCTTCTGGGTAATCATTGCTCCAAGAAAAATAAGAGAGGTGTGACATCTAATTTTAAAGTATTTCAAAAGAACAACAACAATTAAAAAAAATTTCCAAATTGATGCTTTGAAACAAATAGGGGAAACATGTAAGAACTTGGAAAAAAGAAGTGTAGCTTACTAGGTCAGTTGGAAAGTTCATTGACATAAAAGCAAATATCACCCTCTTAATTACTGAGCAACATCCATGACAGGATGATACAAACCCCCAGTGATGTGCCAGGTCAACAACATGAGAAATGTTTGAAGAATTACCAGTCATTATGCAAACATAAATTGTAAATAAGCCCAGAACATGCCTCTGGGATGTTTAAGGATTTCATTGTTCTAATTGGAGGCTACATGGCTTAGGGGGAAAATCACCAATCCATATCTCTGCCTAGATGTCAACTGAGGTTTGTTGTTGTTGTTGTTGTTTGGTTTGGTTTGCTTTTAAGATCTTAATATTTCCCCTTAAAACAAAGAGAAAAATGATAAAAGCAAATTATCTATTCTGACTCCCACAGTAAATCAAAGCACCGGGTTTAACTCTGAAACTACCAACATTCTAAAGAGTTTATTTCAATGTGTCATTGTCAGTTCAATTACCTATTTAAGTATAGGGAAATCATGCCCAGAACACAGAACCAAAATGATGGTGGTGGTATGGTGGGGTGGTTGTGGTGGTTGTTGTGGTGGAGGTGGTATGGTGGTGGTGTGGTGGTGGTGTGGTGGAGGTGTGGTGGAGGTGTGGTGGAGGTGTGGTGGAGATGGTGTGGTGATGGTTGTGGTGGAGGTGGTAGTAACAATGGTGAAGTTGAGAAGCATTACTTTAGGCATCATCCCACTCTCAACAGGAAGACATCACCCTGCTGGACTGTGGCAGTACCCAGTTCTCTCTTCTCTGGTTTACAGTTGGGTGGAGAGGAAAGATGGATAATCAAAGAGCTGGGTATTACACAGTGAAAGATCGAGAACACATAGGAAATTTTTACAATAGCAGATTCCAAAGTGAGTCAAGGCATCCTAGAAAACATGTAAAGTAGTTGAGGAATTAGCTTAGCTAGCATTCAATCAAGAAGAAGGGAAGAGTCCTCCAAACTTGTAAACAATAGAGGCACAAACTAAAAAAGGAACACATGGACATGGTGCTGCCAGAGAGCGTGGAGCCAAAACTGATGTGACAGAATGAAATCCAAGTCCCAAATATATATGGTCTTGTGTACCATAGTATCGCATGAAAATGTAACTCTACATGAAAAGAGTGTCCTCTGTGTGATGCTCTAGAAGATGTCCTCCATAGCACAGACAGTGGGGTTGGGGAGGACGCATCCTGGAGGCAGGGAGCATGTTTTGAAGGAAGTTGCAATATTCTGAGCAAATGATGGGTCATAAACATAAAGAGCTGGGGTGATCGTGACCTCCTTAGTTTTCCAGAAGGCTTTGTGAGACATTACCAAGAGGCACTGACAGAATGACGACAGTAGATGAACACACAGATAACCTGCTGTACACCAGACCAGATGCCTCATTGTTTGGCTTCTGTGTTGAAACCAAAAATCCTTGTCATAAAGAATATAAAAACTAAGAAACTTTGGTTTTACCAACCACTAAAATCCAAATGAGCACCCAAACAAGCTGTACCCCTCCTCCAACATCCCCAGAGTTGCAAGTACCTGCAACCTCAAACCCCTGGTGTAGGCACTGAGGCAAGGCCAGAAGAGCTCCAGGCTTAGCCAATGGGACATAAATACACTGATTTGCCAACAAATACAAAACAAGCACATCTAATGTGTAGCTACTACCCAGTAGTGTGGCAGTATAGGGTAGGAATAAAAAGATCAAATATCTATACAGGATCTTGCCTCATGAACCATAGGAGGAGTCTGCAGGGTAAGAAGGAAGCCAATGGGTGATAGGCTGGGAAGGAAATGTGTCAGTCTGAGGTATGTCCAGCTCTCCTAGTTTAACGTATCCTGCGTTCTGTCGGTTTCTATCAAGGACTCATCTCCCATCTTATTACTACTCACAAGAGCATAGTGAGGAGTGGGAGAAGCTGACTGTGAGCTTGGTACCAGGGGGAAGTAGGGATTCCCAGCCACTCTTCTCCCACTACTTCACTTTCTGGCAATTACTAAGCCTGATCATAAATGCAACAGGATCATTCCAAGTAGAAATCCATGACTTTTGAATGTCTCAGGAGCATCAGCACCACGGAGCACTTTGATTACTGGCTTGATGCTTCCTATTCTTTACTGGCTTGACAGATTTCTGCTATAGGAGCTGGTTTCACTGTCTGGATTCTACTACAGGGTCATTTTGTCCTTTCAAGGGAACTGTGGTTTTCAGTACCTGCTATATCCTCTCCACACTGGAAGCAGACAGAATGTAGGTATCTCAAATATGAAGACTTTACAGCTTCGTAGGACACTAGCCACTGTGTTCTTGGACTTCTCCTGCCTGTGCACCACCTTTTCTTCTTCAAGATTAGTCCCTGAGTGTAGAATTCTGACATCCCTGCCACACCTGTCAGTTATGGGATGCTGTTTCTAAGGCTGAATTCTTGCTATATCTTTTAAGAGCCACCTGTAGTCAAGCCTGACTTTGTTTTCTTTGAGACAGGATCTCACAATGGCTTTCCTTGAACTATGTAGAACAAGGTCTACAACTATGTAGAACAAAGAAATTCACCTGCCTCTGGTTTCTGAGTGCTGGGGTTAAAGGTATATGTCATCAGGCCCAGTATTCAAGTCTAATTCAAGGTCTATATGCTTAACATTTAGGAGACCATATAATTTATTTTAGAAAGCCCAGCTCTTCAGACTTGCCTTGCTCTGGTCCATTTAAAGACCATCCCAGGAAGTCTGGCTTTCTTTAAGCATTTCTCCTCCAGTGTCCCTTGAGAAGGACCCATTGCCAAAAAAGACCAACAAAGATTGATGTACTTCAATGAGCTACTACACAGTTCTTTGGGAATTTCTGTCAAGAGGGTGAAATGCTCCTTTCATCTGAAATGAAGCTTTACCCCATTTGGTGCTGAGACATATGAAGCTGTGAAAGAAGGGATGACTTTAAATAGTTAACAGTAGTCAGACACTCCCTTTAATCTCATGTTCTGTGCTTCCCTTGCAGTAACTTTACTACTTTGAGTGCTCACTTCCACAGTTGATGCTCAAGTTGTTCTTTGTTTGTGAAACTAGTGTTCATGGTGGTCCAAGAAGAGAAACTCATCAATGCTCTGTCATGCCCATACCCTTTCTGAACTTTTTGTTATTAGTCTACTTTAAGTAAACAATAGGTCTCTAAGTCGATTCAGCACACATGGGTATGGAGTCTCATGTCTGTCGGTAAAGTTTTATGCCTGTGGCTTCCAATTGCTGATTAGGAAAGAAAGTATTTTGAAAAGTATTGAAATATATTGAAATTTGAGGGTCTTTGCTAGAAAGGTGAGATTGTGTCCCCATTTGTGGAACCCTGGCTCTGTTTCCCTGGAGCTGGCCAGGTGATGACTGTGAGAGCCGACAAGCAGCACCAGCATTATCCTATATTTATTTTCATCCTATTAAAAGTTCCCTCTTGACTTTTCCACTATGGCTGGATTTCAGAGGAACTGTTTTGTGGTTCCCACAAGAAAGTGGAGTTAGCCTACCCAGCTTGAACAATTTTCAGACAAATCATTTTCAGAAACATTGGGAATGTAAGTGGCTTCTAGTATAATATCAAGTAATGGTGAGAAATAATCTCTTTCTTTATCGATGAATTAAAACACCTCAAACCTTGCTATAATGACATACCAGATACATATGAATAGTCAAGACATGGCTCACATTTTTAATTCTAGTCACTATTTAAACTTGCATATGACCATATATGGCATAAAGTAGGATGTTAATATAATTTGGTGATATGTATTTTTGATAATCTATGCATTTTAATAAAGCAAGAATTGATTCTCAAGATAATTAAAGCAAACTAGTTGTTTTAATTATAAATGTAAGACAAAATACCTTATATCTTTTGAGACAGTAATGTGTGTGTGTGTGTGTGTGTGTGTGTGTGTGTGTGTATTAATTACAGTGGTCAAAATGTGATATTTATTCTACAAATATTAGTTTTCATAAGAAATTGTGTATTAAACATTAGTAAATTAGAGAGTTGTAATCTAGTTGTAAAGCTTGTTAGTCTGCACTGGTTTCATTAAAGTAATATAATTTAGTAAAGTATTGTAAATAAATGGTAGTCAATAAATAAAATTTGTGTCTACAGTGTATGTGAACCTTGCAGGGAATTTTAAGACAAAAAGATAAAAGGGTAGATTTTTTTCTTTCTGTGTTTCTGCTTGATTGGATGCCCGATATTTCATACTGTTTGTAATAAACGTATCTGTTTAATTTTCATCAAGTAAGAAGTTGGAGAAAGTAACATGTTCTATTTAGTTATTTGATCCACAAAAATGTTCTGACACCATAAAACATTTATTTCTGGCTTACGGTTATGTTTTCACATTAAACATGTCTCATCTTACCAGTTAAATGTTTCAATAATGTTGAGAAATTTTCTATTTACCTATGAAATCATATGTCATGTATTTTGTAAATACCTGATTACAACTATGAATAGTGTGTTTTTGTTTTAAGTTAACTAATCTATAAGAGGCAAATGTGCTGCTGGGTGTGTCGCTGATGCATGCTGGCACTCCCAACACTGAGGCCAGCTGAGGCTATGTCATAAACCCTAGGCTAGCCTGATCTTCACAATAATACTTAACCTCAAATTAAAAAAAAGAAAAGAAGAGAAGAGAAAAGAAAAGAAAAAAGAAAAAGAAAAGGAAAAACTGCAGTAAATCCCAGAGAATGTGTAGGCACAGTTTTAGTGCAGCTGTCAGAAATGCTGCCCTCTGGAGCCGCTTAGCTAGAGTGTTTGCATTGCTCTCTGTACTACTGATGCATAAGATCAAAATATCGACATTTTAAAACAATCTACATGACATGATATTATTTCATTTGATCAGAAGTGGTGAAATCTCATCTTATACATAATCTAATCCTAGCAGGGTTATTTTATAATGTGCAGAAGCCCACTATGTGTGAGCAGTTTGGAATTCAAAATGCCTAAGCATGAGCAGAGTGAAAAAGCAAAGCCCAGAGGAAAACTCTGTGGCACCACACTGAGGGGACACACTCTGACACAGCACTGAGGGGACACACTGTGACACAGCACTGAAGAGACACACTGTGACACAGCACTGAGGAAACACACTGTGGCACAGCACTGAAGAGACACACTGTGACACAGCACTGAGGAGACACACTGTGGCACAGCACTGAGGGGACACACTGTGACACAGCACTGAAGGGACACACTGTGGCACAGCACTGAGGGGACACACTGTGGCACAGCACTGAAGAGACACACTGTGGCACAGCACTGAAGAGACACACTGTGGCACAGCACTGAAGAGACACACTGTGACACAGCACTGAAGAGACACTGTGGCACAGCACTGAGGAGACACTGTGACACAGCACTGAGGGGACACACTGTGGCACAGCACTGAGGGGACACACTGTGACACAGCACTGAGGGGACACACTGTGACACAGCACTGAAGAGACACACTGTGACACAGCACTGAGGAAACACACTGTGGCACAGCACTGAAGAGACACACTGTGACACAGCACTGAGGAGACACACTGTGGCACAGCACTGAGGGGACACACTGTGACACAGCACTGAAGGGACACACTGTGGCACAGCACTGAGGGGACACACTGTGGCACAGCACTGAAGAGACACACTGTGGCACAGCACTGAAGAGACACACTGTGGCACAGCACTGAAGAGACACACTGTGACACAGCACTGAAGAGACACTGTGGCACAGCACTGAGGAGACACTGTGACACAGCACTGAGGGGACACACTGTGGCACAGCACTGAGGGGACACACTGTGACACAGCACTGAGGAGACACACTGTGACACAGCACTGAGGAGATACACTGTGGCACAGCACTGAAGAGACACACTGTGGCACAGCACTGAAGAGACACACTGTGACACAGCACTGAAGAGACACTGTGGCACAGCACTGAGGAGACACACTGTGACACAGCACTGAGGGGACACACTGTGACACAGCACTGAGGGGACACACTGTGACACAGCACTGAGGGGACACTGGGGAGCCACCTGGAACCATCTGTTCTGTACCATTTGCTCACACATCATTCAACCTTCTTCATCCCTTTTCACTGTTCCTTTCATTGTCTGTCTATAAGATGACCAGGTAAGAGCATATTCAAAGCAGCCATGACCCAGTAAAACTCTTAGTAATCATACTTTTTGATTCCTGTGCTTGAAATGATCCCAAATGGGGCACACTGGAGGACTACCACATACATCTCATACTTGCACATCTGGTCCCCCAGTATATTACATAATGTTTATAAAGAAAATATGAATAAAGCAAAGGAATTTGAGTTTATTAAAGATACTTAATTTAAAAATGGAAAAATCTGCTTGTTAAATTGCTAAGAATAAATTACCAATCCAAAACTTCATTTTGTTGTCATTAAAGGATTTTGGTATTATTTGTATGTCAAAAACCACTTGGGAGACTCACAAACTAAGAATTTTTTTTGAAAAGTATTCTTTTGTGTATTGCTTGTATAACATGATAAACACCCTGAACATTAAATTTTTTCTAATAAAATATGAATCACATATAAATGAAATATGTTTAAAGGAGAGAATAACTCAGCATGAACAATAACTACTGTTGATCAATCAGTTAACATGGTTATTACTAATCTAAGGTATGATGTGAGTAGCATAGCTCTTTATTTCCTTTTCATGTTTTGATTTCTCCCCATCAAGAAAGCCACTGTTAACTTTCATCATCGCTTTTGGTTCTCATGGACTCTAAACCACCTTGAATTTTATAATTCTTACACTCTTAAATAGCACTAGTCAGAGGAAATCCTGCACCTCTGTGCAAAAACCTTTCCTTGTAAGCCAGCTTTTGTAGCTCATGCCTGCAATCACAGCACTTGGGAGGCAGAGGCAGTGAAATGTGTGCTAATTGGAAGCAAGTCTGGTCTGTATAATAAACCCTAGATTAATCAGGGCTGCATAATGAGGTTCTGCCTAGTTGCAACCTGGCAAAATCAGGAGCCAAGCTGACACCCAAGTACTTGCTAGTCAGGGAAGATCAATGAGAGTGCTCATCTTTCCATTTTCTTGCACACTTGCTGTTCTATAGTAACAGTTCCTATATATAATAGACCAGTGATAACATTCAGCCTGGGCACACTGACAAATTTTGATGTGGGTGCGTGTTATATTGATTTTGGAAAGACTCATAATCACTGAGAACTTCCTTTAAAATTACAAGCCCCTTAAATAACCTGATTATGGCTTAGAAATGAAATGAAAACAGGACATCAGAAGTACATGGATACTTACGAATCACCCATAGACAGCCTGTCTATCTCAGTAAATCAAAAGCAGCACCCTGCCCAGGGCTCTAAAAGATAGGAGTGTCACTGTTTGGACAACAAATAGATCCTTGTGATTTCAGTAACCTGACCTAAACTCGGGGTCTCAGTGTCACTTAAGTGGTGACGCTTCAGTCAAGAACTCTGTGCTTACACAGGGAATCACCTACGAAGCCACTTTAAACGATAGAACACTCACATGCACATGGCCTTTTTTCCCTAAGTAATTGCCAAATGCATGCTAAAAATCAAGTCACCACATAATTTCACGCATCATTATAGGGTTATATTAACAAATTAATCAGTTTTGGATTACCAAATTTGTGATTTTTTTTAAGAACCCAAACACCCAAAGCTTATGGATATAGATGTTTATTGGGAAAAAAAGTGAAATATTCAGACATCAAAAATATTTGAATGTTAATTTGGAAGAACATTATGTTGCATAAGAGAGGTCCATTTGTGTGGCAGCCTGGGGAAGGGATTGGAAAGTCCTGTGGATGCTCAACCTCACCTCTGCTGTGTAGTTCAAGAGGATGACATTTCTATAAATGTATGCTCTAAGGTAGCAGATCTGTGAGAACCTATGTTCTGGTAAGTGTGATACTTTTGTGAGGGAGACAACGGAAAATGCACATTTTCATAACCTTTACTCCCATTCTCCAAAGAGAAAATCTCATCCATTATTCTGTAAGATGTTCTTCCCTCCCCCTTAGGATAAATCTTATGGAAAAGGAAAGAATATTATACTTAAAATTCATGTATAAGAAGAAGTTTATACTGCTGTTTTAGAATTCTTTCTGAGACAAGCACACGTCTGTGAGGAGAAGGCAGGCTTGGGGAGGTATAGTTAAGCTGCGGTGATAGACTTCTGTGCTGGTTTGAGTTCCTCTATACAGTTACACAGTGCAACTCATGGTGGGCTTACACTTAGGGGCTTGTCACACATAGCATCATTTTTATGTTTTAAAAGTTTGATCTGAATTCAGTTACTTGTGTCAGGGAGATCTTTTTCTCCATTATGTTGTTATCCCAGTATTTATACTGAGCCAGGGATTTCTTTGGAATCCTTCTGACTGAGAATGAGTGTGTGCATCCAGTTCATGAATGAACACTGCCAGTCTAGAGCATAATGTGGACGATATTACCCTGCAGATAACAAACAGAGGCAAGAGTCTGGATGCTTAGCGTTCTACACAGTGATCAGCAAACACTATTGAATTGAGTTGAGTTAGTTACCAGTGGAAATCTTAAGTTTCTCCAATCTTTGTTTTCATTTTCTCTATTTAAAAAAAAAAGTGCACCTTGGGTACTTTTTCTAGTCAGCCATCAATGGGAGGAGAGGCCCTTGGTATTGTGAAGATCATATACCCCAGTACAGGAGAATGCCAGGGCCAGGAAGCAGGAGTGGGTGGGTTGGGGAGCAGGGTGGGGAGAGGGTATAGGGGACTTTGGGGATAGCATTTGAAATGTAAATGAAGAAGATATCTAATAAAAAAAAGAAAAAAAAAGAAAGTAAAAAAAAGTGCAATATGATATTCTCTGTATGAAGAATGGGCCGTATTAAATATTCAAAAAATAATTTGTTTTTGTAAACCACTGAACAATTTTAACTGCATTTTATTTAAATTTTAATGCTTGATGCTCATAGTGAAATCTACATAATAATGACTTAATAAAAATTTTAATAGAATTTATTTAATTTCATGCTGTAAATTTCTCTTTAAATCTGTGTAATTATATTTATTGGAAAATCTAGAAACATTTAATTTCTTCCTAATTCCCTATACATATACAAATAATCTGAAGTAATGTATGATATTAAACAATAATTCTTTCAATTAATTTTACAATTATTTTCTCCATTATGTTGTAAAATTGGATACTCTCATACTAAAACATAAAATACTTAAAATATTGATATTTTGATTTGTGATGCTTTCAACCCCAATGCAGTTTTTTCTTCATTTTTTCTGAATTCTGGGTTGTTTTTTTTGTTTGTTTGGTTGGTTTGGTTTGGTTTCTGGTAAATTTGAACTATCTTTTTATATAAAAACTGTTTAATCTGAAAAAATGCCTCTTGCCTTTCTATTCCTTCATCCATCTTCATTGATAAAACTTTGGCTCAGAAAAGCAAGTAACATTTCCCACTACGTGTTCCTAAAACTGATTTTGGCATTACAATTCAAAATATCCACCTGTACTCTAATTCTTTCCAGCTCTATTTAGAAATTTCCATCTTTTAATTGTTTGAAAAAATAGGCAGATGGCTTTACACTGTACTTCAAGGATAAACTATCAAACTCCAATATGGAAGTTTTATTGATTAAGAATAATTGTGAACTAATTGCAACTGAACATTTAACAGTGTGCCTGCCATGTGTAATAAACTAGTTATTTAAAACTATGTACAGGTCATCCAAGCACTTGGGAGATAGAGACAGGAGAATTGGGAGCATAAAGTCAACCTTAACTACTTAGGTTAGTAGGTAGTTAAGAGCTCAAGGCCAGCCTGGGCTACATGATACCCTGTCTAAAAGAAAACTCAAAATACATATTTTAAATGGGTAAAGTCTTCTATATTGATTTGAAGTATTATGTATTAGTTAAATTAGTGTTTCTATAGATGAAATTTTGAATAGCATGAGAAAATCATGGGCTGAAATGGTCATGTAATGAATTTCTATTTTAATTGCAAGTGCTCTTGTAAAACTGCATTGCTTCCTCTGATATATCTTCTACAGCCTATTCATTGCTGAATGTCAAATTCATCACATCATATTCAAATTCTAAGACTGTAGTCTAGGTTCAATTTGTCATTTTTTACCCAAATATGTGTTGCACTTGAAAAACTTAGTTTATAAATATTGTTCCTTCCTTTGTGTGGTTCTTTCACCTCTCAGTATACTATTGATGCAGACTTCAAATGATCATATACGTAGAGAACCACAGGATGAGAGGACGGCATGAGCCTAAAGATCATGTGGGCCATGGAATCTTCATACTGCTTCATTTGAAGCAGTAGAAATCCTACCTCACTCTAGCACATATTTAAAGTCTGGGTAATGAATGATTTTTTCCATTGTTCCCATGAACTTCTTATAGATCAACAATGAGAATTATCTCCATCTCCCATGTCACAGAGATTCTGAGCTTGAAAAGAGTTTATCACTCATCTAAGGCCAGAGTGGATGGCGGGTTGGATCCAGAAACGGAGTTGTTTGTTATGAGGGATGGAGCAAGGTGCTTTTCTAGTAGAACTGTGTGCATGTGTTTGCATCTTGCGAAAATATAAAAGACTTTCTTCTATTGTCATCTTTCAAATTCATTGTAGACACAAATAAGCAGTCCTCTGACTCAATGCAATTCTCACACTATGGACCTGCAGTTATTCAGTCCTTACAAGTTACAGTTCCTTCACAGAAGATGGCTCCACCTCACCTGCCAGGTGCGTACAGGTTACTTTGAATTTCTGTACAACTTTCCTACAAATCCAAAGATCTCACAATTCTCCCTTCAGGTGCAGTTATTTCTCTAAGGCTCACAGAACAAACATTTATTTTCACAAGCTTAACATAAAATATTCTGAAGAACATTGGGTGAGACTTAGAAGGATCCCAAGTTCAGGAGGGATGGTTTTCTACTGAGCAGAGTTCCATTATCCTCTTATCCTCTCACCACGTGGGTTCACTAAGTAGAAGCTCTCATAATGGGGTCCTTTGGGAGGTTGTGTAGAAACCTCATCAGCTAGACACACAACCTATTAATTCACTCTCCAGCTCTCTTCTCTCAATTTCCAGGAGGGTAGGAGATAGAGTTAAAAGTTCTAATCCTCTACTCATGGATTGGTCTTTTTGCAGATAAATTTTATATATATATATATATATATATATATATATATATATATATATATATATTGAATATATATATATATATATTCAAACCGCAGTTTGACAGTAAAATAACAATAGCAGATTCTACCCTACAGCTTTCTCAGCCTTGGGCTTTTTGACCAGAAATACAGTGCCAGGCATGATGCTCACTACTGCACAGGCCTCAAATCCAATCAGAAAGTGCCTCGTTATCTCATGATAATCCAGTCTATCTTACACCAATGGGTACTTTTTACCTGGCAGGTCAGTGTTGCAGCATACAGGGTCCAGCAATGGGAAGAGCCCACTGTGAATTGACTGCTCCAGCCCCCTGGATAGTACCTTCCAACACTATAAGAGGAGGAAGTTTCTGTTAGTTTGAGTTTGCCTCTAAAGTATGAGTTCTAAAGAATTGAATTATACATAGGGCCTATGGAGGTTAACCATGGGCAATGACAATATCCTGTATTGTTTTGGAAACCTGTGGCCAGTAACTCGGAAAGAAGGTATCCCGTGCCTTGCACTGTGATTTTAATTTCATAACCCAGATCTTCTAGGAAGGACATAATTCACACATGCAAGATAGTTTCTTTTTCTCAAATCTATCTATTATCTTTCCTTAAGGCTTTTCAGAAACTCTTAGTTTGGGTTAATCCACACTCTAATGTGGCTCTGCTTTGCCACGTTCATTTTTTTTGTAGTATATATTTTTTTATTCTTTAAAGTTCCATATATCCATACAGTTTATGATAGTACCTACCTACATCTCCTTTCAATTCTCCTAGGACAGCCCCCTGCCAGCTTCATGCCAGAAGGAGGAGCTTCTGAAAAATCCTAAGTCCAGTATTTGTTGCATCTGTTCCATAAAACAAAGTTTAGCATGTGGCAATTATCCACACGACCAAGCAACTACAAAGAAGTCATATGAAATTAGCCCAAATGTCTAAATTTAAAAGAAATAAGAGCAGCATAATTAATGAGGAAAGTCGAGGCTTAGATAACTAACCAGTCACAAACAGTAGTTTTTAAACAACCACAAGGAAATCCCTTACAGTGAGAATAAGATTTTAACTTAGGATGCTTCTGCCCTCCCTCTCCCCTTTTCTCTCAAACTCTAGCTGAACCACTAATACTTCCTTACCTTTGCATGGATCCCAGAGTCTTACTGCATAGCCCAGGATAGCCTCAAACCCTTGCACATGTGGCAACTGATCAATTCTACACCATTTGCCTCTCTCCCCAGTACTGGGATTCCACAGTATGCTAGCCACAAAGGCCACCTTGATTTCAAACATCAGACACGCTTCCTGCTCCTTAATACATCTCACATGCATTCAGTCATGTGGAAAAGCAGTCTTGAGGGGATGCAGATATCTGACACTTTTACACGTTCCAGGTGGAAAAATGCGGTTCTGCAATCTTTACGCCTATCAAAGTATCATGGCCCCAGTCAGTTCTGTCCCATTCCCCTGAAACCAAATCTACATTTGCCTTCTGAGTTAGACCTGCTTCTTCCCTCTTAGAGCAAGTCAGTTTGGAAATGAGAATAATGTGCTATGACTTATTGGAACACTAGCTATCAATCAGGCTGTTTAATGTGGAACTGGAAGCATTGTTATATCCCCAAACTTATTAGCAGCACAACAAAGTTTTCAATAAGTACAGAGGGTACTATCATCACCCACCAGGACATGAGGTTGTAAAATCTGGTCTTCTTCCTCACAGATGTCACACTCAGTACGGATGTAGGGGAGTCTCACCTGTGGCTCTAAGTGCTCCTGGAAACATGTCTGTTAAGTACATACTGTGAAATGTCTTAGCCACATCCCCTGGTGCAGCTAAGAAAAAGAGGCAATCACTGGTCTGGTTTGCCTCTCACAACCAGCCTAGGGATCATTAGCAGTGTTGATGAGAACTAGGAGGGAAGGTTGCATCTCATGCAATGTCCTCAACATTTTACAACATAATGGTCTTAGGTAGCTCTGCAGTTTCTTTAAGGTTCTCCTGAAAAACTCCTCATCTGACACTTGGCTGCCCCTAAATGTCCTCAGCTTTCTCCCTTGTTCTCACTTCCCCCCAGGTCTACCTTTCCTAGCCCCTCAAATCTCCCTTTGCCTTCTGTCTATGAGCTCTCCTTGTGCAGCTGAAGCAGAGATATCCTTCAGAATGTGAGTGTCTAAACTAGGCACTGAGAGGTCATGTATCCTGTAAGATGCACTACAGGGGGTCAGTGATGCTGTGGGCTCTTTGCTTCCATGAGTAACACTTCAAAAAGATAGTCTCCTGTCATTATGCATAAATGTCCTAACTATAAGCAAAACACTTACAATTGTGCTTTGCCTTGGGGTTTATGATTTTAACCACTGAACACTGGTACTGAGGGAAACACAAGCTGAACAAAGATCTAAAATACATTGTATTGGTGAGTCATATATCACAAAACCAGACTCTCCTGTATCAGAGTTCTAGCTCTTCCTAATACAGGTGACATTAAGTAGTTCTCAGCCATTGTAGTATATGTAGCATTCCTTTGATGGTATGGAATGACTTAATAGATTGATAGGGAAGCAAGCCATTTTTTTTTCAGACTGAATGTAAAATAAACATTGCTGCAGTACCTATCCAAACAATTGTCTTTCCTCACAAAACAATCAAATTGTAGCTAGCTACTCTGGGTTGTGTGGTGGCTTGTCTATGATTTTTCTTGCATTAATTTCAGGATCACAAACTGGGTGCTCTGCCTTCAGTCTCTCACCTGTTTTCTAGGTATGATGAAGTGAAGGAGAATCACTGGAGGAAAGGGGTAGCCCATACTACAAGGAACACAGATATTCCTGGAGATATGCCATTTACTCTTGCTTGCATCTCATTGGTGGGAGAAGTATACAGCAACCCTTATATTGCAAGGGAGGGCAGGAGATGTGGCTTTCATACAGACCTACAGAAGTTCTAAGATTAATTTAAAAAAAGAGAGCCCAGACAGTGATTAGACAATTCATCCTGCCTATGCTCATTGGATGTGGTTACATGGAACTCATGGCCTGGTAGACTCCAAACATGTAATGGTTAGATGTAATCCAGGCATGATTATAATGGAACCACAGTGAAGGGTGCCATGCACAGTCAAGGAGGCAAGACTATGGATTTGTTCCTCCATCCAGCACTTGTCTGAGCTATATACACACTCTGCAGCAGGGCACAGTTTCTCATCACCTGTGGGATCACATGTGCTCATGACAAACTCAAGCTAAGCAGCCAATCACATATCTTTCCAAGTTCCACTGAAGACAGAGCAGCACCTGGTATGATACATATGCAGCTTCTCCTAGTCATTACTGCTGCCAGGATGAGGAGTTTGTAGAAATCCTAACGTAACAGTTGACATAAGAATTCCATTACATATAATACAGAAGATTTCTAAGCAAATACATAAAACATCCAACTTTCTCTTTTATGTATCAAACCAATGGGTCGCTTGTGCCCAAGGATACAAAATAAAAACGTTATGAGATTGGGGGTGTGGCTCTATTATAAGGGTCTCAAGCACAAACTGTAAATAATGACATGTCACAATGTCAAAACCTGGTAAATGCCATTCTCCTCTGTAGAACTGTGTAAAAATTCACAGTCATATTTTGTTGTTTCACCAATCTGACACAAATTTGATCCTCGTCTCATCAGCAAGCCCTTAAGAACTAGCAAGGAAGTTGTATGTCCATTTCCCCATCAACTTAGCCATAGAGCCAGAGGCAAGGTAATGTGAACTTCATTTTCAGGGTTTTGGTTTTTTTTTTTTTTTTTTTTTTTTTTTTGTCTTCTACTAAGAACTGAGGCTTCCATTTGGTGAGAAAAAGGAAAGGAGAGACCACAAGGAGTGCCAGTAACTACTATATGCAACCAGAGAGAAGAGATTGAGAAAATTATTCTAAATGAACTTTTGGGTATCTGTATGATGTGTGTATGCATTCCTGTGTATCTGTGTATATGTGGTGGGTGAGTGGGTATAGGTGAGTGCATGAGAGCATATGTGCATGTATATTTGTGCACACATGTTCACACAAGCAAGGTTTGGGTGTGTGAGTGCAGATATACATGTGGTATGCAAGTGTGGTCAAAGGCAACCTATGGCTGGTACTGGCTTTCAGTCCTGTTTCAGACAGGTTCTCCTCATTGTTCAGCATTATGTGAAAGCTAGGTCCCATGAACTTCAGAGAATTTTCTTGCCTTTTCCTCCTATCTCACAGGAGCACTGGGACTACTGCATACAGCTTTATGTGCATCCTAGGGATTTTGACTGAGGACCTATTGTTTTCACAGACAATTCTCCTTCTTCCCAGCCAGAGCTTAAAGAAATCTAGGGCTCTGACCCTAAAATGAAACCTCTTTTAATTTCTTTTTCTTTTTCCAAATTGGATATTGTCTTTATTTACATCTCAAAAGTTTTCCCCTTCCCAGGTCTCCTCCTCGGAAACCCTCTATGCCACTCCCCATCCTCTATGTGGGTGCTCCCCCACCCACCCACCCATCTACCCACTCCTGGCTTCCTTCCTTGGCATTCTCCTACATTGGGGCATTGAACAACCTCAGGCTAAAGTGCCACTCCTCCCACTGATGTCCAATAAGGCCATCCTCTGCCACACATGTGGCCGGAGCCATGGGTATCTCCATGTGTACTCTTTGATTGGTGGTCCAGTACCCAGGAGCTTCAGGGGATCTCGGGGGTTGACACTGGTAATCCCCCCACCATGGGGCTACAACCCCTATCAGATCCTTCAGTCCTTTCTCCAACTCCTCATAATGTTTGACCTATTTTTTTCAGGCTTGGGAATACAGTCTGTTAGTGTAAATACTAACATAACTACCTTCATATACTTAAAAAAAAAGATACCTTCTTTATTTACATTTCAAATGTCATCCTCTTTCCTGGTTTCCCATCCAAAAACCCTCATCCCCTTCCTCCCTCCCTCTGCTCACCAACCTACCCACTCTGGTTTCCTGGTCCTGGCATTCCCCTATAGTGGGGCATCGAGCCTTCACAGGACCAAGGGACTCTCCTCCCATTGATGACCAACAAGGTCATTCTCTTCTACACATGCAGCAGGAGCCATGGGTCTCTCCACATGTACTCTTTGCTTGATGGTTTACTTCTTGGGAGCTCTGGGGGTCCTGGCTGGTTCATATTGTTGTTTCTCATATGGGGCTGCAAACCCCTTCTGCTCCTTGGATTCATTCTCTAGCTCCTCCATTGGGGACCCTGTGCTCAGTCCAATGGTTGACTGAGAGTATCCACCTCTGTGTTTGTCAGGTTCTGGCAGAGCCTCCCAGGAGACAGCTATATCAGGCACCTGTCAGCAAACACTTCCTGGGTTCACAATAATGTCCAGGTTTGGTGACTGTATATGGGATGGATGCCCAGGTGGGGCATTCTCTAGATGGCCTCTCCCCCAGTCTCTGCTCCACAATTTATCTCCATATTTCCTCCCATGAGTATTTTGTTCAACCTTCTAAGAAGCATTTAAAAATCTACACTTAGATCTTCTTTCTTCTTGAGCTTCATATGATCTGTGAATTGAATCTTGAGTATTTCAAACTTTTGGGCTGATATCCACTTATCAGTGAGTGCTTACCATGTGTTTTGCTGTTGTTGTTGATGATGTTACTCAATTACTTCACTGAAGATGATATTCTCAAGTTCCATCCATTTGCCTGCGAATTCAATGACATCATTTTTTTTTTAATGGCTGAGTAGTACTCCATTGTGTAAATGTACCACATTTTCTGTATCCATTACTCTGTTGAGGGACACCTGGGTTGTTTCCAGCTTCTGGGTATTATAAATATGGCTTCTATGAACATGGTGGAGCATGTGTCCTTATTACATGTTGGATCATCTTCTGAGTGGTATTGGGTCATCAGGTAGTACTACATCCAATTTTCTAAGGAACTGCCAGACTGATTTCCAGAGTGGTTGTACCAGCTTGCAATCACACCACCAATGGAGGAGTGTTCCTCTTTCTCCACATCTTAGCCAACATCTACTGTCACCTGAGTTTTTGATCTTAGTCATTCTGACTGGTGTGAGGTAGAATCTCAGGTTTGTATTGATTTGCATTTCCCTGATGACTAACGATGATGTTGAACATTTCTTTAGGTGTTTTTCAGTCCTTTGAGTTTCCTCAGTTGAGAATTCTCTGGTTAGCTATGTTCCCCATTTTTAATAGGGTTACTTGGTTCTCTGGCATCTAACTTCTTGAGTTCTTTGTATATATTGGATATTACTCCTCTATTGGATATAGGATTGGTAAAGATCTTTTCCCAATCTGTTGGTTGCCATTATGCCCTATTGACAGTGTCCTTTGCCTTATAGAGGCTTGGCAATTTTATGAGGTACCATTTGTTGATTCTTGATAACCCATTGGAGTTCTTTTCAGGACCTTTTCCCTTGTACCCATGTGTTCAAAAATTTTCTCTACTTTCTCTTCTGTTAGATTCAGTGTATGTGGTTTTATTTGGAGGTCTTTGATCCACTTGGCTTTGAGTTTTGTACAGGAAGATATGAATGGATCAATTTGGATTCTTCTACACATTGACAGCCAGTTGAACCAGCACCATTTGTTGAAAATGCTTTCTGTTTTCCACTGGATGGTTTTAGCACCTTTGTCAAAGATCAAGTGAACATAAGTATATGAATACATTTCTGGGTCTTCAATTCTTTTTTTTAATTAATTTATTTTTTATTAGATATTTTCTTTATATACATTTCAAATGCTATCCTGAAAGTTCCCTATACCCTCCCTCGGCCCTGTTCCCCTACCCACCCACTCCCGCTTCTTGGCCCTGGCATTCCCCTGTACTGGGGCATATAAAGTTTGCAATACCAAGGGGCCTCTCCTGCCAGTGATGGCCGACTAGGCCATCTTCTGCTACATATGCAGCTAGAGATACAAGCTCTGTGGATACTGGTTAGTTCATTTTGTTGTGCCACCTACAGGGTTACAGACCCCTTCTGCTCCTTGGGTGCTTTCTCTAGCTTCTCCATTGGGGGCCCTGTGTTCCATCTTATAGATGACTGTGAGCATCCACTTCTGCATTTGCCAGACACTGGCACAGCCTCATACGAGACAGCTATAACAGGGTCCTGGGTCATTCTATTCCATTGATTTACCTGCCTGTCACTCTACCAATTCCATGCAATTTAATTACTAGTGCTCTGTAATGCAGCTTGAGGTCAAGGTTGGTGATTCCCACAGAAGTTCTTTTATTGTGGAGAATAGATTTTACAATCCTAGGTTTTTTGTTATTCCAAATGAATTTGAGAATTGAGATTATTTCTAATTTGGTGAAGAATTGATTTGGAATTTTGATGGGGATTGCATTGATTCTGTAGATTGCTTTCAGCAAGATAGCCATTTGTACTATATTAATCCTACCAATCCCCAAGCATGGGAGATCATTCCATCTTCTGAGATCTTCCATTTCTTTCTTCAGAGACTTGAAGTTCTTGTCATACTGATCTTTCACTTGTTTGGTTAGAGTCAAACCAAGATATTTTATATTGTTTCTGACTAATGTCATTTCCTTAAATTGTTTCTCAGCCCATTTATCCTCTGAGTATAAGAAGCCTACTGATTTATTTGAGTAAATTTTATATCCGGGTACATTGCTGAAGTTGCTTATCAGTTTTAAGAGTTCTCTAGTGGTATTTTGGGGGTCACTTCAATATATTATCATCTGCAAATAGTGATATATTGACTTCTTCCTTCCTAATTTGTATCTGCTTGATCTCCTTTTGTTGTCTAAGTGCTCTAGGTGGAACTTCAAGTACTATACTGAATATATAGGGAGAGAGAGGGCAGCCTTGTCTAGTCCCTGATTTTAGTAGGGTTGCTTCAAGTTTCTCTCCATTTAGTTTGATGTTGTCTATTTTGCTGTATATTGCTTTTACTATGTTTAGGTATGTGCCTTGAATTCCTAATCTTTCTAAGACTTTTAACATGAAGGGATGTTGAATTTTGTCAAATGCTTTTTCAGTATCTAATGAAATGACCATGTGGCCTTTTTCTTTGAATTTGTTTATGTAGAAGATTACCTTGATGGATTTCCATATATTGAACCATCTCTGTATCCCTGGGATCAAGCCTACTTTCATGGTAAATGATTGTTTTGATTTGTTCTTTGATTCAGTGAGAACTTTATTATTTTTTCATTGATGTTCACAGGGGAAATTGGTCTGACGTTCCCCTTCTTTGTTGGGTCTTTGTACGGTTTAGGGATAAACATAATTGTGGCTTCATAGAACAAACTGGGTAGTGTTCCTTCTGTTTCTATTTTGTAGAATAGTTTGAAGAGTATTGGTATTACGTCTTTTTGGAAGATCTGATAGAATTATGAATTAAACCCTTCTGATCCTCTGTTTTTTTTTTTTTTCCTTTGGGAGACTTTTAATGAGTACTTCTATTTCTTTAGGGAATATGGGACTGTTTAGATAGTTTATCTGATCCTGATTTAACTTGGGTATGTGGTATCTGTCTAGAGAATTATTGTCCATTTCATCCAGATGTCCCAGTTTTGTTGAACATAGGCTGTTGTAGTAGGATTTGATGATTTTTTAAAAAAATGTCCTCAGTGTCTATTTGTTATATATCCCTTTTCATTTCTGATTTTGTTAATTTGGATACTGTCTCTGTGCCCTCTGGTTAGTCTGACTAAAGGTTTATCTACCTTGTTGATTTTCTCAAAGAACCAGATCCTGGTTATGTTGATTCTTTGTATAGCTCTTTTTGTTTTTATTTGGTTTATTTCATTTCTGAGTTTGATTATTTCCTGCCTACTCCTCTTGGGTGTATTTGCTTCTTTTTGTTCTAAGCTATCAGGTGTGCTGTCAAGCTTCTAGTGTATGCTCTCTCCAGTTTCTTTTTGGAGATACTCAGAGCTGTGAGTTTTCCTCTTAGCACTGCTTTCATTGTGTCCGATAAGTTTGAGTATGTTGTGCTTTGGTTTTCATTAAACTCTTAAAAGTCTTTAATTTCTTTCTTTATTTCTTCTTTGACCAAGTTATCACTGAGTAGAGCTTTCATGTGTATGTGGGTTTTCTGTTGATTTTGTTGCTATTGTTGATTTTGTTGCTATTGATGACCAGCCTTAATCCGTGGTGATCTGATAAGATGCAGGGCATTATTTCAATCTTCTTGTATCTGGTGAGGCCTGTTTTGTGACCAATTATATGATCAGTTTTGGAGAAGGTACCATGAGGTGCTGAGAAGAAGGTATATTCTTTTGTTTTAGGATGAAATGTTCTATAGATATCTGATAAATCCACTTGGTCCATTACTTCTCTCAGTGTCACTGTGTCTCTGCTTAGTTTGTGTTTCCATGATATGTCCATTGATGAGAGTGGGGTGATGAAGTCTCCCACTATTTTTGTGTGCAGTGCAATGTGTGCTTTGAGCTTTAGTAAAGTTTCTTTTATGAATGTGTGTGCCCTTGCATTTGGAGCACAGATATTCAGAATTGAGAGTTCTTCTAGGTAGATTTTTCCTTTGATGAGTATGAAATGTCCTTCCCTATCTTTTTACAGGGATTTTTGTGTTTTCCCTTTAAGGGCTTCTACCTTTTTACCTGTGTTCTGTTGAATTTCTTTAAGGGAGTTATTTATGTCCTTCTTAAAGTCCTCTATCATCATCACGAGATGTGATTTTAAAACAGAATCTTGATTTTCTGATGTTTTGGGGTTTCCAGTGCCCACTGTGATGGGAGGGCTGGGTTCTGATGATGCCAAGTAGCCTTGGTTTCTGTTGCTTATGTTCTTGCCTTTGCCTCTTGCCATCTGGTTTTCTTTGGTTTTAGCTGGTCTTGTCTCTGACTGTCCCTCCTCCAAGCTTATGTGTTAGCACTCCTGGAAGATCAGTTCTCTCTGCAAGGAATTTGGGTATGGAATTAGGCTGTGTCACAGGGTCAGCTCTGGGCTAAAGGTGGAAAAGGGAGGGATCCTGTCCCCCACTGATCCTTTGTTCCTGTATCCTGATGTCTCTGGGTGGGTCCCTTTTGTGCCAGGAATTTGAGCTGAAAGGAAGGTTTCACTTGTGCTCACTGTTGTTTCAGCACTCCTGGGAGACCAACTCTCTCCCAGTGGTATTTGGCATGGAGCTCTGTGGCACAGAGTCAGCTCTGGGTGCAGACGGAAACCAGAAGAATCATGTCCCAGGCTGCTCCCACTTTTAATTTATATTATTCCATAACTAGCCACACTGAGTTTATTTGGCTTACTACAATAATTTATTATGTTTTGTGACTTTGCCAGGAACTTGAGTAACTTGGCTGAGCAGATTTAAAAATGAGCTGTCTGGGGCATCTCACTCAGGTGAGTCCATCACGTGACCCCTGTGCTGAACTGAAAGGTTTAATACCATTATTCTAACACTTATCTGCTTCTCTGCAAGACATTGATGCTGGGACTATAAATCAGTTCTCTGGAAGATTAGTATGCACTCCTACCATCCCTCCAGCCATAGAGAGATAGCTCCTCCATAGTACACTGGAGTGTTTTAAGAAGATGTAGTATCTTTGAAAACAAAACAAAACAAAACAAAAAATCGCACCCAGGCTGTTACAGTTACCCAGGCCCATTTCTGATATCTCCTCAGATATGTGAATTATTAAGACTATGGGAAATATTCTCCTAACCTCTCATTCAAGTTTATAAAGAGAAGGTCACTAAGCACTCATAACATTTCTCACTTAACTAAATTCCAAATAGTAATTTATGAAACTGATTGAAAACTTTGGTCTTCCTCAACATGAAGTCCAGAATACTCTCCAGTGGAGTGGGTCTTCAAGTACAAAGACCAAGTTAGAATGTGCTTATATATAGCTTCTTTTTTAAGTCACTGAGACACAGAATAAGTGTACAGCAAAGCTATTGTGCCAACTTAGATTCTTAGATTAGGAAAACAAAACACTACAAAGTAAGCAAAAAAAATCAGCATTATAGTTTGCTGACTATAATATTCACCATATTTATTACTTAATTCTTCATGTTAATGGCTGCAAAGAAGCTCCTGGTTTGGTACCTAAATATCTGAATTTACAGAAACAATAGCACCTCAAACTTGAACACAACATAAATGGATTACAAATGAAAACACAATTATCTTTCATGTTAAACTCCCTATTCATAATGGTATGTGTGGTGCTGTGGGTTTTAAGCATGGAGTATGAACACGCAGTGCTCCCAGATCCAGCAAGGTACATACCATTTTTCTCAAAAGTAGGTGGCAGAGGACATACTAGAACACACAAACTTCTACCATTTTGTGGCACAGAGAAGTACACAGTCTTCATCAGAGGCAAGTGATTCAGCCATAGCTTCCATATCAACCATGGAAGAGCACAGACTATGGGAAGCACCAGTATGAGATGGCCAATGGTAAGAATGCCACCATCTCACTGAGATGTCTTGGGACCCTCAGCTACAACTCTTTCCCACATTTCACTTCCTCAAATAAACCTCATTATGAACATCTTGAATCATGAAAAATGCTTCTTGAAGCCTGTTGGTCTTATTCAGTAAGCACAAAGACTCGACTTCTCCCTATGACCCTAAGAAATGCCCGCCCACAAGCATGTCTGTCTGTTGTAAATAGAGAGGCATGACATCATACCCTGTCAGGCCCCTCATCCATAAGGAAGTTAATAAACATTGTACAAATACTGATCTCGTTCCTGCCAAGAGCTTTCTAGTGAGTGCTGTCAACATTCCTACTGTGGTTTCTTAAAAAGATGGATACAACTGTATTAACATGCTTTTTAAAGTACCACACAAGTGTTTGATCCACTATGTCATTCATAAGCCTGTTTTTCCAAAGGTACTACCACTGAAGCAGGAAGTTCATGGTAACAATGGATGAACATGCCAAATGTGGTCAGGAAGTGGATAAATGCCTGTTATTAACTGTGAATTAACAAGACAGAGGCTGGCTAGAGTCAGACTGTTCAGAAATGCTAATCTCATCTTTTTAAAGTGTTTTTATTTTGGAAAGCAAGAGAATAACAAAGGAAGTGAAATTTGATTCTCAGGGGAACATCTATAGTCAACATAGAAGTAGTTTCTGGATGGGAGCCAAACCTCTGTTTTTGTCTTTACTAAGAGATGATTCACAAAGTCTCACACAGTGACATGAGGTCATGATAAGAGCTATCAGTAAGAAATGTGATGTGAATTCAAAAGACAGATTCTGTTCCTAATGTGGAGTGCTTCTGGTATTATTTGATAAACTGGACAATACATCATATCAAGCTCTAGCTGCTAAAGCACCCTTAGCACAAACATGGTACAGAGGAAAGCCTCTCATCCACAAACCCGAAACCTACAGTATTTTGAGCACTTGTATGATTCTACAACTGGAAAATTCCAGCCTGTGAAACTTGCCTCTGTACATATTAAAAATACTGCTTGAATGGTCTTTTAAGCTACATATAGCAAATATAAGAACCGGAAAGGAATTTCTTGATTTGAGCTGTCTCATCCCTGCAATCATTGCATATTTTAGAATATCTGTTAGAACATAAGGCATCTTATTTATCCACAATATTCCACAATCTGAAAGACTCGGGCCTTTTTAGATAAAGCATGCTCCGGCTGCACTATCAATTACTGTTCTGATCTGAGGTCTGAGCAACTATTCTAATTAGCGTCTGTGGAAGAGAAGGATGTGAGGTTGGGAGAGAAGTTAGCAGCAAGGAATCTTCACAGAAGCACAGAGAGATTTCATGTATTCTCGACCTAGTTCATATTCTGAAGGCAGGCACCATATGGAAGCGTAACTACAAAAGAGAAAATGGAGGACGTCTCATGCATTTTTATTGTCACTACTTGGTGTCTCAGTAGTTGGGGATTAACAGAAATATAAAGTATATCTTTTATATCTTTAACCCACTATCTCTCTGACAAAGTCTTTCCACAATGGGGCTATTGGTGAATATTTCAGTCCTACCTATAACACAATGAATCACACCAGCAAGCAGGGAGATAATGCTTCTTCACACTGCATGGACACTGGAGAGATTGAAAGTTTATTGTACTTTTCAGATACTGACACACAATACATTAGGAAAATTGTTCAGTTGAATGACTAACTTGTATGAACCAAATGAAGTGGGATGGCAGAATAGGTCAAAAATCACCTGCCAAATACAACAGTGTTGCAAACCCAAGGATACTTGCAGAGAACACCCAAGGGAATTACATCAACCCCCAAGACGTCCTCACATTGATCAAACTATAGGCATTTATTTGGATGTATATTGCAGCTTTCAGGGTGTACATATGACAGTTCATCCCACTGTCTCACAGGTAAGTTCTTCATGTCATGAATAGTATCACAGTTTGAGACATGACTCTTCCATCACCGCAATGCTCTCCTGTCCAGCACACCTTCCATGTACTCCAGAACACACATCTTCATTTTTTGTAGTGCTCCTGCATACTTCATCTTTAGGGTACTTAATTCAGGAAGAAAGTACCCTTAGCCTCTCTCCCATATATCATCATGGTTTCCTTACATATATAATTAACATGAAGAAAAAAATTCTAAAAGGTTAAATCGCAAGCACAAGTGCAACATGAACCAGCATGTTTATGTCTTGTTTCAGGGAAGGAACTTCAACAAATAATGACACAGAGTAGATCTCACCATCAGAAAGCAGAGCTGGCTTTCATACCCATGTCCTACTAAGCTCTAAGTCCCCAGTAAGCATCTGTTGGTTTAGCTCACAGACAACTGGGAGTCAGGAATGCTGGGATCTACATTAAAATAAAAGGAAAAGTTGGGATTTCTTTGTGCATCAGCAGTGGACGAAGATATTGAATCTTTACTGTCAAGCTGGTCTTTGAGAGCAAACCAGCTTCTCTTTAGGGGTTCTGATCTAACACTATGCAAGAGGTTAATGACAAAGGGCTTCAACAGAAAGCCACGTAGTCAGGCTACTGGTGCATTATAAAAGCTACCTTTTGTCTCAGAAAATGGTTACCAGAGACAGGAATGTTATTAATATACTAAAAAACATCAGGCTCTACCTTGACCAAGGAGTTTAGCAATACCTCACTGCAGTGTACAAGGACTAGAATAAGGAGGAAAGAAAAAGAAGGAGCCAAACTTTTATCAGTTACCTATCATGTCATTGTCTTTATGAGACACCCATTGCATTCAGTTCGCTCCTGTAATTTCTGGATGCATCTGTCTGTCAACTGTTACTCTCTACACATTAACTCTAATCCATTATCTTATTTCATTTAAAATCATAGATATACTGATGCATAACATTGTATGTATACTCTGCTTATTTTCCCTAGAAATTTTGATGTAATGAAGAATGAACTGAGACCCTAGGCTATAACATGTAAGCTCTTTAGACACCTGAGTGTATATGAACTAGAGAAAACATTGAAGAAGTCAGTTAGATAACAAGGCCACATGGAGAGGCTCTGGTGAGACAACCTTTTAGGCTATGGGGAAGAAAGGCTTTTTGTGATTGTAGATATTCATAGGAATTTTATGTTGAAATTACTGAAATATGTTATAATAGAAGAAGTGGCTGATATAGAACCCTTTGTTGATAACATAATAATGGAGACTAAGTACCTCTCTACTGTATGAGGTCTATAATTCAGTGGAATTCATAGGAAAGGCTATGGCTGAATGCCATAGAAGAAAACCTTGTAAATCTCACTCCTGTTAACCATGATGGCTTGTTTGCTTTTAAACTCTGTGGTCTGGGGCTAGAGAGATAACTCAGTGGTTAGAAGTACTTGTTGCTCTCCCAGAGGACCCAATTTGAAGTCCTATTTGTAACTCAGTAGCCTCTGTAACTCCAGTTCAAGGCTATCTACCTCCCTTTTCTGACTTTCATGGGTAAAAGGCATACATGTAGTACACTTACACACATGCAGACAAAACATTTATATAAATAAATAAATCTTTTTAAAAAAGCAGACTTTGTGGTCTAAGAATCGAGTACTTTGGTGTTTGTTTCCTGTTTCCACTAAAAAAAGTTTAGAAGGCATAATTTCCCAATTCAGATTTGCAAACAATGCTTTTATCATTTATACAAGAGCATCCGAAGCCCAAACTTCCCCATCATTAAAATACTTGGAGGCATTTCAAGTGGGCAGGCTGCATGTTACACCACATCCTTACAGTTCACCCACAATGGTCACTATAATGTCACAATACTGATAGGAAGCAAAAAATATGCACATGTGATTTATTAACACGTGTGTTTTAATAGAAAATTTTATAAAAGTCTCAAGATAGGTGTACATGACTTCTAAAGGAAGGGTTATTCATCTGTGCTTCACAAGTCAAATCTAGCCTGCAACAAATTATTTACTTACAGGCTTTATAGACTTATTTCTTTGACTTTTGCTCAGAAGCCAGAGAAGCCATCTAATATTCTGGATGGACTGCTTATGGTAGAATCAGTGTTTGACTTACACTCGCTTACTTTACAGACATCATATACACTATTGCTTTCAGATACTATCATTTTAGAAAACAAATAAAATATAGTTATGATAAAACAAAGACTGATTTTCTTGAAATGTTTAGGACCAGCAAAATAATCACACATAAAAACAGTATATTTAAAAAGAACAAAAATAATAAATGAACAATTTAAATTACATTTTTAAAGTAATGATTTCAAGGTTCCCCAGAGACTATCAGGCAATAAGGAACAGATCTTAACATGGGTACAGCAGATTTCTGACTTCCATATTTTGGGTATGCAGAATTGAGCTCAGGATCTAAAATTCTGCAACTGCTAGAGAGAGTAGACTGTTGAAAATCACTTCTTATTCAAAAATAAACAAGCATATTTTAAAAGTAAGAAAACAGCCAAAAGAATGGCTATGATGCAAATATTTATGTTTCTCTTTCCGTCATGGGAGCTACAAAGTCTGCTGGTGAAAAAGTTGAGACACATAGATGTTTCTTTTAGTGGCTGGTCCCTCATATCTGTGTCAGATAAAATTATAGCACTTATTATGTGTTACCATGGATACCATGAAGATACTGCCATCCACTAATACTATTAGAGGAAGACAACGTAGTTTTCAGGGACTAGTCCTGTTCTGCCTTCATAAGTTGCCTTTAGCCACCCTGGCTCCACCGACGGGTGTACTGGTCAAAGAAAGAGACAAATAAATGTTACTCTGATGACACTAGCTTCAAATAAGTACTGCAAACTAAACCATCAGCTAATAATTTATACACTCATGTTCTTATTGTCTCTCTGAAATTGGAAAGTTCTTTGTACTCACACAATCAATTAGACAAATTATATTTGTCTAAAATAGTCTCATTCTGTATACTTTTGTAAACATGATATTCTTGCCAGGCTAGCCTTGTAAGACTCATTATGTCGCTCTGGCTATCCTCAAACTAGTGGTCCTTCTTGCCAACTTCAGGAGTGCACTACCCTGTATGTCTTGTGAGTAAAGGCTCCCATGACAGAGGCTGGGATCTAGAAAGATGTGTTCACTGAGACAGTTCTGAGAACTTGGGTTTGGGATGGAATCTGAACCTTGTCTTACTGTGCTAACATTCCTTTATGCTCCCCCAAATGAGTCACTTAAGTAAGTAAATGACAGAGATACTCACCATTGGAAAAAATGGCCCCCTGGGGGAAGGACAGCTCATGGCTGTGTTCTGCTTTGCAGGAGTACATGGCTTTGGCTTGGCTGAAAGATAAAGCAGTTTATAAAAATAACATTCAATTCTAATATAGCTAAAACTACTTTTAAAAACTAATTTATTTATTTACTTTATATTATGAGAGCAGCTTCCCCTTGCTCCCTCCTCCCTGTCCCTTCCTCTCACCTTACCCTACCCCAGTCCTCTTGTCTCCTCATAAAAAGGGAGGGCACTCTCAATATGCAACCTGGCACATCAAGTTGCTAAAACTACACTTCCTTTTCTAAAAAAAAAAAAAATAATAAGATTTATTTATTTACTATATGTAAGTACACTGTAGCTGTCCTCAGACAGCACCAGAAGAGGGCATCAGATCTCATTAAGGATGGTTGTGAGCCACCATGTGGTTGCTAGGAATTGAACTCAGAACCTCTGGAAGAGCAGGCAGTGCTCTTAACCTCTGAGACATTTCTCCAGCCCGCTAAAACTACTCTTAATTAATGTTAACATAAAGACAAGTACAAATGAGTCCACATCAATGTATTCTTCACAAACAGTGTGTGATCCCGTTGTGACCAGATCACATCCTGTGCATCACTGACACATTGGAAACTCTTTTTGTGTTTCTACACAACACATCCTAAGGAGGCAACACAACTGGTAACCAGCAGCAGAGGGTCGTTTAAATATGCTGTCATCTGGCTGGGCAGTGGTGGTACATGCCTTTATTTCTAGCACCCCGGAGGCAGAGGCAGGGAGATCTCTGTGAGACTGAAGCCAGCATGGACTATAGAGCAAGTTCCTCAATGGCCAGAGCTACAAAGAAGACCCTAGTCTTGAAAAATGACAACAAAAGTATGCTGTGGTTTGTTAGGAAGCTGCTGATCATGCTCCTTTTGCTGTGGTTTTGTTTTTGCTTTTGTTGTGGTTTTGGTTTTTTCCCCCACTTTAATTTTCAGGTTACCTTATACTTAGAAGATACAGTAAATACATTGCGTACATGTGATATTAGAAGAATAACAGTAGAGGTTGCTGATGAAAACCCGGTATCTGTCACCTCATTGTGTGGGTGATGATGGATGCCAATGGATGCTTTGCAACCCACAAAGGTATTCATGTCACCTCTTAAAGGCAACAACAGCAAACTTCTACAGCCATCACCAAATGCTCTGTGCAGGCAGAACCTCTGTCTTAAGAGCAGCCAGAAGTTGGGGCTTTTGTATGAAGTCTAGTTTAAAAACACCAGAGTCCACACTAAAGCTCCATCAACCAATGCTGGTCAGGGAGGAAGTCACCAGACAAGTCCCCTCTCCTCTGCCACATTCAATTATATCCCAAAAGACTTGCCATACCCCTGACTCCACCCTCCATGTCTTCTACCAGCAATGCCCAAACAAGGACGTTTCTGCCTTTATTAACTTGATGGCTTCCCTGGTACCCTACAACCTCTCAGCTTCCTGTTCTGATCACCTACTATCCTATTATCTCCATAGCAAGCAGAGAGCAATCCCACAGTCATCAGAACCTTCAATGGTGTTCTAGTGATCTTGATGTTCGTCGCAACTTCTACTACTGCAGGTCAGGCTTTCTCCCCACCATTCTCCATTGATCTCTGTTGCCAGGTTCAAAAGTGAAAACACTTTGCCAAGACTACTGCTACTCTTTCTTTTTCACTCTTTAAGCTCTGGCACCTCCCTATATACATAGCCACTACTCGTTACGGGTTTCACTGCTCCATAGAATCCCATACTCTCTTCTCCCAGCATCTGTTGGCAACTGTCTCACCTTATCCTCCGATGCTTGGCATCCTTCTCTTCCTACCTATTACTTGTGTTCTTCAAGCATGTGTCCACGTTGATCACAGCCCTGAAAAGTCCTACTGACAAGTTTTGGGTCCTCCTGAGTCCCACCATTCCACCAAGAGTGGTCAACTCTCCCTTCCTCAGGCTGTAAAAAGCCACATGAGTGATTTGTTTACATCTTTATGGATCTTTGTGGCAGCCAGAACCCACATGGTTCTTAGAGGCAAAGCTGTATTTTAGTTTGTCTGTTTGTTTGTTTGCTGTCTGGATCAAGGACATCCACTAAAATGATGTCTTGACATCCCCTGCTTCCACTCACTCTGTCAGCTCTCAGTGTCCACAACAGGGTTCTCTCTCTGAGCTCCTTAGAAGGAACACCCAGCAGGTATGGGGAAGATTAGTCAGGGAAAGGGTCTCATGTGGAATTTAGTTTCATTCAACAGAACAAAAGGACACCAGAAGAGTCTAATGTGTTTCAAATTAAAAAACACAAACATTAGGAGCTTGAATATTTCATACAACTAACTCAATAATCATAACTATAATAGTTATAATTGAAGTAGAGACTGCCTCCAAGGCATCAGCTATTCATTTCAGAAATGTTATTGTATATATTCACAGTCATTTTTGTAAGTGCAGAATTATGATCTTCCTTTTACATAGAAAACATAGACATCTGAAATGCATAACTATGCAGCACTACAAATGATGTTCAGTAATGAGGGTAATCTGTCCCTGAGAGTGATGTGTGATCTACAGTGTATATGTCTCAGTAAAAATTAAGAACACAGTCCATAGGTACTTGGATTGGTCGATGAAGGGAGCCTAGACATCTCTGCTGAAGCCCATTTGAAGTTGATTTCAGCTTTAGAATATACAGAATTATTACAAATGCATAGGCTGATTATTAAACATCTAAGTGTGTCTTTATCATGGAACAGCCCTCTGATTTCCCTAATAGCTTGCTTTGCTAAAGCTCATGGGTTATCTTTATAATTATAGTCCTGGCCAGCCTCTATATCCTTAGGCTCCTCCTCAAACACATGTTCAACCAACCACATTGAAATATTCAGAAAAAAAAGTATCTGACTTGAAAACATACAGATCTTTTTCTTATGAGCATTTCCTAGTCAAGACAGATATAATATCTGTTTACAAAACATGTATATGTTAGATATTTTACATATTCTATGATGGCTATATCAAGGCAGATATAAATAGGTATTATGCAAATGCCACACATGATGTATGAGAGGCTGAACAGCCATGAATTTTGTGCACTGGAGGAAAGGTCTTAAATAATCTTTTTATGGAAAGTGACATAGGCTTGCTGTTCAGTTTTTACTGAACATGAAGACTACTTAGCACTTCATAATAGAAAGGCTCCATCTAGTGGAGCAATTCCACTATTGGCTCTTAACCTTCCTAATGCTTAGATACAATTCTTCATGCTGTGGTGACCCCCTCCCCCCCCCCCCGCCCCTCCAACGATAAAATTATTTCATTGCTACTTCATAACTTCAATTTTGCTACTGTTATGAATCATAATGTGAATATCTGATAAGCAGAATATCTGATATGTGACCCCTGTTAAAGGAGTTGCAATTCATAGGTTGAGAGCCTCTGCAGGACAGACAGGTAGAAATATAAGGTTAATTCTCTACGCTGAGGCCAGAAAGCAACAAGAACCTCAAAGAAATGGAAGTGATGTTTGTTGTGGCATGGTGGCTCAGTATCCTGTGCCTTTTCTGGAAGGAAGCATACCTAGACTGGTATGTGTGATCATTCTGGCATGGATTTCATTCTGTGCAACAATTATTGTACAAAAGTAGCATGATGAGTCCATGTAGGAATTCAAACCAGACAAACCCAAAACCAACATGCGAACTGTATTTCATGCTTTTGCCAAGAAAGTCATTGTTACCTTTAATAACTAGCATGCGCCTATAATCATCCAGGCACAAAGTATCCTAAAGGGAACACACTAGTGTTCCCTTTGGTTGTCAGACTATTAAAACAATGGGGCCCCCAAGGAACTGGAATTCCTCCAAGAAACTCATATAGGACAGTGAAAAAAGCAGAAGCCTAGTATCCCCAGAGGTGCCCTTCTCCTGGGAGACATTTTACACAGTTCTGACAACTTAGTAGACCACCTTGTAAGAGATAGTCAATGATGGGGCACGCTATTCCTTGACCAGCACTGCTTAGTTATACATATATATCTCTTGCCCTCTCTTCAAACACAAATCTTTTATCACACCACAAAGAGGATCTTGTTGGAGGATGTCACCAGGCCTCTTTGTTCCTCTTCCCGAATGTGTCCACAATGAATAAATCTTATCTTTCTGCTTTTCTCTATAACCTGTCTCTTTAATTAGCCTACCAAGAACAGGTGGACAGGTCAGGCTTATTTTGTTAAAGCTCTGTGGTATGACTTGCAAGAACATGAATTTGACTCTAACTACAGATGATGGCCTGAGATTATGTGAGCTTAAGACAGGCTTGGTGGGAAGTTCATATACTTTTGTAAAATTGACCAAAAAAAAAAAAAAAAGCAATAAACAACAGCATGAGTATAACTAAAAATTAACACCAAGAAGCTTTGGTTGAGTAACCTCCAGAAGACATATACACACACACATACACACACACACACACACACACACACACACACACACACACACAGCAGCAGCAGCAGCTATCCAGTTGTGGTAGCTCAGAAATGCCCCAGTATATCTGAAAGGATCAGGAGGTGAGGCAGGTTTGTTCTCTAAGTGAGCTCATTTATATGCTTTTATGACGTACCTCTTCTAACGAGAAAACCTTGGAAAACTGGCCACCTCCAAGCAATTTCATTATTCAAATTATAACCAAACTCCTCTGCAGATTGGAGGAATTTGGAGAGAATGAGGAAACTGGAACTTGAGATAGAAGCAGCAAGGAGCAGACTCACAAGACTGGAAACAGAGCCAAGTACCTTCCAGAAACAACAGAGGCTCCTTGGCTAGTTAGCTCTGCAATACTGTGCTATATTATACAGCATTTTCTGGAAGATTCTTTTAGAGCAGCAATAACTTTTAAAAGTCAAAAATATGTTTTTGACCATTGGCCCAAATTTTACTATCATTAGACATGTACTAAGAGACAAGTTACAGTAATTTCCATTCTTAGAAATTTTGTTTACAATCCTTCTTTTGGACAAGAGTGAGAGCAGGACCTCATGTATCCCAGGTTGGCCTGAAACCTTCCATGTAGCCAAAGATGATCCTCAACTTCTGAGCCTCATGACTTCACCTCCTGTGTCCTAGGATTATAGATGCACACTACCACATCTGGTTGATGGTCAGTTGAAGATCAAACCAGGGCCTATGTATGCCAGGCAAGCACTCCTCAATTGAGTTGCAGTCCAGCTAGAATTCTTTTCCAAGCATTTTAGAAGAAAGGCATCATGGTAACAATCTGATACAATGCTGTTTGCAGACATACTCTTCCTGGGAAAGGCCACTGGACAAGGCTTACTTCATTATCTGAAAAACTGAGGTCAGGTCTGCCACAAATTGTGTTGTATCAGAACAATGGAGTCCCTCACAGCCGCCGATATTTTATTTAGTTAATATGTAAATGCTTTTGAGAACGTACCGTCCAGAAGAAACTGGCTTGGGTGACCCAGCATTTTCAAATAGTTGAGCCTTTGCTGCCACTCTGAAAAATATTTTTAAATGTATTGAGTAATATCTTAAAAAGAATATTTAGAGAATTACAACATTTTTATATTTTTTGAAGTCAATCAGAAAAGGCATTCTGTTCAATGGGATATTCAGAACTATTGTGCAAACAAAACAAAACAGTTTTGAACTGCCCTCCAAAATGGAACCACAGTGGAATTTCTTTCTGCTTTAATGTGAAAGAGTCCTAGCTGTAGTTGATGGCTCACGGAGCCTGAGACTGTAGTAGACCTTGCTCCCTGGGCTCTTACTGTCCTCTTTTTTCACCTCTAAAAACAGAGGTCTCAGCAGAGAGAACATTCTCTCCCACTCAGCTCCCACCAGGAAGCATGCTATTGGCTCATATGAATCATCAGGGAAGAATCACAGTTGATGTGACAGGAGGAGCTGTTGTTCTTTCTGACTGCAGAGGGATATTATTTACTGTGTTTGCTATAAAGCAAAAAGGATAAAAACTCTGAAAAATGTCTACTAAATGAATGTGTTGATTTGCATCTTGAGTAGTCACAGAGTGTGTGTTGGAGAGTGGGGAGGACAAGATGGAGCTACTGGCTACAGAACAATGGAAGCAAGTACAGTTAATGAGTACTTGATAAATAAACACATAGAACTTTGAATTCCATGAATGAGGTTCTAAATTTGCCTTTAAATAACCTTCTTTATAATCATTGTAATTAAGCCATTAAATTATTATTAGTTGAATAACATTTTGCATGCTTGGAGAGGTCGCAGGACAACTGTTAGCAGCTGTTTCTTTCCTTCCACCATGTATACCTTGGGATAGAATTCAGGTACTTAAGGCTTGGTGGCAAACCCCTATATATACTGAGCCATCTCACTGGTCCCAAACTTTAATTAGTACTCTTGACAGAACTGTAACAGATAATTCTAAGGACCACTTCCCATCTAACTCTCAGAAGATAACCACCCAAAAGAAAACCCAGGTTTTCTGTCTCCTAAAGGATAAAGTATATATTCTATCATCTCCTCTGACTATTCATCTAAATTTTAATTTCTTTTAACAACTTTAACTGAACACCAAGAAAAGAGACTTGCAGTCTAGTTGGATTTCTGGAGACTGGCAGGAGCCATTGGACACATTCTGTAACTAAAGACACAGAAAGACAATTATGGCCAGAACGATTTATGAGCCCATTTCTATGGAGATGAGCTTAGAAATTAAAATGCCTTACTAAACCTTCAACAAATAATGAAAATGTCAGGAAGACCCTTATATGACAGATGAACACTGCATAGGGAACCTGACAGTCAGGGAACCCAGGGAGCTTAAACATTTAGACATCTGTTCTGGTCTCTGAAGAAGGCCTCACTCATATTGCCAATCTTGATGGCAATGAGACTGCAGACCTTTTGAGGAGACCATACATAGGAAGACATCCAGTGAGGGCTCACAGACACTGAAAATGCTCAGCAACTGCCAGTAACATGGAAGCAGAGGAAGAAGAGCTTCCTGGTTGGATTTTAATAGCCTGTTTCTTCGGGCTCTCATTCATCCCTCCTTCCTCTTTTCTGCTTCCATTTATGTGCTATGTTCTACAAGCTTTATTCTCTGGTCACTGTGTTGATGAGAACTGCCCTCTTCTGATTGCCTTTGTGACCCTGTCTCTCACCTTGTGGAGGCAGAAAACCCTCACATGTGGGGGGCAATCATATTGGGGGAGTTCAAAGTTTTAATAGAAAGGATCCTAGTTTTAAATGCCATAACAACTTTAACTCTCTTCTCTCTCCCCCCTTCCCCTCCCCCCCTCTTCTTTAAGTCATGAATCTTAATGTAGACTAGCCTTTGAAGCAATAGCCCATGAGATTAGTGATACTCTAAGCCTACAGTAACTTTTACTTTCCTTATAGAAGTAGACACAGTCTTACAGAAGTTACCAGCTCTATAGATGGACCATTTAACTATAGAACCCCCAAATTCTTTTAGTACAGACTCAATCCCTTTGCACCATCAGGAGACACAGTGAATACAAACACATTCTAACTCACACTGAGCCAGGTCGCTGGTAGCCATTGCTGGAGGCAGTGTCTAGCCTTAACCTCCTGCACATTTTTGGAGGCAGCTCTGGGTTTGGTATGGCTTTGGGTGACTCTTTGGAGCCTATAGAAGTTAAGCTTTGAATGGATCCACTGTAGCTCTTGTTTCCTACAAAGAAAGTCCAAGAAAACAGGCAAAGTGCTATTAGCCAAAATAATAGCAAAAACACAGCACAGTACATAACAAAAGGCTGCCTTTCCCTCAAGAAACAGGAAGGTACAGAATGTAATTTGGGTACAGCAGTCCATCACTTACGAAGATCAAAATCTACAGCAATTATAAGACATCACCTCACAAAGATGGAAAGATTCAGAGTGGGAAATGTCACAGTGTTGAGAATTTTGAAAACCCAAGCTCAAGAACAAAGCAGGCAAGTTCAGGTGGTTTCCCCATTAACCTAGTCCCTGATTAGTCACCCTGAATGGGCCAGCCAGCAACACTGGGACGGTGCCATCTAGCATGGGCTTCTAGCTTGCTCACCTTCAGCTGCAGAGATGGATCTGAGAGAGGAAGAAGCAGAGGATCTTTTCAGTCCTGAGAGCCCATAGGGCCCTTTTTTGACTAGGTCTATGGGGGGAGAGACATTCCCCGGGCTTGTGATGGAGGCCACACTCTGGCAATCTGACTCCACATCTGTTTTGGTTGCATCTTCTCGAGAACTTGATTCTGGACTAGTTGTCCAGAGACCCTGACTTTTCTGTCCATTGGAAGATGATGGGGCTGTGATCCAGGGAATCCCTCCTGACTTCTCCCTGGGCTGGCAGGCAGTGGATTTTGTGGTGCTGTTTTGTTCAGAAGAGTGAGAGGAGAGTGACTCTATGCTGCCCATGGGAGTGCTGTCTGGGCTGCTGCTGTAGGAGTCACCTGAGGAGAAGACAGACAACAGTGCTGGTAACTATGAGTCATTAACACAGAACAGCACCACCAAAGCCCTCATGCAGCCTGTCCATCACGCCTTCCATGGGCATCTGACTCCAAAGGCATGGTGAGCCTTTACCTGACATGGTAGACTATTCCTCAGTCCTAGAGAAAGGCTTTAAAGTCCGCCTCTGATGGTGGTGAATGGGACTTTCCATACATTCTCTAGGATGGTTGTTTTTTTCATGCATCACTGTGAACTAACTGCCCCATGGACAAATGTAGATCTTTGAATCATTTTTGGACTCACTCAAAGTTGAACAAAAATTGCCTGTGACTCGGGACTTAGAAGTAAGAGAAATAGGCTCCCTTCATGATATTTTGTAGTTTTTAAAATTCAATGGAAAAGACATATTTCTATTAGAGACCTATTTTTGCCTTTTTTATTTTCCTGATCACAGGTGGCTCTGAGTTATAAATAAGGTACAAGGTCTCTGTCATTCAAAGGCACCATTGAATTTCACCAGAAAATTACAAGTTGCTCCGAGCTTTGGAAGGAAAGATTTTTTTTTTCATTTTTCTACTATGAATATAGTGAAAAGAGACTGGTTGTTGAACTGGGGTGTAACTCAATGGTACAATGTCTGTCTATTCTGACATTTAACTAGGCTTATTTTTTAATGTTTCTAAAAGTATCAAAAGTCAGAGACATTATACTAAATCTTATAAATATACCTAAGTCAAAGTTTACTGGACAATTTTCTATTAAATATGAACCACAAGGAAATACTGGGGGCCTGGCAGGAAAGAGGTCAAATGAGAATCACCATTTTTTAATGTCTGTCATAGGCTCAAGCAGTGGTCCACCCTACCCAGAGGCTTAGCTCAGAAAACGTTAGTGATTTCCTGTGTGCTATTGGCTTTCTTTTTATTTCCTTATGCTCTTTGGGACAGTCTGACATCCAAGAGCTGATTCTTTAAGAACATAATGTGAAAGAAAGCTGGAAAATGTCTTTTCAGTATGACATCCTCTAGCTTCTTATCAGCTCCTCTGACAACAGGACAAAACCTGCCTCAAGTAGCACCCAGTGTCCTTGATCACAGCAACAGAAAAAAGGCAGTGAGCAAACTATTTCTTTTTCTCTTTGTAGCAACAATAAATTTGCTTGTCTAAGGAACATTACCATGAAGCTGACAGGGACTGTCTCAGTTCTAGAAGACGGGTGCTAGGGGGAAAAAGCACCCACAAGAACATCTATTTATTCCTAATTACCCAAGAAGTGAAGTCAGAATGAATGGAAGAATAAGGAAAGCCACTCCCTGTAACCAGCACACTTACTATCAGGCTCTGCCAGGCACGGCGTGTACCTCCCTCTGGGCTTCCGAGAACCTGTGGACAGGCAGATGGCCCGGGTTCTTCGGGATCCAGATCGAGACTGAGGCTGAGGAAGAGGAATGGTTGGGTCTGGGGCAGTATGAAAAATCTACAGAGGAGAAAAATGGACTGAGGTCAAGAAATAGTGAAACTGTCCTGTGCATCCACACAATGGATGCTTTAGTGGATATGAAAAGCATCCTAGCAGTACAGGAGAGACATGATACAAGAACGATTGCTTTCTTTTGCATCTCCTGAATAACACCTCTGGGGTTTCATCTTTGCAGTTCCCCATAGCTTATGGTGAAAGTGAGATCTGATATCTTTAGGGAGCCTATCAAATATGAGAAAATGTCTACCTATGCTTGTTCACAATGCACTGTTCTTTCCTTTTTGCTTTCATTTCAGGAAAGTATAACCTGAGGGAACTTGGTTCTATGGGCCTTTCCATGGAGTAACTCCTTGCAATTCAGGGGACGGTCCTAAGATGCTGAGGGCTCTGGGCTGTACAGAGACGGGGCTACCTGTCAAAAATAGAATGAGTCCAGCCTTCAGTTGTAGCTACTTAATGGGACTGTGAGCTTGCAACCTTATGTAATGACTAAGGACACCATTGTGTAGTCATTAGGAAAGGATGGCTCATTCTCTTAGAAGAAGCAGATCAGACATAATGGGCTAAATTTGCTAAGAGTCTACCTAATTTGGCTTTCACAAGTTCTTGTTTCCATAGTTACTACAAGAACTTACATTTTTAGGGAAAACTTTTATGGGAGACTTCAATTAACTAAGACTCCACTTTCCAAGCATCCCCATCCTTCATTTTGAGACAGGCTTTTGCATGTATCACAAATGAGCTTCAAACACAAGACCATGATTTGGATTCTCATGGTCTGAGATCATACGTGTATATGACCACATCTGATCTCAGTTTTCTATTAAAAATATTGGAATTACTATACAGATAGGAGTCTAATTCCATAGGGAAAGAGAGAAAACTAAATCATACTTAAGCACAAGCAATGTTGCAGTACCTTCTGAATCCATGCATTGAGCTGAGTACAAGTCACTAAAGAAGGGAACTTTAAACATCCATGATGGGAGTAGAAGTGAGCTACTCATTGGACTCTGAGACACTGAATAAATAGTGGACAAGAATCAAAGTCCCCATAAAGAAATTTAAGGAACTGACAAGATGGGTGCTTTACAGGAATCTCAAATCACAAAGGAAAGTTCACAGATAATACAAGTGTCCTTAAGGCAGAGTTGGCAGTGTGAGGAAGTTCCCAGCTACCTTCTCATAGTGCTCGATTAGGATTTCCACCACTATGTTCTGAAATTTGATGTTCATCATGGCAGCCACAGTTTCCTCCTGTGCTCTCATCAGGGTTGGACCAAATATGACACCGAGATTTGAGATGGTCATAAGATTTTGTTGGCTATGTAGTGATACTCTGAAAATAAAGAACATGTACCATTAATGTAAAGTTTCAATAGACATGAAATGTTCTTTGTCTATCAGTATGGGTGTACAAAGGAATTAAGCTATATATGCCACTAAAGGACAGTTTCCCTGCTCAGTACTGCTTATTCCCAATGTGTACAAGTAGAAAATAGATCAACAGGGGAGAAAGGTATTTAGAAGATTAATAATTAATTGCTTTGCAACAGAGGTCACATTGCTGCTCAGTAACATGAGACGTATCTCCACCATCCTACTGCATTTTGGCACCTCTTACTGGGCTTCCCTTCTCCTCTTCTCCCAAGGCTCCCTATGAAATTGACAAATGTTTAAGCAGATAGAAATAATTAACTTTATCTAATAGTTTTATACTATGTGTAAATACTCACTAAATTATCACATGGCACAATGTGCTATGTCTATCTATGTCAATTAAAGATTTAATAAGGGGTCTGGCAAATGGTTCAGAGGTAAAACATTTCTGATATGCAACCTTGATGACCTGAGTTAGATACCTGGGCCCCAAGATGGATGGAGAGAAGGAATTCCTGAATGGTTTCCTTTGACTCCACAGTACATTGTGCATGCCCGCACCATCTCCCATAACAATACAAATATGTATATTTATGATTTAAAGAAAAATCACAGGATAATAACACTAGATAAAGAAAAGCTAATAACAATAAAGGCCAAACTACTGAAGGAAATATGTCTTAGGGGTTTTATTTTATTTTTATTTTTTTGCCTGCATTAGATTCAATTTCCTCAGAGAAGCATTCAACTGTTTGGTATTTCTGCATTGTACTTCTAGTATACAGACAATTAAGAGTAGATAAGCTGACACTGTATTTTGATTCAAAGAAATTTCTTAGGACCAATTCTTAATCCAATTTATATACACATTTCACTTTATCTGAAAATTCTGGAGATTGAATTTAGAAGAATCTAGGCCTGTTGATAGAAACCCAGTATCCCATACACCTAGAAGGCTCAGACAAGCAGATGTGAGGTTCATCCTCTCCACTGCGTTACATCACCAATTCTAATCAAGGCAATTCATCAGTACAACAAGTCATCCCATCATACAAACAAAAAGTCATCTACCATTCATCTATCTATTCATCCATCTATCTACCTATTCACCTATCATTTATCTACCTGTCTATTCATCTGTCTATGCATCCATGCATCCATCCATCCACCCATCTCTCCATCTGTCTATCTTCCTATCCATCCATCTATTATTTATCATCCACCCATTTGTCTGTCTGTCTATCTATCTATCTATCTATCTATCTATCTATCTATCTATCTATCATCTATCTATTGTCATCTGTCTATTATCTATCTATATCTCTCTACCTATATATCTGTCAACTATGTATCATCTATTTATCATCTATCTACATCTATCTACCATCTACTTGTTCATCATCCTAGTTAGCTATCTGCCTACTTACTTACCTGCTAATCTGAGTGAAATAAAATCTTTATGAAAAATTGTGAACCCCAAGGAATACTCTGCAGAGTTACTATAACCTGTGGGAACTTGTTGACCTCAGTCATATCTAACACTGGTCTTCAAGCTCACTATTCTAACACACCTAAAAGAACTTGAAATACTATAAAGTAACATACATTCCTTCATACATTTCCAAGTTGATATGAAATGTTTTATCACTAGTTTAATGGTCACAGTGGACACAATTATCTGCATATTGGAGACATCCATATTGACAAAAGACAAACACATATCTTAAAAACAAACTGCATACCATTTTCTAAAGCTCACTCAAGGGAGTCCAATTACAACAGCAAACACATAACAGCATTGTTTATTTCAAAATAGACATAAGCAACCTTATCTTAACAAGACATTAAAAGAACATTGTGAGTCACAGAATTACTTGAGAAGGTGTTTTATCAAGATGTCCAGCATTTCTCTGTTTTTCTCCGGCAATTTGTGTACCAGTGCATGGACGGCCTCCACCCTGTAGTTTTGGTCGTCTGACTCTGTTATGTAAAAAAGGTTACAGATATAATTGTGGTCAAACCTGTGGTGGATAGTGCACGCCTTTAATCCCAGCACTCCGGAGGCAGAGGCAGGAGGATTTCTGAGTTCGAGGCCAGCCTGGTCTACATAGTCCAGGACAGCCAGGGCTATACAAAACAAACAAACAAACAAAAAAAAACAAACCAAACAAAACAAAACAAAGCAAAACAAAAAAAAATTAGTCAAGTGAACATCACATCCAGTCCTGCCATTCGTGCCTTAAAGCGTTGCTTCACGTGTTGCTATTAACACATGTTTAAAGCTAAGAAATGTTGAGTGAGCTTGTCCATGGTTGTAATGTTAAGAAGTACAAAAACCAAACTGCAATGTTTTGTGACTTGTTCCTCATCACTAAACTATATTGTTCCAGCCTAAGGCACTGCCGACTTGAGTTTAACAATAATACCTTCATAACTATAATATACATACATGGATGTGTGTGGATACTGGTGTAGACTGCCCAGTGTGTTAGTTGATATAATTCACATTCCTACATAGAAACATACTAGAGCTCTAACCCTGCATGACCAGAGGGAGCCAGAGCTCCTTTCTTTAGTTCATAGTCAAAGGGAAAATTCAGTGTGACTGTGATGATTTGAATGAAAATGGCTCCCACCAGTTCATAGGGAATGGTGCAATTAGGAGAGACAGCCTTGTTGGAGTAGGTGTGGTCTTATTGGAGGAAGTATGACATTAAGGGTGGGTTTTGAGGTGTCACATGCTCAAGCCAGGCCCAATGTCATTCTCTCTTCTTGCTGCCTGCCTATCTAGATGAAAAACTCTCAGCTACTTCTCCAGCACCATGTCTGCATATATGCTAACATGTTTCCTATTATGATGGTAATAAACTGAAAGTCTGAACTGTAAGCCAGCCCCAATTAAATGTTTTCCTTTTTAAAACTTGCCATGGTCACAGTGCCTCTTCACAGCATAAGACAGTGAGTGACATTTCTGAAGTGTGGACATTATAGAAACAGAAAACAGTGAGCTCACAGTAACATTAGGACAGCTGAAACTTGAGATGTCACCTTAGCAAGACCTGTGCTGCCAGACTAAAGCCTGAGTTCCTGTAACATTTTAAAAACAGCTGACATCCCTCAATGTCGGTAACAAGTTTGGGCATAAGTGTCCAGCCTTTCGAGATTTTTCTCAAACTCTATGTTATATCACCATGTCACCTAGACACAACTGTGTGGAAACAGGAAGAAAGCACCTAGGTAAAGCTAATTCTGAGGACTCTCTAAGGTGGTAGAATGCCAAGACTCTGAAATATCTGCATACATATGAAGGTAAGAGCATTTAGAACCAAGGCCAGAGTAAGCAAAGGCACCTAAGAAAATATGACTGCATAGGCAAAGAGAATGGACTGTAAATGCAATGAACAGAGATATCTCACAGAGTGAGGAGGAGCGATAACTGTTAATACTAGCTTTTAAGATCTGGAAGGAGAAAAATGACCCCAGTTTCAATGCTGGGAATGATTACCAGGTTAGATTGCTACACTGTGAGATCCTATCTAAAAAAAAAAAAAAGAAAAAAGAGAAAGAAAGAAAGAGAAAAAGAAAAAGAAAGGAAGAAACAAAGAAAGAGAGAGAGAAAGAAGCCCCATTTTCCAACTAAATCAAACAATCCAACAACCAAATATAAGATTAAGAGAAAAACATCACTGCCCAACTCACAAATGCTTGATTCATCTAACCCTCTCTCCCTGTGAGTTCTGAATATTCCTAGAATTTCAGTCATGTTTCCCTTTTTACTGAAATTTGGTACAAGAAACTTGATTCTAACTAGTCTAAAATCCACTCAACAATTGACTTAACACATAGCAAACCCTTGCCTAAGACCAAAGATGAACTCATCTGCCTAAAATATATATTTTAAATATCAGGTTCTAGGTAATGTTTTCCAAAGATGGAAGTAAAGAAAACTTCCCACCAAAAACTTGTATTAACACAGTGGCTCAAATATCACAAAGTAAAATCCCTGGATTAAGAGTCTAAAACCAAAAAGAACAACAGGGCCTAACTTATAGCTCTGGCTGGTACGATATGCTAGCGTCTTAGAGAAGTCATTTATCTACTCCAGGTCCTGACTGGCTCATCAACAAAATGAGATCATATTCCTTGGGCCTTATTCATTTTGCAAAGCTGTATTCACATGAAGACCATGTTGAATGGAGAACATTTGGGGAAAACTTTAGAAAGGTGTTGTGCTAGCATATGGCCAGCCATGATTGCTGAACTTAAATCCAAGTGACCTGTGTTTCCTGAAGGTTTTATTGGCAGGTAGCACTTTTGAAGCATTTCAAAGCTTGGTGGAAATGAAGGAAGCTGATTGGATGATTTGTTTGTGTTTTTGGTTTTCTTGACTGTGAAGAATGAAGAATACTCTTAAATTACAGTCATACCTCATACACTTCTAACAATGAAATGGCACCTCAGTGTTACAGGTGTAGGTCACTTAGGTCACTAAATTTACACTGTGGTGATCAATCAGATGCCAAGCTGGTAGTCTGGTTCCAATAGCTGTGAAGTACATATACCTAACTCCTTAGGTTACATGCTTATGTCTCTGAGCTTTCAACTCCTGATTTTCCAATGAAATCCACTAATGTAACAGTATGGCTCTCAGTGACATAAATAAATGACGAGAATCTGGGAATATAGCAAGTAACTTTAGGGAAAGGGAATTTATTCAAGATTTGTACTGGCTCATAATGTTTGACCTGTTTTTTCAGGCTTAGGAATATAGTCTGTTAGTATAAATACTAACATAACTACCTTCATACACTTGTTTATTTTTATTTTATTATTTTAATTTTTAATTAGATACTTTCTTTATTTACATTTCAAATGTTATCTCCTTTCCCGGTTTCCCCTCTGAAAACCCCTATCCCCTTCCCCCTCCCCCTGCTCATCAACCTACCCTCTCCTGCTTCCTGGTCCTGGCATTCCCCTACACTAGGACATCAAGCCTTCACAGTACCAAGGGCCCCTCCTCCCACTGATGACTGACAAGGTCATCCTTTGCTACATATGTGGCTGGAGCCATGGGTCCCTCCATGTGTACTCTCTGGTCTAGACTCTGGGAGCTCTGGGGGTCCTGGTTGGTTCATATTGTTGTTCCTCCTATGGGGTTGCAAACCCCTTCACCTTCTTGGGTCCTTTCTCTACCTCCTCCATTGGGGACCCTGTGCTCAGTCCAATGGTTGGCTGAGAGTATACACCTCTGTATTTGTTTGGCACTGGCAGAGCCTCTCAGGAGACAACCATATCAGGCTCTTGGTAGCAAGCACTTATTGGCATCCACAGTAGTATCTAGGTTTAGTGACTGTATATGGGATGAATCCCCAGGTGGGGCAGTCTCTGGACCTTCATAGACTTGAGATCATGCTTATAACCACACAGCTGCTGTCACGAGGATGGAGAGGTGGTTCAGTGGTTATGGACACTTACTGCTCTTGCAAAGGGCCTGGGTTTAGTTACCAGTACCCATATCAGAAAACTCATAACTGCCTGTATCTCAAATCCCAAAGGATCCAATGCTTTCTGGACCTCAAGGGCATACATATGATACAAATACATTCATGAAGGCATTCCACATAAGTAAAAATTAATATAATTTAAAACTTTTCTGTCAGCCAGGTGGTGGTGGTACATGTCTTTGATCCCAGCACTTAGTGGGCAGAAGCAGGTGGATCTCTGAGTTCTGAATTTGAGGCCAGCTGGTCTACAGAGAGTTTTCCAGGACTACTAAAGGTACACAGAGAAACTCTGTCTCAAAACCCCCCAAAAAATTTCCTATCATAGAAAATATGTTTTTGTCACTCAAATAAGAAATTAGAATTTCTTTCAGCCTTTTCAAATCATATAAGACTGTCACCTCAATAACAACAGATTTTGGGAGTGTACATAGTTTGTCTTATTAAAGAACAAAATATTTAGTTTACTGTGTAATTTTTATTGGCTATAATATGCCACATTGTCAATATTTTTTAAAAAATATGAAAAATGTCTAGGAGAGTTCAATGTGCGTGTTTAAGTAATAGGCACTAAAGTAGTAGGCTTCAGGAGCAAGTGTACTTACTGACAGCAATGATGAAATCCTTGTGCAATTTGTAAGTCATTAATGGTTCAGCAAGGCACCTACAACAGAAAACCAAAGAACAGCTAGAACTATAGAAACCTTTGTCTTCCTACATTTCCAGGTCATCTTTTACAAACTCTGTGATTGTTTTTAGCCAACCAAAGATAATACAATGACTAACAGAAATAACTGACTGGTTATGTAGTATGAGAAAGTCCTAGAAAGGGGCTCCAGACAGAGCTAAACTACAGACCTCAGACAGCCACTTGCCCTGAGCACTCTTACCACAAGTGTGTGAAAAGGGATGCTACACTTAGCATGTAGGTCTGATGGTGGATGCTGGCCTAGCATGCGCAACACCCTGAATGGGTCCCTAGTACAATGTAACCCAGGTATGGCAGTATACATCTGCAATCCTAGCACTGTTGAGGTAGAGACAGGTGGATCACAAGCTCACAGCCATTCTCAGACATGTGGTAAGTTGAAGGATAGTCAGGGCTACAAGAGACCCTGTCTCAAAACTAAACAAAAACAAAACAACAAAAAGGTGCTATAACTTTAGAAAAACTCATTTGAATATATTTTAAAACACACACAAAGCCTGAAATATTTAAAGCAACAACAAGACTAACTTGGGATGCACAAAATACTGCAGTTTTTTAAGATACTGTTGGAAAAAGCATTCCTAAATGTGTAAATGCCATTGATGTTGCTTCCCCTCATGGAAACGCTTTGGCCTGGGGAGTGAAGCCCATGCACATGGATGCCATGTAATCACGTGGTTCCTTCCCAAGGAAGAGGAGAGCATTCGTGGCCAGAATCCCCAGTACTAAACCGTCCTCACCTGAGGTAGTTTTTCAGCCCACTCGTTATAGTCTTATTGTCCCACAGCTCAATATCAATGTCCATATCAGGAGGGGACTTGGGAGCTGTAAAGAATAAAAATTGAAATGTTTAAACTGCAATTCAAAATATTCCCTGTGACATGACAAGAACATATACCAATTCAAGTCGGTTGAAGGATGAGAGGTTCAGTTCTTAGGACTCCAGTAGAGCGCAGGAAACTATACTCCAGTAGAGTTCACTACTGGAAAGTTGTATTTGTCATCTGATTGGAAACTCACTCTGTTTCTTACACTAAAAGATACCATGTAGCATTATTGTCTCTTGAATCAGTTTCTTGATAATGAGAACAGGACAGGACATGCTTCTAAGTGCTTAGCATGGGGCAACATTAATTCAATCCTCAAATATCTGAAGAAGCAGGTAGTATTATCACCCTCGACTTGAAAATGAAGACACAGAGAAACTAAGCAAATTACACAATAGAAGAAAGCTTTTAAATGGTGGAGTGGGATTCCAAGCTAAGAAACAGTCTAGAACTATAAATGCCATCTGTTACAGTGCAACATTTAAAACTGAATAAAAGGACTAGTGTTTTAGCAGACTGGTAAAATGTGAGTTCTTACATCCATGGTCTTGGGTTCAGGTGGCAGGACCCACACATTTGAAGCAAACTTTAGAAAGTTAACTTTCAGTATGATGTAAGAATTGACAAAGATAAGAAACCATCTATGTCTCAGAGAGACCTGAGTTGGATTACCTGTACAAATATCCAAAATCAATGGCACCCCTCCTTCCTCTAAAACTTACAAAATGTGGTGTTCATGAGTTTCTGGACCTTGGAGTTCACTCCTCCTATTCGGTACAGGCCCAAGATGGTGATGCCTAGTAGGAAGAAATTTACAAGAAAATGACTTAAGGACTGAGTCTAGCACAGAGCCTAAAAATCCCAGACAAACATGCCCATGCAGAATCTGAAAGGCATTCACCCAGTTTTGCTGTGGATTATTAGGCATCTTACCCTGAAAGCACCCATTTAGCACCGACATCTGAGAGCAGACACTCAACAGTGATTTATGTGTTTTGAGACCTTCAAAGTCTTGAAATAAAGCCGCCTATTTACCACTCTTTGAACATAAAAATGCATCAAAGATAGAAGACCAATATTTCCCATCTATTTCCTCTGTGTTAAAGAGTGCTCTGCATTCAATAGTCCCATGTCAAGTACATCTTTATTTCAAAAGCAAGGGAGAAGATTGAGAGAATCCAAGAATTCTACTCCACCCCTTAAAAAAAGGTACACGTAGGAAAACTGTGAATGCAAGTTCAAAGAACTCTGAAGCACAGCAGGACTTTTGCTTTAAGCAAGTGTCTCAGGAAGTAAAAGTAGTAAAAGTAAAAGGAGAAACAGTATCACGAGGTCATGATTTATTCCCAGAGGGAAAGTTGAAAGATCGGAAGAATAAAACAGTCTTTCAAGTCACAGAGAATGTAAGGCAAGTGGTACAGTCCTCCTAAGATCTGACCTCTAGTATTTGACAAACTTGAAAAAGCTTCCAATGATAGTTTGCTCTTCAGCAAGAAGTAAACATGGTAACATGTTTGACAAAGGTCTGAGAGAAATAGTGAAGAGGTTGGAGAGAGGCCTCAGTGGAGAGCACTGCCTATTCTTACAGGAGCCAGGTTGTTTTCCCAGCACCCATAAAAATAGCTTTCAACCATCCATAACTCAAGTTTCAAGTGATCTGATGTCCTTTTTTTTTTTTTTTTTTTTTTTTTTTTGGCCTCTTCAGACACCAGGCATTCACACAGTATACATAAATACATTCAGGCACTCACATATACATATAAAATAAAATAAATTAATCTTTAAAAACATATTGTTCAATTAAAAATATAGCTAGCATAGTTTAAATCTATAGCATTCTCAATATTATTTTCCTGTTCATGCCCCAAAGCTCACTACCACTAACTGAGGAGGTTGGGTGGGAGATGGATTCATACATATGGGGATAGCCGTGTACCCAGCCCCAAACTCACCTCTCATTTCTACAGCTTGAATGCATTTTCTCACAAAGTTGAACCCTGCTTCATTTAAGTACACTGCAAATGAGAAAAGCCTAATTAAGATCTGATGTGGAGTTTGCCTTCCCCACTTCAGCTGGAGACCTCAAGGTTTACCAGCATGGTGGTTGCTACTGCATTCATCAAATATCTTAATTCATCAGGGAGTCTCCCACTCAGTTACTTCATGAAGCTGCATAGTAGGAAGCACAGACCCCTCGATGTGGTGTTGAGGCCCTCCACTTTTCCTGAGGCAGCATCCCCCACATCCAGAAGAATGAAAAGTAAGAGAAAGGCCTTTCGGGTATTTATTCTTCCCCCATGAGGCCACTACAGCATTGTGAGGCCCTAAGCATAATTCATCAGCTTGCTGAAAACTCTAGTGCTCTCTTTCCATTTAGGGTCTGGGTTTCAAGCTTGCTTCTCTTTAAGTTATTCTTTATACTCAGAGTAACCCAGATCTACTCAGTCTTCCTGCAGGACTTGTGAGTACACATGCACAACCTGAGTCCATGGCCTGGACCTCCTCTACCCCTGGTCTTCACGTAGAAAATAGCAAATAATTTTCACTCTGTGCTAGACTTTCTTTAAATCAAGCTTAGGGTTGGGAAGATGGTTCCGTGGTCAGAGGCACTTGCTGCCAGACATTATGACCAGAATTTGATCTCTGAGACCCACAAAGAAGAAACAGAGAATCAACTCTTGCAAGTTGTCCTCTGAGCTCCACACAAAAGCCACTACAGCATGTGTCCACCAACTACAGCCATCACTCAATATCAATCATGTAATAAATATATAAGCTGTGAAGGCAAAACTAAACTAGATTAATTACATAAAGGAAAACATTTAAAAATGCCAAGTAAGAGGAAAACTTGAAAAGTCTTTATATTGTTATAATTTTCATCATGTGTGAGGCATGCAATTTTTTAGTATGCTAAAATAGTAATAAATAAGAATAATTCAAACCATTAAAATTTAAACCCTTCCAATTTTAAAATGGTTTTAATTTTAACTTAAAATTTGGGTAACTGAGCACATTGTTCATCTTGTCAATGAAACTGTATAGGAGGAAGAAATCATTTCCAAACTGTTTCAATAAAACTAACCTATAACACATAGAACCAAGAAAACAGTATAATGTAAAATAGAGTTGTTTTGTTACATGTTCATTTTGAGTTAAATAAGCAATAGACAGGCTATCTTTCAAATGCAGACTGTAATTTGGAAATAATGTCCTAGTCTATTCTAATACACTGAAAGCAGCTGCCTTACATAGCAAAAATATGTTAGAGTTCTTTGACTATAATGCATGATCATTATTAATTCAGGGTGTGGAGAAAAATCAAAACAGTGTTGGCAATAGCAACCAAGCATTTTTGTTTGTTGCCTTGAACTGTTTGGACTTTACCTCAAAGAGCTAACTCCATGGAGCTGAGACAACAGCCAACATTGAATACAGACAGGCAACCAACCCTGCAGCCTCATCCAAGTCCGGATATGATTCTGTGTGTCTTAGAGCATGCCTATTGACTTTTACAGATGAGATCCTTCACGTATAAGATGGAAAAAGTGGGCCTTCTGGTTTCCATCTGTGCCCGGAGCTGATCCTGTGCCATAGGACTCCATATATAAATAGTGTTAGGAGAGAGCTGGTCTCCCAGGAGTATCTCCACACCTGCAAGCACAGGTAAGACTACAACTTCTCTTCAAATTCCTGGTCCAAGACGGACCCTCCCAGAGCCATCAAAACACAGGAACAGCTGGGGACAGGATGCTGCTGGTTTCTGTCTGCACCCAAGAGCTGACCATGTAGCCACAGCTCTCCATACCTAAATTCCACACTGAGAGTTTCCCAGGAGTACTGACACAGAAGCTTGTAGGAGAGAAAAACCACAGTAAGAAACAGCAAGACTAGGTAATCAGGGATAACCAGATGGTGAAAGGCAAGGACAAGAACATAAGCAACAGAAACCAAGGATACTTGGCATCATCAGAACCCAATTCTCCCACCACAATGAGCCCTGGTTACCCCAATACACCAGAAAAGCAAGGCTCTGATTTAAAGTCACATCACAGGATGATTATAGAAGACTTTAAGAAGGACATAAATAACTCCCTTAAAAAAATACAAGAGAACACGGGTAAAAAGGTAGAACCCCTTAAAGGGAAAACACAAAAATCCCTTTTAAAAAGATAAGGAAGGACACTTCATACTCATCAAAGGAAAAAAAATCTACCAAGAAGAACTCTCAATTCTGAACATCTATGCTTCAAATGCAAGGGCACCCACATTCATAAAAGAAACTTTAATAAAGCTCAAAGCATACAATGCACCACACACAACAACAGTGGGAGACTTCAATAGCCCACTCCCATCAATGGACACATCATGGAAATACAAACTAAACAAAGAAACAGTGAAACTAACAGAAATTATGGACCAAATGGGTTTAACAGATATCAATAGAACATTTCATCCTAAAACAAAAGAATATACCTTCTTCTCAGCACCTCACCCTCTCCAAAATTGACCTCAACAGATATAAGAAGACTGAAATAATCCCATGCCTCCTATCAGATCACTATGGATTAAGGTTGGTCTTCAATAGCAACAAAACACCAGGAAGCACACATACACGTAGAAGCTGAAGAACACTCTACTCAATAACTTGGTCCAGGAAGAAATAAAGAAAGAAATTAAAGACTTTTAAGAGTTTAATGAAAACCAAAGCACAACATACTCAAACTTATGGGACACAATCAAAGCAGTGCTAAGATAAGAACTCATAACTCTGAGTGCCTCCAAAAAGAAACTGCAGAGAGCATACACTAGGAGCTTAACAGCACACCTGAAAACTCTAGAACAAAACTAAGCAAATACACCCAAGAGGAGTAGGCAGGAAATAAGTAAACACAGGGCTGAAATCAACCATGTAGAAACAAAAAGAACTATACAAAGAATCAACAACACAAGGAGGAGCTGGTTGTTTGAGAAAATCAACAAGATAAATAAACCCTTAGCCAGACTAATCAGAAGGCATAGAGACAATATCCAAATTAACAAAATCAGAAATTAAAAGGGAGATATAATAACAGAAACTGGGGAAATTAAAAAAAAAATCATCAGATCCTACTACAAAAGCCTATACTCAACACCTGGAAAATCTGGATGAAATGGACAATTTTGTAGACAGACACCAAATAACAAATTTAAATAAGGATCAGATAAATCATCTAAACAGTCCCTTAATCCCTAAAGAAATAAAAGCAGTCACCAAAATTATCACAAACAAAAAAGCCTAGGACCAGATGAGTTTAGTGCAGAGTTCTATTAAACCTTCCAGAAAGACCTAATACCAATACTCTTCAAACTATTCCACAAAATAGAAACAGAAGGAACACTACTTGATTCTTTCTGTGAAGCCACAGTTACTCTGATACTAAAACCTCACAAAGACACAACAAAGAAAGAGAACTTTAGACCAATTTCACTTATGAATATCAGTGCAAAAACACTCAATAAAATTCTCACAAATCGAATCCAAGAGCACATGAAAATGATCATTCATCATGATCAAGTAGGCTTCATCACAGGGATGGAGGGATAATTCAATATACAGAAATCTATCAATGTAATTCACTACATAAACAAACTCAAAGAAAAGAAATACATGGTCAATTCATTAGGTGCTGAAAAATCATTTGAAAAAATCCAACACCCCTTCATGATAAAAGTCTTAGAAAGGTCAGAAATTTAAGGCCCATACATAAACATAGTAAAAGCAATATATAGCAAACCAGTATACAACATCAAACTAAATAGAGAGAAACTTGAATCAATCCCACTAAAATCAGGGACTAGAAAAGGCTGCCTGTTCTCTCCCTATCCATTCAATATAGTACTTGATGTTCTAGCTAGAGTAATTAGACAACAAAAGGAAGTCAAAGGGATACAAATTGGAAAGGAAGAAATCAAAATAACACTATTTGCAGATGACAGTATACTTAAATGACCCTAAAAACTCTACCAGAGAATTCGTACAGCTGATTAACAACTTCAGCAAAGTAGCTGGATATAAAATTAACTTAAACAGATCAGTAGCCTTCCTATACTCAAATGATAAGCAGTCCGAGAAAGAGGTTAGGGAAATGACACCCTTCACAATAGTCACAAACACTATAAAGTATCTTGGTGTGACTCTAACTAAACAAGTGAAAGATCTCCATGACAAGAAGGAAATCAAAGAGATCTCAGAAGATGGAAAAATCCCCCATGCTTGTGGATTGGCAGGATTAATATAGTACAAATAGCCATCTTGCTGAAAGCAATCTACATATTCAATGCAATCCCCATCAAAATTCCAAATCAATTCCACATAGAGTTAGAAAGAACAATTCTCAAATTCATTTGGAATAACAAAAAACCCAGGAGAGTGAAAACTATTCTGAACAATGAAAGAACTTCTGGGGGAATCACCATCCCTGCCTTCAAGCTGTACTACAGAGCAATAGTGATAAAAACTGCATGGTACTGGTACAGTGACAGACAGGCAGATCAATGGAATACAACTGAATACCCAGAAATGAACCCACATACCTATGTTTTCTTGATCTTTGACAAGGGAGCTAAAACCATCCAGGGGAAAATAGAAAGCATTTTCAACAAATGGTACTAGTTCAACTGGCTGTCCACATGTAGAAGAATGCTAATTGATCCGTTCTTATCTCCCTGTACAAAGCTCAAGTCAAAGTGGATCAAGGAACTCCACATAAAATCAGATCCACTATATCTAATAAAAGAGAAAGTGGGGAAAAGTCTCAAACACAAGGGCACAGGGGAACAGTTCCTGAACAGAACACCAATGGCTTATGCTCTAAGATCAAGAATTGACAAATGGCACCTCATAAAATTGCAAAGCTTCTGTACAGCAAAGGACACTGTCAATACGACATAATGGCAACCAACAGATTGGGAAAAGGTCTTTACCAACCCTACTTCCAATAGAGGGTTAGTATCCAATATATAAAAAGAACTCAAGAAGTTAGATTCCAGAGAACCAAATAACCCTATTAAAATTGGAGAACAGAGCTAACCAGAGAATTTTCAACTGAGGAAACTGGAAGGGCTGAAAGACACCTAAAGAAATGTTCAATATCCTCAGTCATCAGGGAAATGCAAATCAAAACAACCCTGAGATTCTTCCTCACACCAGTCAGAATGGCTAAGATGAAAATCTCAGGTGACAGCAAATGCTGCCAAAGATGTGGATTAAGAGAAACACTCCTCCATTGCTGGTGGGATTGCAAGCTGGTACAAACACTCTGGAAATCAGTCTGGCGGTTCCTTAAAGAACTGGACCTGAGGACCCAGCTATCCAACTCCTCGGCATATACCCAGAAAATGCCCCTACATGTAATAAGGACACATGCTCCACTATATTCATAGCAGGCATATTTATAATAGCCAGAAGCTAGAAACAACCCAGGTGTCCTTCAACAGAATAGCAGATACAGAAAATGTGGTACATTTACAGAATGGAATACTCCTCAGTTATTAAAAACAATGACATCATTAAATTTGCAGGCAAGTGGATGGAACTTGAGAATATCATTCTGGGTGAGGTGACTCAGTCACAAATAAACAAACATAACACATACTCACTAATAAGTGGATATTAGCCCAATAGTTAGGAATACTCAAGATGCAATTCACAGACCATATGTAGTATAAGAAGAAGGAAGACCAAAATGTGCATTCTTTAGTGCTTTTTAGAAGGGTGAACAAAATATTCACAGGAGGAAATATGGAGACAGTGTGTGGAGCAGAGACTGAAGGAAAGGCCATCCAGAGAGTGCTCCACGTAGGGATCCATCCTAAATATAGTCACCAAACCCAGATGTTATTGTGGACACCAGGAAGTGCTTGCTGATGGGAGCCTGGTATGGCTGTTTCCTGAGAGACTCTGCCAAAGCCTGACAAATACAGAGGCAGATGCTTGCAGCCAACCATTGATTGGAACGAGGACAGGAATCCCAGATGGAGGAGTTGGAGAAGAGACTGAAGGACCTGAGAGGGTTTGCAGCCCCATAGAGGGAGCAACAATGTTAACAATCCAGAGCCCCCCCCCCCCGCCCCCCCGGAGCTCCTGGGGACTGGACCAACAACCAAAGAATACACATGGAGCTACCAATGATGCTGGTCACATATATGGCAGAAGATAGCCTTGTTGGACATTAGTGTGAGGAGAGGCCCTTGTTCCTGAGGGTGTTTGATGCCCTAGTGTAGGGTAATGCCAGGGCAGGAGGACGGGAGTGGGTGTATGGGAAAGCACCCTCATAGAGGCAGGGGGAGGTAGGATGGGATAAGGGGTTTCTGAAGGGGAGATCTGGAAAGGGGAAAATATTTGAAATGTAAATAAAGAAACTATCCAATAGAAGAAAAAGCATTCATTCATTCAAAAAAAAGAAAAAAGATGTGAATAGTGGCAATGGGTAGACACAACTGTCATCCCAGCACTACAGAGCAGAGTAGGATGGAGAATGCAGAGGTTAAGGCCAGCTTGGGCTACACAGTGAGACTGTGTTAAACCCAAAACTAACAGCGACAATAAAAGACAACAGAAACAAAAGGGTCCTTCGAGGTGAGAGGATGGAAAGCAGAAGATGTAGTCAAATCCAGATGAGAAAGGAAGATGATGTGTACCCTTCCAATTAAAACTCATGTCACTAGGAGTTGGGGAGATGACTCAGTAGGTAAAAGTGCTTGCCACATAAGCATGGTAACTAGCGTTCAGATACCCAGCAGGCCACAAAAATACAAAAAATAAAACAACAACAAAAAATACCCTCCTAGGTGGACATGGAAGCTCAGCCATAATTCCAAACCCAGAAAGCAGAGACAGAGGACCCCCCCCCCCCCGCCCCCCAGCTAAGTGGGCTAGTGAGGCTAGCCCTTGGTGAGCTCTTGTTTTTGCTGAGAGACTTCCACTCAGTGTATAATGTGAAAGAACAATGGTAGATGACTTCAGACACCAGTCTTAGACCACCCCATTGGCCCACAAGTACACACACATAAGCATGGGTACACACACACACACACACACACACACAAAGAAAACAAACAAAAATACATATAAACACAAAGATACAGAGTCATGTAAAAGCATTCAGAGACTTGCCCATACACAACATATAATGAAACTGGTAAAAAGAGAATAAAATGTTTGTTAGTTGACATGGTTTTAATCTCTTTTACAAACTTAGTATAAAAATCTCACCTTATAGGACTGCTAAAGGATGAATTAAAAAAAAAACACTTTAAAAGCTACAAAAATGATGTTTTAAGTAAAGTAAGTGATGTGGGGTGTTGGCTTTGTGCTCACACCTGTTGCTGACTGCAGTTTAATGTAAACCCCTGTGTGTATATGGATGCGTCAGGCCTTCCTTATTCTTTGGGTATGTCTGAAACAACTACAGCTTGAGGAAGTGTCAACCAGCAGTGTCCTTGTTTAAAAAAGAATGTCATATTACTTAAAACACACACACACAAACAAACAAAACAGAGCAAACTGAAGCCAGAGCAATGCTTTGTTTCTTTGAATAGACATAGCTCAAGCATTTAGTGGGGGAAGCCTTGTGATCCTAGGAGGCAGCTGAGAAGATTAAGAAATGTTCCATTATGCTTCAATAAATCGCATGGATTAAATGCAATACAACACTGAACTGAAAAGACTGTGCACACTGTAGCTACTGTTTACATATGTTCACTGCTTTGTCCCTCATCCAGGAAGACCATATTTCTTAGAATCTTGAAGACTAGTTATCATTATAGAATCAATGCTATCCAATGCGATGGAATGAAAATGATTCTATTGTCACTTCCCAGGAGACCAAGGTTATTGCAATTGGCATAGGATCAGCGTGATGCAGAAGGAGGTTACACTCTGAACTCCCAAATCACTGAGGCCCTTTGTGGACATCCACTATGAGCCAGATAAGAACATTTGCTGCTGCAAGCCTCTGAGATCTGCCAATCAGTAATCAGCTGTCACCACAGCCTGGCCTGGCCTTCTCTCATTTAATATGTGTAATTTAAGCAATTTTTGCTGTGACAACACAGACTCAAGAAAATAAATTCAAGCCAACAAAATTCATAGTCTTAATGAGAATAATATGCCCCCTTTGCATCATCTCATGTCAGTTCACATTCCCAAAGGTCTGTTGAACAATGCCTCCACTACAGTGCTCAACATTCACTGATATGGTGGAGAAAAGGGGGCATATGGTTAACATAGTTTGTCTCCAGTTGACCTGTAAAATATAGCCTTGGGAAATATCAAATTTTAGGACATTTGTGTGATGCAAAATGATCAATATTCTAAAGTCATGAGAGGGTTATTATATAGCTTTCATTAGTGCTAAGAAAAATTCAACTAAAGATGTTGGTTTTAATGGCTGAAAAATAGAAACCACTTACTATTAATTACAGAAAAGACAGCCATGGAAAGTTTCATTAATATGTTAAATGACACCATTAAAAGGGGTGTGCATGAGCTGGGAGATGGCATGAGTAAAGCTCTTACCATGCAAGCTTGAAGTTAAACCTGAGGAACCTACGTGAGGTTAGACTTGGGAGATGAAACTGCCCTCCTAGCACTCAGACAATCGATGGGAGTCACAGAAAAGAGATCCCCTGGAAGCCCAGGGCTGGGTAGCCTGGTGTGCTCAGCTGCAAACAGGAGGCCTTGTCGTTATTAAAGTAGACAGTAAGGACCAACAGAGAGGTTGTTCTCTGAGCTGCACACAATGCTATGGCAAGGGGGTCCCCACACTTACACACACACAGATAGTGAGTGTTTCTCTTAGCTCTACTATGGCAGAAGACAACGTATTCTTGGCATGGGGTAGAAAGAAAGGGAACTCATCTTACGTGGTAGAAACATGAAGTTCTGGATGGGGGCTATGTCTACTTCAGAACAGTCAGCCAAGAAGAGCAATCGAATGCTATTCCTTTGGTCCCCTTTCTCCACCATGCCTGAGACTGAGCAAGCTTCTTCCATGGCTTCCTCGAGGGGTAAAGTGGATCAGCTAACAAGCTATAAACTCTCTGGAGACTGTTCTGTGCCCCACCCCTACTTCTCCGTGTTTTGACGAAGACCAGAAGAATACTGAGAGCCCACCTGCCACCAAATTCCCAGACACTGAAATCCTACAGTACTAATGGCATCTGGTCTGAAGACAAACTACTTAATAAAGTTGAGTTACTCAGTCAAAAGTTAAGTATAAGCATTTTTCCCCGTTGAAAACTGTTCAGGGCCAAAGCTTTTATTAAAATCCAACTAAAGTTTCCATGAGGCTGTTTAGCATCACAAAAGCTATGAATCTCGACAGAGTTCCAACAGCAGTGAGGACAAGAACTGCTTTTTGCAGCTAAAGAGGTTTTGTTCTTTCAACTGCCTCCTGACTCAAAACCCAGCTCTCCCTTCCTCCGTGTGACCCTGGTGGTCTCACTGCACCTCCCTGGGGCTGCCAGGAAAAAGCAATGCTTGTCTTTAATCTCTCACTCACATTTCTAATCTGGCAATCTGACTAAAACGTACAGATATCCAACATCATGCCATATGTGTTTTTAGAGGGAAAAAGGAGACAAGAACACATTTATCTTGAGATACCCTCAGGACCTTTCTCTTCTTTCTAAAGGACCCATGTAACATGTGTAAGCTAGAACTCTCTTTGGTGGGAGTAAAACTGCATTTGACCTTTGAACATACAGAGCTTTGTCCCTGTGGGAGGGTAAAATGATGGCCCAAGCTACCTAGGACACCTGGAAAATCCCAGTGACAAACTATTCAAGCAAGGCTCAGGAGGAAGACTGTGCACTGACAGCAGCTGTTTAGAATATGAAGAGAAAGGTTAATGTCTGTTTCACACTAGGAAGACCACATGCCAAGGCACACATGAAGAAAGTCATCTAGACAATGGTTAAATGTTAAAGCCCTTCAGGAACTTTAAGAGTGTATATCCCACACAAACATCCACTGAGATACATCCCTGTTATCCACCCAGGAGTAAAGCAGAAAAATATAGAAAGGACCACACAGGAGGATGTGGAATTAAATACTTTGGCTTACAGAATTGCTACTTCATCTAGATCCAGGGGTGAAGAACCTGCTAAAGTCCCCCACAAAATTTGCCACCTGAGGAGCAACAGGCTTAAGGTGGCAGCAGAGAAAAACTCTGACACACTGATTGCCTTTTTCTTTGTTAAGGGCCAAGACAGAGGTGTTCAGCTATGACTACTAGTCAAGAAAGATGATTTTGTTTTCCTGAAAAAGGAGTTCAGATGGCAAAATTATGGCATTTTCCTAGTGAGGTTCTATCTCAATGGTCCCATTTGAGGAGAAGTCCCATTCTCATTTCAACTAGGCAGCATCTGTTTAAAAATAAGGATAGATACTTTCAAAAAATAAAATAATTAATGATGTTTTATAGTCTCCAGAAGAACATATTATGTTCTTCATAACCAAATAGACATACGTTCAATATCCTGGCCAGTTTTTTCTGGGGTTCTTGTTTCATTTCTCACATGGAGGTTTGCCCTGAGAATGACCAAACTTTCCTTTTCTAATGAGTTACGCAGCTTTACTTATAGCACAGAGAGCAAGTATTGAATCAAGTGTGACAGCAAAGCAAGGGACTTCTTCCTGCTCAGACTGTACAGGTCTTTTGGCTACACCAGAACACCACAGCCTCATTCTCTGCTCTATGGCATGTCTCTGAACACAGCCTTGTTGAGAACACTCCGTCGTCCTTACTGTTTGTTTTCATGATACTGTGTGGAATTAGAAGTTAAGGGTTTTCCCTCAGGTTGTGTTTGAAGGGATGGACCAAGCTGAGGGGGATGACACCAGCAAGGATCATATTCAGAACTCACATGCTCTTTCTATGGCTTTCTTGTTTTTCTGTCAGGAAATGTGACTGCATTGATTTATGGTTTACTCTTCAGGGTCAGTCAGAATGTAGAAAAGCTTGTTTCTCATTAAAAATTTCTGTTTCTTTAAAACTCTTAGTCCAAAATCTATGAAGTGTTCATGCAAAAGCTCTAAAGGGAGAGGAAAAATGACTTACTTTCTTCTTTCTTGCTAATTATGGCGGGTAGCGTGTAAATCTAGAGAAGAAAGGACATCAATTAGTTACTGCCATTTATGGCCACCCAGAATATTGGCAAGGTGATGCTTACATAAAAACAAAAATCCAGGGACCAGGCTTGCAGGCCACCAGCTGACCAGGCACTAGGCTGGCAGTCCACCAACTGACCAGGGCCTAGGCTGGCAGTCCACCGACTGATTCCAGGGTGTTCCCATTTGCTCAGCTTATCTACTGACCCCTGCTATGGGTATATCCTTGATGGTCCAACCTGAGCTAAGTTCTGCCCTTCTCCATCTGACTTGGGCATTTCACTCTCTTTTCCAACTCATGCTTATAGCACCTTCTTCTGGAAGTGTCTCTCACCATAAAATTCATCTGACTTTGCTCCTTCCTCAAACTTATTTCATGTGGGCACAGTCTTGTTGACATTGCTGACATCACAAACCATTCCTGAATCTGCTCTAGGTCAGGACTTCTTAGGTATTTGTTAAAAGTTTTTCAGAAATTTAAAATCTAGCACTGATTGAAATTTTTGATTTTTGATTGACTGACACTAACAACAACACAGTAAAAAAAAAGAAAATAACATAGAGCCAAATCCTTTTACTATCTAGTTTTGTAGTCTTGAAATCACACCTTTGTGTACTTAGTGCTTAAAATTTAGACTGTAAACTTTAGAGTCTAAAATGGACTCTCAGTGCCTGGCACACCTGACTGTAACCTAGGAACAGGGTTTGAGGGAGGCTCTCAGGGTCCGTAGAACATGCTAGCTAGTGCTGTTACTCACGCATTACTTGGACTGCTCTGGGTCTTTGCCACCAGTAGAATCTTCTCTAGTGATGGAGTGGTATCTGTTTTTTTCAATGTGCTCTCCTTCTATGACCCGAGAACAGTGTTCAGTAAGGAAGCAAAGAGCAACGAGTAGCTCCTCTCTTCCCTGCATAAAGCTCCCTGGTGTTTGTGAGTAAACTACTACACAGAGACATCAAAACGACTATTACAGACAAGATGTGCATCACATGGGGATGGCTCCCACCACAGCTCTGGTCAATTGCTGGTCTTTAAAGAGAAGCCTAGACCACAGGATGACCCCACACATATTCCTAATAAAATGAGGCAAGACATGAAACCAAATTCATGACTGTAAATGCTTTAAAGTAATTTTAGAATTGTACATTGGTCTAGGTAATCTCCCTGAAAGACTAATTACAAGGAGTTACATGATAATGACTGAGGAGACACCAGGAAAGCAGGACAGGCCGTTCTCTTCTTTGTTACTTTAATGCTTCCAGTTATATTGTATACACATAAAAAGGAAATGCAGAGGTGCTTTGTAAGTTTTAGAGTGAAACAAAAATTAGATATGGCGTCACACTCTTACCGGTTCTTTCCCGTCCATGGCCTCCAGCCAGAGCTTCCGGTTAGCTTCAGAGAATGCCTGTAGCGTAATGATGCCATGCCTATCAATAGACAGACACTATACATGTGACATTCATTCTACTGTGCCTTGGCTAATTTTCTACAGCATTTGTTAATTTTCATATCCTTGATTAATTAATTATAAACTCATAATTTGGAAAGAAAAGATTAGAAGAATGAAGAAAATAGAAAAAGAAAACTGGAAGGTTTGTTTTACAGTCCTTTTCTGGAAAAGTCATGCATGTCACTCACACATGACAGACACTCACACATGACACACATGACACTCACACCCATACATGCACTCACACGCATGCATACACACATACACTCTCAAACACTTACCTGCTCACATACATACGTGGAAACCCAGATACTCATACACATCTACACATGTGGACACCCATAGACAGACACACATATACACATGTACAAGCACACACATGCGCACACACTTTTTAAATTTAAATGATGACAGGTAAGTCATGAATGTATTGAGTACAGGGTTGTCTGGAGGAATTAATTCAAAGTTTCCCCCGAAAAGGTCAAAAAGATGGCAAATGCATATCCACTGCTACTCAGTCACCTGCTATTCAACAGTGAGAGTGATTAAGCTCATGAGCCTGATATGGGACCAGCCAGTCACTAAAAATGGCTTAGCTCACAACCAGCCAATGGTCCGTAGCATTTCTCTGAACCGTGATCACAGTATTAAATGAAGTCCCCAAAATAATTCTCACGCCAGGCATGCTGTGAATGTCTGCACTGGGAGGCTGAGACCAGAGAATCACAAGCCCAAGGCCAGCATGGCTTACACAATGAGTCTGAGTCCAGACTTGGACTACAAAATAAGATCCTGTCTCAACAATGTCCCCAAATTTCTTCCATGCAGTCACTGTGAAAAATTACTTAAGGATGTATTTCCAGATAAAAGAAGGCACCAAATAGAGGGGAGTTGAGGGTGATATAAAACTTATACATTAACTCATGTACAAGAATTGATATAAACCCATAATTCCCCTGCAAAACACTGGGAACTTTCACTACTTACATGAAATGATTAAAAAGCTGGAATAGCCAGGCGTGGTGGCACACGCCTTTAATCCCAGCACTCGGGAGGCAGAGGCAAGTGGATTTCTGAGTTCGAGGCCAGCCTGGTCTACAAAGTGAGTTCCAGGACAGCCAGGGCTACACAGAGAAATTCTGTCTCAAAAAACAAAAAACAAAAACAAAAAAAAAAAACAAAACAAAAACGTTGGAATAGCATAATCTGTCAACAAACAATTTGCATTTCTTCTGTAAATATGAAAATGGCTCACTAGAATGACAAGAAAAGAAAAAATGTATAGAAGGGCCCAGATAATTGGATATGATTGAATTGATTTTTGTTTCTCTGGGACAAGTTCTAAGCACCACAAGCTTTATATACTTCAAGCTTGTGTTCCTCTCCCTTCAGCCCTTAGAGTGCTGTGATTACAGATGCTTGTTGCTGTGCCCAGCCTTGCTCCAGAGTTTAGGTCAATATTAAAATGTGATACAACTGTCAATACCTGCTGGATGGTTTTAGTTTGTTCTGGGTGCTGTGTTCATAAGAACACTTTATTATCTCATTTAACCCTCAGCAAACTCTAGAGGTGTGGATTTAATTTTTTATTTTAGAGATGGAAATGACAAAAGTACAGAGTTTAAGTAATTATAACTAGAATATGCAGAAATATAACAGTGCTGTGCACCTAGTAGCCCTCTAGACACTTGGCCAGCTCTGGAGTATGTTGTATTCCCTCTAGAATCTTCTGAGTCCATGATAGTAAAACCATCAGTGATGTTAAAAATGCCTATGATGAGCTTTTGCCTGCTTTAGGTACCCCTGTCTTCTTACTGGGTTGCTTTATCCAGCCTTAAGATAAAGGGAGGTGCCTTGTCTCACTGCAATTTGATATGCTGTGTTTAGTTGATATCCCTGGGAGGTCTGCCCTTTTCTGAAGGGAACCAGAGGAGGAGTGGATGGTGGGGGGAGTGGGAGGACTGGGAGGAGAGGAGGGAAGGGAAACTGTGATCAGAATATAAGATGTGAGAGAATAAATTTTAAAAGTAAAAACATTTGTCTTGAAACCAGCAACCAACACTATGGGCTTCTTCTCCTTTGCTGGGGTATAGGCTGCTCTGCTCTTTCCTTTACTATGCTAATCATATATATATATATATATATATATATATATATATACACACACACACACACACACACACACACACATATAGTTTCTCTGGGACAAGCAGCATTATGCCTTGTGGCTCTTTTCTATTTTAAATATAATACAATGAAAATTTCTTGGATAAATATGTGAAAGACTGAAGTAAACATGTTCACAGTCTCATTACAAACACTATATGTCAGTGGTTTTCAGCCTTCCTAATGCTTTGACCCTTTAATACAGTTCTTCATGTTGCAGTGACCCAAACTACAAACTTATTCCCATTTCTAGTTCATAATAATAATTTTGATACGTTTGTGAATTGTAATGTAAATATTTGTGTTTGCCAATGGTCTCCTACTGCCCCTGTGGAAAGGTGAATCACCAGTAAAGAGGCTGTGACCCCCAGGTTGAGAACCTCTGCTCTACCCCATTTCAGTAAAGAGGCTGTGACCCCCAGGTTGAGAACCTCTGCTCTACCCCATTTCATGTTGTGCTTCTTCAGACTTAGAAACGGAAATTAAGTAAAAGCTACAAAGTGGAAAGTAATGCTCAAACCTTTCGACCACTTCTATGTCAAAGCAGAAGCGCTTGTCAATGGAATCTGTCTTCCGTCGGATACACGACTTTAATTTAAACATTTCAGGCGAACCAGTAACAAGGCCGTTCTGAAAAACAAGGTATCTGGTTACTAACATAAGGTAGTAGTGGATTGAGTACAGTGATCAAAAGTTGTCAACTGGATCTGCTAACTTAAAGATAAGTCATGCATAAAAATTTAACTTCCTCTGCTTTCTAATTTTCTCCTCTCATTGACAATATACTGTGTTTTGTTTTAAAAAAAAAATCTGCCACAGGATTTCCCTGTACCTTAAGGCAATCTACCCTGAAGAGGAATAGGCATTGTACAGAGTACACACTCTTGGACTCGGAAAGATGACACAGTCACTGTAACATCACAGTTGCATGTGTGGTATGTGTGCTAGGATACTGAACAATTTCTCCATCAAAATCCCCTATTATAATAAGTAAACATGATACAGATAGCTTAGAGATTAGTGCCATAGGTATGTTTTTGTACTGGAGTCTTGGAGTGATAAACAGTGGCTTGCACCAAATCCCAAAGGAGCCTGAACAGGAAAGAACAGGAGCCAGAACAGGAAAGCTCACATTCACCGTTCTGCTCCTGCAGGCAGCCATAACATGCATGGTTTCACTGCTAGCCCACTTCTTGGAGAATAAAATGCATCCTCTCTGGATGGGACAGAAGAGGGGCCTGAGGACTCTCAGAAATCCTCTTCTCCATGTGAGATACCCATCTAGAATGCAGAAAAGTTTAGCTCAATATTCGTTAGCCATTTGGTGGTTGTGAGCCTCACAGATTTATTATCAGCAGTCTGGCTTAGTTTGTTTGCATTATTGTGACATAAGTTGACTTTCTGTCAATCGCTATTCAAAGTGAGTCACAGATAAATGTGAATTGTGACTTAAGGACTCTGCAGGTGAAACACAGGCTTTTTTTTCTCTGGTATGTTCCCCTTCTTTTATGTGTGTCTTTCACTTTGAATTATTAGGCTCTGGTGGATGCCTGAGCACAATAAGTTTCAGTTAATACATCATAACATTTCTAGCTTTAACCATCTACTCTACCATGCCCCACATGACAAACTGCCTGGGTGACTCATTTACTTTCTGGAAACAACTTCCTCATCTGTTAAAATAAGGTTGGAACAAATTATCTTTTGGACAAAATCCACCTCCAGAATTCTTAGCCCATGACCAAATTAGCTAATTCACAAGATTGGGTTAGGGTTAGGGATAAGGGTAGGGGTAGGGTTTGGTTAACTAAAAAAAAAAAAAAAAAAAAAAAAAAAAAAAATGGAAAAAAGGAAAAAGAAGGCAATATAGAAGGAAAGATAGACAGACAGGAAGGAAGGAAAGAAGAAAAGAAGGAAGGAAGTAGGAAAAAGAAAGACAGACATAAGGAAGGAAAGGCACAGACAGAAGATGAAAGAGAAGAAAGAGTGAGTTACACTTGATGTGCAGCACAGACTGTACCATTTCATCAAATAAGGTTCATCATGTTCTATAATCCTGGCTAGCCATGAAACATTTAGTGACAAATTTAGAACCTTGATTGTTGATTTGAAAAATTGTTAGTCAGCATTTTGTTATATGAATTTATTGAATGTCAGAGGCTAGGGCATACAAGGGCTTCTATAGCATTGCTGGCTAGGACAGGATACAGAATCTTGGGGACAAGCTGGGCCCAGGCACTGGCAGTCCCTTCCTTGTCTGGTAATGAACCCGTAGTGTAGACCTCTCTTCTGAAGCTAGAAATGTAGGAGGGTACCTCAGATATTTACTGAAAGATTCCTACTTGCAACACAACTGTTTATAACTACACGGTAGCCCAGCTAAATAAAAACACTACCCATTAGTTTTAATGTAGTTAAGGTCACTAAAAGTCTTTTAGTGACCTTTTCAGTTATTGACAATGCATGCAGTTACTAGGGAAAGGAAGCGTAAGTGACTATTGATCGCCCATTCCTTAAATAACATGTTTTAACTTCAAAAGGAGAGAGCTCACTCACCATCTTCCCACTGGCTTTCACATCGGAGACGCTCATTGTGAACATTTTGCTTCCTTTGTCGTAAGTACAGTAGTGTTTAGTCCATGTGAAACCCAGTGGTCCTAGTGCAGAAGACAAAAGCCACTTCAGATTTGGAGGAATGCTCTGTACCTGAGTGTGTGTGGGCATGGGCAAATGGAGAGTGTCCACACATCACTGTACCTGAGTGTGTGGGCATGGGCACATGGAGAGTGTCCACACATCGCTGTACCTGAGTGTGTGCATAGGCACATGGAGAGTGTCCACACATCGCTGTACCTGAGTGTGTGTGTGCATGGGCACATGGAGAGTGTCTACACATCACTGTACCTGAGTGTGTGCATGGGCACATGGAGAGTGTCCACACATGACTGTACCTGAGTGTGTGCATTGGCACATGGAGAGTGTCCACACATCACTGTACCTGAGTGTGTGCATTGGCACATGGAGAGTGTCCAGACATCGCTGTACCTGAGTGTGGGTATGGGCACATGGAGAGTGTCCACACATCGCTGTACCTGAGTGTGGGCATGGGCACATGGAGAGTGTCCACACATCACTGTATCTGAGTGTGTGCATGGGTGGGCACATGGAGAGTGTCCACACATGACTGTACCTGAGTGTGTGCATGGGCACATGGAGAGTGTCCACACATCGCTGTACCTGAGTGTGTGCATGGGCACATGGAGAGTGTCCACACATCGCTCTACCTGAGTGTCCACACATCGCTGTACCTGAGTGTGGGCATGGGCACATGGAGAGTGTCCACACATCACTGTACCTGAGTGTGTGCATGGGCACATGGAGAGTGTCCACACATCGCTGTACCTGAGTGTGGGCATGGGCACATGGAGAGTGTCCACACATCGCTGTACCTGAGTGTGAGCATGGGCACATGGAGAGTGTCCACACATCACTGTAGATGGAACATCTCTGTCAGGAAAGGTGACTGAGGAACATATTACAGATTCAAACAGCTTCATTCAAGCTCCCTCAGAGACTCTGGAAACCCACAAGTGAGCCCATCTGTAAACTTCAGCTATCTTAATCTTGTCTATTGACATGGAATTTGGTAATAGGTCCAAACTATGAACAGAAAGTACTTGAAAAGCCAATCACACAGACATTGAACTATACTTTTAAAGATGGGGGTCTTCTTTGATTATTCTCAATCTTACCATGTAACCGAAGCTAGCCTTGAGCTCATGTTCCTCCTGCCTTCAGCTCCAGAGGGCTGGGGTTCCCAGTGTCTGTCACTATCCCTGGCTGCTGATAGAATACTTTCAGTACTTAGAATGTGGACAGATATATAGTCAGCACTTGACAAGTCAAGTAAGCACTTGAAAAATAAATTAAAAGTAAACAATCATTTTGTCTGACATTTTGACTTTGGAATTACTTCCTCTTAGTGTTATTGTGAGAGAAATAAGCCCGAGGATGGGTCTTGGAAGGTAGGATGCCCTTTGTATACCACAATAGCAGACATGGGTCTCCAGGGCTGAAATTCAGCACTTAAGACGCAGAAGCAAGAGAAGTTCACAGTCATTGTTAGGTACCTAGCAAGGCCAAGGCCCACCTAGGCTACAGGACACCTTGTCTTTTTTAAAAAATTCAATTGTTTTTAAAAATCATAACCCTAGCGTCTTGTGGAAAAGCAGGGGATAGAACTGAGCAAGCTGGAGGGGGGAATCTGGTACACCACAAGAAGACCTACAGAGTCAACTAACCTGGGCCCGTGGGGGCTTACAGAGCCTGAGCCACCAACCGAAGAGCTTGCATGCGCTGGACCTAGAGCCCCACCAGACCTAGACAGATGTGCAACCTGGTCTTCATGTGGGTCCCCTAACAAGTGGAGGAGGAGCTGTTTCTGACTCTGTTGCCTGCAATTGGATTCCCTTTCCCTAACTGGACTGCTTAGCTGGGCCTCAGTAGGAGAGTGTGTGATGAGTTCTATTGAAATGAACAAGGGTGAGTAGTACCCAAGAGAGGCTTCTCCTTTTCTGCGGAGAAGGGAGGATATAATGAAAGGAGGGATTTGTAAGGGTTGGACTGGGAGGCTACAATTGGGATGTAAAGTGAATGAATAAATTAATGAAAAAAATCCCCTATTTATATCATTTGTATTAAAAAGAAATGTGTATTATCAGTAACACTCATTTTGTTTCTGCCCTTCTCATAGCACAGCACTCCATGTTATGGGCTGCTAGTATCCCTGAAGAACCAGATGCTCCTGTGTCTGCAGTGGGGTGTAGCCTTCATTCTGTGTTTTCCTGACAAAGTACAAGAGCTTGCAATTACCCAGAAGACTGTCCTGAATCCGAAAGCCATGATGGGCTGTGTGAGTTGGAAATAGAGCTTAGGGCTCCCTTCCTCGAAGCTTCTTCAGCTCCCACTCCAACCACTTTAAACCGAATCCCTTAGATACCTCTGTGCATAATATGACTGCTGGCTTGATTTCAGAACACTGCACTGAAAGGCAAGCAGTTAGAACAGAAAACAGCCCCTCGAGACAGAGCTTCAGGAGCTGCTGGGTTTCATTTTTATTAATAACAAGCATCCATGGTATCAGCTTTAACTTTGGTAAATACTTAAGGTACTTTAGATTTTAAAATGACAGGGTACACATACACTTGGCAACCATGGAGGGATTACAGCAATTAGCTCCAGTTCTGTTGTGAAAGCACTTCATACCGCAGTACTTGACAAAACTAGATACTCCATGCCATGTGAGGTAGACTTCTTAACAGCTGGTGGCACTGAGTGGCACACAGCTGATGCAAACTGGGGACTCATTAGGTAGGATAAGCTGGTATTTTAAAACGAAGCAGCCACCATGCTCCAATGACATTTGAAACAGAAAATGTCTTTTTATCCTGCCTTATCTTACACATGAAACCCATTGCACCTTGTGATGATGTTTGCTGTTCATCCTGTGTCTCCCCTCAAGGCTTGCTGGCAGCTGTGTGGGAGATGGACTTAGATCTAAGTTGCTTAAAATTCCTTTACTAAAGAATCTGGAAAGATAAATTTTATCACAACTCCAAGGCTGCAAAACAAAAAAAGCCCAGTCATCCTTTCCAGTGATTAAAGAAAGTGGTGACAGTTATTTGGCAGGGTGGGGATCATATTCTTCAATACCTACTACAAACCTTTACTTCAAAACCTTCATGTTAGACTTTATAAAAGAGCATGACACACCTAAGAAAAGCAAGGCCACCAGCTGTGGTCATTTTAAAGAAATAATACTGTAAATTGTTTTCATCACTTTACTTTTGAAGGTAAAGTTATTTTCATACATTATGTTCTGATTATGGCTTCCCTCATCTTGTCCAGATCTACCCCACACCCCATCATTCCAACACCACACTTTCTCTCTTAAAAAGCAAACAAGAATAAGACAACAAACAATTAACAACAACAAAAGAAACAAAGAAAGAAGAAATATAGACACACACACATAAACATACGCACACACAAACTCAAAATTGGATATCATAATTAACAAATAAAAGATTTTTAAAAATATTTTGTAACCAATCCTAAATCTGATAGGGGACTAATTTCCAATATATACAAAGAGCTCAAGAAGCTAGACTCCAGAAATTCAAATAACCCTGTTAAAAATGGGGTTCAGAGCTAAACAAAGAATTCTCAACTGAGGAATACCAAATGGCTGAGAAACACCTGAAAAAATGTTCAGCATCCTTAGTCATCAGGGAAATGCAAATCAAAACAACCTTGAGATTACACCTCACACCAGTCAGAATGGCTAAGATCAAAAATTCAGGTGACAGCAGATGCTGGCAAGGATGTGGAGAAATAGGAATACTCCTCCATTGTTGGTGGGATTGCAAGTGGTTACTCTGGAAGTCAGTCTGGAGGTTCCTCAGAAAATTGGACATAATACTACTGGAAGATCCAGCAATACCTCTCCTGGGCATATACCCATAAGAAGTTCCAACTGGTAATAAGAACACATGCTCCACTATGTTCATAGCAGCCTTATTTATAATAGCCAGAAGCTGGAAAGAACCGAGATGTCCCTTAACAGAGGAATGGATACAGAAAATGTGGTACAGTTACACAATGGAGTACTATTCAGCTATTAAAAACAATGGATTTATGAAATTCTTGGACAAATGGATGGATCTGGAGGATATGATCCTTAGTGAGGTAACCCAATCACAAAAGAAGTTCTTAGATATACACTCACTGATAAGTGGATATTAGCCCAGAAACATAGAACACCCAAGATACAATTTACAAAACACAAGAAAATTGAGAAGCGGGAAGACCAATGGGTGCATACTTCATTCCTCCTTAGAATAGGGAACAAAATACCCATGAAAGGAGTTACAGGACAAAGTTTTGAGCTAAGACGAAAGGATGGACTATCCAGAGACACCCCACCCAGGGATCCATCCCATAATCAGCCCCCAAACCCAGACACAATTGCATATGTCAGAAAGATTTTGCTGAAGGGACCCTGTTATAGCTGTCTCATATGAGGCTATGCCAGTGCCTGGCAAATACAGAAGTGGATGCTCACAGTCATCTATAAGATGGAACACAGGGCCCCCAATGGAGAAGCTAGAGAAAGCACCCAAGGAGCTGAAGGGGTCTGCAACCCTATAGGTGGAACAACAATATGAACTAACTAGTACCCCCAGAGTTCATATCTCTAGCTGCATATGTAGCAGAAGATGGCCTAGTCAGCCATCACTGGGAAGAGAGGCCCTTGGTATTGCAAACTTTATATGCCCCAGTACAGGGGAATGCCAGGGCCAAAAAGTGGGAGTGGGTGGGTAGGGGAGCAGGGCGGAGGGAGGGTATAGGGAACTTATAATAAAAAATAAATTAATTAAAAAATATTTTTAAAAGCCCAATATAAAGCAATATAAGACCCCCACCCTGGAAAAAAACTGTGCAGAAATACTTGAGTTCATTTTGTGTTGGCCATCTACTTCTGGCCATGAGGCCTGCCCTTAAGAATGGTTAGTAAGCCTGGTGGGACTCACTGGAGAAGTTAATTTTTTGTTTGTAAGCAGTTATCAGCTGAAGATAGCTTATTGTCTAGGAACAGGAGCTTGCATCTGCATCCCCATCTCAGCACTAGTAACCCCTGTGTCTGGGAATGTGTAGGGGGCCCTTTGCTTGTTGCCACAGGGTCTGTGAGTTCACATGTGTCCCAATCCTACTGTGTCTGGAGGCCTTGTTTCCATGATGTCTTCCATGCAAGCAATCTTCCCACCTCCCCATAGTTCCTTGAGTGCCGAAGGGAAGAGTTTGACAGAGACATCCCATTTAGGACTGAGAGCTCTAAGGTCGCCCATACTCTCTGCATTGTCCAGTTGTGGGATTGTCTCTTTCCATCTACTGCAAGAAGCATCATCTCTGCTGATGTTTAATGAGACATTGATCTACCGGTGTGGGGTTTCTTTTGTTGTTATTGTTTGTTTATTTGGTTTTGCTTTTGTTTTGGAGCAGTCGTATTTGGTTTAATCCTAGGTCCCCAGGTTCTTGGCCACCTGAGCAGTATTGGAGATGGGTTCCATCTCATGGAGTGGACCTTACACCCAATGAGATACAGTTGGTTAGAGCTACACGTTTGATCCACCATTGCATTAGCTCATCTTACGAGAAGGTCACCATTGTAAAGTGTTTGTAGCTGTGTTGGTGTTCAACATTCTCCTCTAGTAGCTTGTAGAGTACTTTCCATTACTAGAACACCAGTCAGTAGTGGTGAGGCTCAACTTCTCTGTGTTCACTGAGTTATAGAGGTCTTATCTTCAGCAATAGCACAGTTTGTGGAGAGCAACCAATAGCCTTGGAAATAGCCTAAGCTATTACATGCTTCCATAATATAGCTTGGGCCAGCAACTCAACTAGCTATAGCCCATTCCTGGTACTGGGCTGCAGTTGCTGGCTGGTAGGAGGAAGCTCGCCCACCTGATCACACCTGAGCTTTGTGTACACTACAGCACTACCCCTGGACACTGCCATCACTGTGCCCTGCGCTACCTGGGACACACACATTTTAATCGTGGCTTCTAGTGATCTGTGCTCTTCAGGTTGGGCATGTGTTCCAACACCACCCCCAACCTTGTGCCTCAAATGCACATGCCTGTTTCTCACCCCACGCAACTGGCCCGCTCCCATGTCCTACATGCTCAATTCGTGTCATAGGCCTGAACCTTCCTGGATATATTTTTCATCACCACAGTCTCATGGCACAGCTGTCAGCTCTCTGATTCTTTCCATTCTGGTCCACACCAACTCTAAGCCAACTGTCTCTCTGCTAATGCAAAATATGTTTTTATATTACACAATCTGTCAAAGTTACTCAAGATTTTCTCTCCTATGCTGTCTTGATGATTATTTTTTGCTACTGCTAATAAATTATGATGAGCTCTATTCAGATATGACAAATTGACTTAGCTCTCAATCTTGTCACAAGTCTGCCTATTATTAATATATTTAAGTTTATGATAGATAGAATCTCCCAAAGTCTAACAGTTTACCCCACAGGGTCTCAGAAGCTATGGACACAGATACAAGAGACTGCCTGAATTGTGGTATGAAAACTACTGTAAAACACTGTGTACAGACTAAAGAGTCAAAGGCCATATTGTCTATGTTAAGGTGAGCCATTTCTCATTTCATGAATTATCTGATCCACAGGAAAAAAAGGGGTCTCTTCATAAAAAGCCCTTAGTCTTCTGGGCTTGAAAGCCAGACTGACTCCAACCAGGTTACCATGGAGACCACAGAGAACTGTTTAGACTATAGATGATCTCTGCCATTTTTTTTTTTTTTTTTTTCGAGACAGGGTTTCTCTGTGTAGCCCTGGCTGTCCTGGAACTCACTTTGTAGACCAGGCTGGCCTCGAACTCAGAAATCCACCTGCCTCTGCCTCCCGAGTGCTGGGATTAAAGGCGTGCGCCACCACGCCTGGCTGCCATTTTTTAATATATGACCCTAGATTGTAATTTATTCTTCCTCAATTTCTGACTACATTGACAACTAAGATAACTATAGCTTGACAGCTAAAAAACAGACCTAGCTCCTTACCCTAAGGTATTCCACCACTATATCTAATCATTAATTCGTTAACTAGCTAAGACTGCAAAATTTCTTACAGACTTCACAATAAATGGTACATAAGCTCAGATGTAAGCTTTCCCAGATATAATCTGTTACTTCCTTACCTAAACTAGGTTTCCATTGATTAAATGCTTCATAATTCCTCTTCTTGCTAATTCCACTGTCCTAACATTATTCAAGTTCTTATAAATTTGCCTAACTCTAATAAAACATTCCACTATACAATCCAACTATATAATCACAAATTTTTGTTCCTTCTGCTCCGCAAAAATGTTATCTTAAAGACACTTCATGTTGTTAACTCATGCTGTTATCTCTTTTATAAACGTATAAGCTACCGGAAACTCACTCAGATCTACCTCTCATGAACCAAGTAGATTCTACCCAGATAGGTGCCTAAAGTTCCCACTTACTACCTATTCCAGAGGGTGGGATTCCTCTGGGTTTCAAATGTACATCTAGTGTGTGTGTGTGTGTGTGTGTGTATGTGTGGTGTGTTTTAGCATCTTGTCAAGTCCAGACACTTAGTACATCCAGGACAGCTCCAGAGAGGCAATCTCCAAATAATCCAATCTTCTCTCACAGACATAGACACTTCTGCTGAACTTGCTCTCTCTTATCTAACCACAGATGGTTCCACAGACCATAGACAGCAAGGAAGCAGCCAACTCTCCTAAGACTACACCAACATTCCCATACCCATTCTTCTAGTTTGCCTGGAGATGACATGTCACCCCAAAGACAGCAAGAAGTAGTTAAAGATGATGAAGACGACCCTATTCCTGCTCCACCATTACCTCTTTCTAATTTTCTTCTTGTTTAATTAAACCAAAATGTAAGAATGTTAGCATTTTGTCTAAGCTCCTCCCCACTATGCCTGACTCACTATAAAAGGTGCTGCTTACCCCCTCCCCTCTCTCTTAATTGACCCTCTTCCATGTGCTCACAGCTGGCCTCTACTTCTCCTCTCTCTCCTCTCCTCTCCTCTCTCCTCTCCTCTCCTCTCCTCTCCTCTCCTCTCCTCTCTCCTCTCCTCTCCTCTCCTCTCCCTCTCCTCTCCTCTCCTCTCCCTCTCCTCTCCTCTCCCTCTCCTCTCCCCTCCCCTCCCCTCCCCTCCTCTCCCCTCCTCTCCCCTCCCCTCCCCTCCCCTCCCCTCCCCTCTCCCCTCTCCCCTCTCCCCTCTCCCCTCTCCCCTCCCCTCCTCTTCCTCTTCCTCTTCCTCTTCCTCTTCCTCTTCCTCTTCCTCTTCCTCTTCCTCTTCCTCTTCCTCTTTCTTCCTCTTTCTTCCTCTTCCTCTTCCTCTTCCTCTTCCTCTTCCTCTTCCTCTTCCTCTTCCTCTTCTTCCTCTTCCTCTTCCTCTCCTCTCCTCTCCTCTCCTCTCCTCTCCTCTCCTCTCCTCTCCTCTCCTCTCCTCTCCTCTCCTCTCCTCTCCTCTGCTCTCCTCTCCTCTGCTCTCTTCTTCTCTGCTCTCTCTCTCTCTCTCTCTCTCTCTCTCTCTCTCTCTCTCTCTCTCTCTCTCTCTCTCTCTCTCTCTGTGTGTGTCCCTATTACCCTCTCAACTCCCCTCCCCATGCCTTAAATAAACTCTATACTGTCATGTGGCTGGTCCCTCAGGGCGAAGGGATGCCTCAGCATGGGCTTGTGGAGGGACCCCTTCCCCCCATACCTGACTACACATCCACCAAAACATACCCTCTCTGTTATTTTTTATAAACACATCATCAGGTGTTTCAGTTTGTGATGTCTCAGTGTGTGTCTCAGTACGTGCTGCTCAATGTCACAAATCCTCACCTTTGATGAAATTCTTACTCAGTACAAATTAAATTACTCTCAGATAACACTCACTCTGGCCCTTCAAAGATGAGAAATTTAAAATAAATATCATATTATCTGAACCAGTGGAATGCTCTATGACCAGTGGATAGATCTATGAACTGGGGCCTCAAAGCTAATTCTTGAGGGTTGGTCTGTTGCTATGTATTGTAATGCTAAATTCTGTACTAGAAGGTGTAGGCCTAGGCGTGAATTCTCATGTTTGCCACCTTTTGCTGTGCAAACCCTACTCCTTAATTTAAAACTTTTGGTTGAATAAAATTAGTTACAATTATTGGAGGATTAGAGGCAGGTGGGTTTTGAGTTACCTGGTTGGGGTTAAAAAAGCCAAGAAGAGGAAGAACAAGAGGAGAGGTGGAAGCTGCCATGAGGGGAGAGGAACCACGAGCCCATGGCCAGGAGGATGAGCAAGTATCTGAGTACACCAGTGGGGAGGTAGCCAGGCCAGTAGTCAAAAAAGTAAATTAGGGGTGGGTTACCCCCCAGTAATTGTCAAAGACAAATAAAATAACAATAGTATGAGTCTCATTTATTTGTAAGCTAGTCAGGGATAAGTTTAAAATAGTTGCCCTATAGCTATTTCTTATGCTGTAATTATAAAATAGCTGCAAAGTCATCAAGATTCATAACCTCAAATCTGAAAGGAGCATATGGTTAATGAGAGAGACAGTGCTAGTCCCTCACCTGACCCTGGGTCCTTTGTCCATCCAGAGTGTGTGGCAATTCATGCTTCCAAGTCTGTCTGTCAGATTGGTATGTGCTTGTATGACACTATTTAATAACTGAGCACAACCTGAGTATCTCACATGCAATTTTCATTGGCTTGTTAGTGACCATCTTATACATGATACCGAATTCCTTCATAGTCAATGTTACAGCTCTGAGTTCTCCATCACAAACCCTTCAATTATAGAATATTGCCAACTAAACCAACCTTTTCCACCTTTAGCATGGAGACTTTGGAACATGCTCCCTTGAGTTCCCTAGAGTTTCAATGGACAGGACAAGAAATGCAAAGGCTGTATGTGATGTATTTGTGTGTTGAAGTTGATATATGTAGATGTTATAGCTTTTGTCAACTTGATACAAATATAGACTTACTATAAAAGAGGGAATATCTACCGAGGCATTACCTTTATCTGGCTGCCCTGTAGGCATGTGTGACACTTATTTTCTTGATTGCTTTAGATGTGGGAGAGCCCTACCCACTGTGAGTGGTTCCATCCCTTGGCTGGTGGGCCTTGGCTCTATAAGAAAGGGAAGTGAGCAATCGGTGGAAATCAAGCTAGTAAGCAGTTCTTATCTATTGTCTCTCCGTCAGTTCCTGCCTTCAGGATTCTGTCCTGACTATCTCATTGATGGTCAGTGATGTAAAACTATAGAATAGAGCTTTACCTCCCTCTAAAAAGCAAAACAAAACAAAACAAGAAACAACAAAACAAAACAAACAAACAAAAAAACAAAAGAGTGCATGAACAAATGTTTCTAAGCCTTGGTGGCAATTTGATTTGACACTGCTGCAAAAATCTAAACATGCATTTTTCTACTTTACAGAGCACATACTGATCCATAAGGCCAGAAATAACAGCTCACTCGTCACAAATGTAAGGATAGCATGTTAGGGTACATCTGACATGAAAATAGTCAAAATAGTCAAGGTGGTTTCATTTACCAACCACACACAGAAATGACCCCAGTTACCCACATATAAGTGGATTTACTTTGATTTTTGTGGGAAGAACATTCTGAGTATGGGGTTGTTGTGACAGGTCTCTGTTGCATCTGGTAGTTGTTTTCTCTGTTCAGGAAGTAGAGAGTGTCAATGTGACATGGCATAATTGCTGTTTTTACTTCTGAAAACTGGCAGAACCCAGAATTTAATGACATGATGCTGCTGAGGGAAAGATGACTAGGGCAATATTTGTTATCCTGAATAGGACTTTCATTCACAAGCTCCCATGGGACTTTAAATAGCGAGTGCTGCCACAATTACCTTCTAAAACTGACCCCTGTAGTCTTTTCACTGGAGATCCTTCACTAAAGTCTGTGGTGAAATAACACTTCCTCACTCTGGTTATGGTAGTGGTGGAGAGAAGACTGTCTTACATTCTGTATAGAAATTCAGTCTTCCTATATGAAATCATAGTGATGCTTTCAAGTAAGTAACCAAGATGTGTGGTGCAGATACAACATGGTAAATTATAAAACATACTAAATCCCAGGGCCAGCTAGATGGCTCAGCAGTAAAAGGGTCTGCTGCCCAGGCTTACAACCTGAGTTCAATCCCTGGGACAAAGATGGTGGAAGGAGATTCCACAAGTTATCTTATGACCTGCATATAGTACATGTGCACACACCATAAACACACACAGACAAATGCACACATTTTTACAAGGAGGGGATAATGGCTTGGGAGTTATTTGTTATGCAAGCATGAAGACCTGCATTTGGATCTCTAGAACCCAGGTGAAATATCAGTATGGCAGCCCACACACACACAAGGCAAAATGGGGAGTCCTAGAACAAGCTGGCTGTGATGACTATTCTTGTTTGTCAACTTGAATATATCCGTTATTAAAACCCAACCTGCAGGGTACACCTGAGGGATTTTTTTTATTGATTCATTTGAGGTGGGAAGATCCACCTTAAATCTGGACCATGGAAAAAGGATGCTTGCTATCTTTGTCTGCTTGCCCTGCGAGCAAGGTCAAGTTAATTTCTTCACTGTTATTAAAGCCTACTTCCTTGGGATTCCAGTGTATACTGAAGAGCAGCTGAGACATTCTGGACTGAGCAACTATAGGTTGCTTGTTCTTTCCACTGAAAATCAGACATTGTTGGAATAGTTGGATCATAGCCTATAAGCTCCTCTTATAAATCTATCAAACCTGTTTCTCTAGATCCCTGACTAACGCACTAGCTAATGGGAATAGCCCCACTGGGAGAGCTCTGGGCTGGACTGACAGAGTCTGTCTACATGAAAAGGTGGAGTGATGTGAGGGATGACATGAACCACTATGGGCATGAGTGCATAAATGTGCATGCAACCACACATGTGTCCACACACATGCAAACATGCATATACACACATGGACCCCACACACATGGAAAATAAAAAGAGAGACCTCAAGTCTGTCTCTGGGACTCACTTTTCTCCTGGACGTAAAGATAGCCCTCCATGGTCCACTGGCTGGGAGGTCTATAATCTTGATTGGCAGACTTCATCCTCTGCATCAGTCTCTCCACTTCTTGCCGAGTGCTTTCAAAGTTATTCCTTGTCTTAAGTGAAGAGAAGCCACAAACTCACTGAGCATTTTCCACCAGGTTTGAGGAAGTGGTTATCTAAAGTTTTAAAACTGCCCCGGAGAGCAGGGTAACCTTCAAGTCTACTCAGTGTAAATGGAATCTGCTGTGCTGAGCTGTGTGCCTGCTCTGAGTCACTTTAGTAGAAGCATCCCTGGATGACTCTGTACATTCTTCTCTGACTCTTGTGTGAGAGAGACGTTCTAATTCAGATTCTGTGGAGAGTCCCAAGTCGGTGAATTACAGCAAATGAAATTATTGACCATCTGCTAGCTTTGGATTAGCTCAGATTAAAAGTAGATACATAAGAACTTAATCTCTTTTTTGAGGAAGAAAAGAAATGGTGTTTTTGATATATGTGACAATGAGCATGTTTAAAATAAAATCCCTTCTTGTCCCAATGGCTTTTACTTTTATTTTTTTTAGAATTAAAGAAAATCACTTTGCTATAATGAACTCACAAATAAAAGTTTCACATGGATAGATTAAGGTGGTTACTCAGAAAACCTCAGCTCCAGAGTCTATCGCTCAGTGAAGTCTACAGCTGAAAGTCTTGTTAGAAAGCACTCACATGGTTTAGTTTCTAGAAATACTAATACAGTTGTTAAAAGGCCAGTGTAAAACTTATTCACACAAAATCCACGTTCTTCTTTCTTTTGAGAATAATAATTTATATGCTTGATAATACATTTGCTTAAGATGTAGGAAAAAGAACAAGGTTTTCTCGAAAAGAATCTGGTTTGCATTCAAAGCACTTCACCCTAACAACAGTGTGTCAAAAAATAAAGTCCAAAGCTTACTCCAAGAGCACTCGATGGATGGTCCATGAGAGGTGAACCTCAGAGTAGAGTAGGGTCTTTATCTGGAGACTATCATGCTGTTTTATGCTTTTAAATATAAAGATTGATTGGGTCTTTCAAGTGCTTCCTTTCTCCTATCCCAACTGAGGTAATTGCAGCTAATACTGAAAGAACTTGTAAAATCTCTCTGGCATCTGCAATTTTCCATTTTATTTTATTTTACGGAAGACAGACAACCATCTTCTACATTGAAAAACAAAACAAAACAAACAAACAAAAAAAAAAAAAAAACAAAGACAAAAAAACATAGTGCAGACAAGCTAAAGGCAAAAGTATTTCTGCTGGGGAACCTAAGTGTAAAAGCAGAAATCCAAACATGATGAGAAAAATCCAATTGCATAGTTCTGCAGGGACATGCCAGCTCAGTAGCATACTGTCGAGATTCCAGAATGATGAGACCCAGAGAAGCAGAGAGAGACACACCTTTTACAGAAGACTACGTGAAGGTTATTTTGGCTAGATTGCTATCCACTCGGGCATTCAGTGATTGATGACTCAACAGTAGGATTTTGTTCTTCCCCAGGTTTGAGGATGGCAGAAATGTATTGGCCAATGGTAGACATGTGACTATGTGTTCTGAGACCAAAAGAGCTAGAGGACATCACAAAATAAGTTGGTAGAAACGGATAATGTGTAAATGGCTCTCATCTGTATGTTAAAGCAAGGCTTTTGAATGCTTCAAAACTACTTTTAAATATTCTGCAAATAATTAATTGCAGGTGTTTTATGTGTGCTTTCAGAGATATTAGACATAGAACACGAAGCCAGAGACCATCCCTTTGAAACTGGAGAAATACTACTTTCTCAACAAACGAGACTTGCCTAAAGCCAGCCAGTCCCTTTTGTGTTCCTGGCTTTGAGAAGTAACTGAGAGATGGAAGACAAACACACTGTGAGTCCCTGTGATGTTTTGATATCTGCATATATTGTGAAATCATTTCTATAATCAGACTAAGTAATATATGCATCACTACATGTATTTTCTGTTCTTGTTTGTGTGGTGAGAAGAATTGAAGGTCCATTAAAGAAATTTCAGGTGTATATACTGTACTAACTATACTCAGCACAGAGGATGTGAGAATCTCATTCACTCTGAAGTCACCCACTAAGCTAACAAGATTACCACTAACTTGCAAGGACCCTACTTTGTAATACTTTTATAAAACCCAGTAACATACATTTTTCTATCATGAAATCAGTTCCTCTTTGGCATACATTCACCTAGTTGCTAGAAAATAAATCATGAGGATGTCTGGAAAGAGGACTCCCTAAGCTACTGTGGTTTGCCACATTTACATAAGGTCTGGCTTGGTCCTAACTGAGTCACTTTGAGGTCATTGCTAAGGAATGGCAAAGAGGACAGAGTATCCTTACATTCTGCAAGTTGAACTGTAGCTGTTGCTTGTACGGTGCAAATTCCTGGGCAAGTTCATATCCCTCGTGGTAAAATGTAAACAAACCCTGAAGGAAGGACAATAGCTGCAAAAGATAAAAACATGCACGTAAAAAATCATAAAAGCTTGCTTTTCTATATATGAAAAGACCATCCAATACAAAATATCAAGGTGATTATCTTTCATTCTAATTTCTCAAAGCAATAATTTTCGATCAATGCATTTAGCCATGGAAACATGGGTGTGAGGCAGAAACAAGAGGTCATTGCCCTTTCACTGTCTTTCCCTGTGGTCATGAACATGCATTGTCTGCTGTTCTACCTTCCAAATGCATCATGAAACAACCACAGGAGGCCACTAAGGGGATCACAGATAACTGGGAAAGGTCTCTAGACAAAACTTAAGGTGAAAAGGCATTCGATTTAGAGACTGGGCAGGATATCACAGGAAGGAGCTGGCCACAGTCAATAACAATTTGTCCCGAGGGAGAAAAGAAAATTTACCACCAGGTGGCAGTATAGATCCTGTTTTGGCTAGGGAAGGCTATTCAAGGAGAATTTAAAGCGGGTTAAGAGTGAGTTCGAGGCCGGCCTGGTCTACAAAGTGAGTTCCAGGACAGCCAGAGCTATACAGAGAAACCCTGTCTTGAAAAACCAAACCAAACCAAACCAAACCAAACCAAACCAAACCAAACCAAACCAAACCAAACCAAAACAAAACAAAACAAAACAAAAAAACAAAAAACAAAAACCAAAAACCAAAGAGTTAAGTCCAAACATAGAATCACATGATCTTTTTTACTCTGAGCAAAATCTTCAGAAAAGAAATTTCATATTCCTAGCCTTGAAATCACAAATTCTTTTTGTGCTTACATTTGTAAATAAGGAGGACTTATAAAATTATGGGATGAGTATGTATGTTACTAAGTTTATCTAGAAAAAGTGATTCATTTGATACTTTATATAATTGCCTGCAGTCTTATTCCATAACCATAGCCACTGTCTTGGTCAGCCTACAGCTTCTTGCTGCAATAGAGTGGAAAATACCTTCAAAAGAAGCCTAGAGTGTACCATTTGTTATTTTTCAAAATAAAAAGAGAAAGGCTATTTGAAACCATCTTCTTGTGAGAGTGGCTTCTCTCACCTGCTCTGTGTGGGGAGGCAGGGACACCCAAGAGTCATCCCATGTTAGTGTGTGTGTTGGGATTGCTAATTCGGATGTGAGCCGGATCTACTAGGGAATGATGATTTCATGTTTTTCTTCCAACATGCAAGTCAACTCCATTCTGAGTTAGGTTCATTTTTAGGAGTTTAACACTTTAAAAATATTCTCTTATTTTTTTTTTCATTTAACTTAATTCTCCAGTTTAGAGCAAACTGGGGCTTAAAGCTGGATTTAAACACTTCCAGGTAGGCCCTGCATGTGTAGATCTAGACTTTTTCAAAGGTTAAAAAACATTAAAATACTTCTGAAATGCCTAACTAACAGCAGTCCTCTGACTAGCCATTAGAAGAGCATTTTCTCTGTTGGCATCAGTAATTGACCCATAGTGAAACTCTCCCACTGTGTATTAGACATCATAGGTAGTGGGTGTCCTTTCAAAGCCATCAGAAGCCACCCAGGTAATTAAATTTACAGGTAAGATATTTTTAAAACATTGCAAAACCTACAAAATATCTAATACCCTTAAATCCGCTTTTCTAATATTCAGAGTATGGGGGCAGGAAGGACACACTGTGTCAGAAATATCATGGCATCTCAATAGTGTGTGTGGATTCCTGGAGTCTAGCTTGAGGCTCTGGAGTACGGTCAGTTTATCTATTAAAAGATTAGATGCATACAGAAGTGTCACATGCTTGCCACTGTGTCCACAACTATCTAAGAGACACCTCTTCCCACACAGAAAAAACACCTCTGGTGTTTGTCAAGTCACTCGTCTGGAAATAATTTGATAGAGATTGTGGTGAGCCAGCACTCTCCACTGAAACCTGTTTGTTAATTGCGCTTTAAAAGTCATGATTCCAGCACTTCTGTCTCTCTGAGGTTGCTCTGTATCCTAAGCATTTCCAACACATCGACTGCCACAGACAGAAATCCACCTGCCAGCCTCATTAGTGGGGCTGTAGAACCTCGTAGTAGGAAGCATGCATTTTCTTCCAAGACACATTCTAAGCACCCAGAGGGGAGTGAACACTTTTATTGAAGTACATAAAAATTACACACCGAGAGATGGCTCAGAGGTTAAGAGTACTAGCTGCCCTTCCAGAGGATCTGGATATTGACATCCAGCTTCCAAATGGCAGCTTATAGCACGCTGTAACTCTAGTTTCCAGGGATCGAGTGGCCTTCTTCTGGCCTCCATGGGTATTAGGTCCATATATGGTTCACATACATACATACATGCAGACTAAGCTTATACACACACAAAGTAAAATAAATAAATAAATCTGAAATATTAATTAATGGCACACCAAGAGCTGTCACCTTTTTCCTCTGTGCTGCATTTCCTTGGAAGAAGCTTGGTAAAGTCTAAACAAAATGGGTGTGAAAGAAGAGTCCCTAGATGGCGGCAGAGCTCAACATTTTAAAAAGGAGTGTGTACATGTGCAGGCAGATGGCACACTGGGCAGATGCCATGGTGGTAAACAAATGACAGTCAGTAGAAAGACCCGGGAAATATGAACACCTGCTCTTCCCAGACCTTCGTCATCTTTGGTCAGTATGGGGGAAAAACAAACAAACAAACAAACAAACAAACAAAAAGAAATAAGGCTTAAGCTCTCTGTAGAATAAATGTGCCGTTCACAAAAATGATAATAAGGACTAATTGATGTATAATTTTATTTTGCATTTATTATTTTGTGTGTATGTGTGCATGCAGTGGGTGAGTGTGTCACAGTGCACATGTACAGAACAATCAAGAAGGAGTTGGCGCTCTCCTTCTACCATGTGGGTTTTAGGGAATAGGGCTTGGTGGCAAGTACTTTTTCTCCAGATTCACGTTCGTTTAGTACCAGGAAATGCTGTCACACTTTATTGTTTCCATGGTGTTTAGAGTCAAATTGTTATTTATTAGCCCTCAGACCAAACCAAAAGTCAAAACTTATATACACACTGCAATAAACTGACTGTCATAAAAAATACAAGAAGGGTAAGTGGGATGTCACAATTTGGGATAAGGTAAGGAGAAACACACACACACACACACACACACACTTCAAGTGAATGGAAGCTTCCATTTCCCCACAATTCAACAATACTAATCATACTTGACATCATGACCCCATGTTTGTAGATAATTTTTAGAACTAAATAAAAGTTCATAATCTTCCCACCTGTTGGTTGCCACTTGACTAAAATCCAAATGGATTCGTGGGCATGCATTAGCTACTGATCTCTACACACACAACTCAGTGGGCTAACGTAAGATGATAGAGCATGGGCAGTGCCTAGCAAGAGGCAGAACCAGCTGCAGCAGGATGCTCCACAGCCCCTACTTCCTACAGCCACACACCAACTTCTCATAGTTCCACAACCTCTGGAAACTGGGGCATGCATTAAAATAAATAAAATGCAAAAGGAAATGCAAGACATCTAGAGTACAAAGCAAATTGCAAAACTAACCATTCATCACTGCCCTGAACTTGTATACACAAAATACTAAAGAATCCATTTTATAGAAAACTAGTAGAACTAATCAGCCACTTCCGTGAGATTAGTGTGTAAAGACTGAGTTTATACTGGCATACACTACTACAGACAATCTGAAATAAATGAAATTAAGAAAACTCCCATCTTCAAATGCCTTAAAGGAATAAAATACTTACCAGCTAATTTAGTAAATTTAATTCAAAGCTTATTTTGAAAACCATGAATGCAGAATAAATAAATTAGAAATTGAAACAAATAAAATCTCTCCCTTTCACAGTTTGAAGAACTTGAAACTGTTAAGAAGGTATTTTCTCCACATTAAAAGGCAAGTACAGTAAAATCAAAACCACACTTCACATCTTTGCAGAATCCAGAAATTGTAAATTCACATAGATTGGGAAGCAGTACTAGCTGACCAAAGAGCTCTTAGTAAAAATAGAGTAGGAAGCCTTACGCATCTTAATGTCATTCCAACTTAATGCCAGACAGCATAAATGTGCAGCTCACTGTGATGGGAACAGACAAACAGATACATATCAGTGACCATGGCAGAGTTTGAACGGCCACATTTGGTTCTCAGCTGGTAGCACTGTTAGGGAGGCCGTGGAACTTTCAGGAGGTGGGATGCTGCTGGAGGAAATGAGTCACTGCAAGTGAGACGTATGGCTTACCATCCACTTGGCTTCTAGTTTTCTATTCTGCCCAGATCTGAGCCATCTCCCACAGCTACCTTGCATTCTCTATCACAATGGACTGAGTCCCCCTAAACAGTGAACCACATCTATCTTCCCACACACACCACAAATCTCTGGTTAACCAATGCTTCACAAGATTCTCAAGAGCCTCACAACTAGGGAATAAACAGGCATTGGTGAATATCTGAATAGATTCGCTCCTCACACACCAGGAAACTTATATACATACTGCAATAAATTGACTGTCATAAAAAGACCTGTGCCAAGAAGGGTAAGTGGGATGTCACAATTTGGGATAAGGTAAGGAGAAACACACACACACACACACACACACACACACACACTACAAGTGAATAGAAGCTTCCATTTCCCCACAGTTCAAGAATACTAATCATACCTTTTGCCTGCCATCTGTGAACAAATGATTATAAATTCTCCTCTTGATACAACTAAGATCATATCATAGAAAGAGGTACCTGAGTGTTTCCAGACAGAATGAGCCATAAGAAAGCTCAAATGAGGCAACAGCCAATCCCTAACTCACTCTCCAGAAGGTACACAGATAAGAAAATACCATCCCAGGTTCAGACAAGGAATAATTGTACAGTTAGTAGGCAGAGCCAGAAAGACATGTAAATATGTGTGGAAGAAATGTACAGGGAAAATTAAATTGTCAAAATTTATGGGCTCTCATACTGTGGTTTAAAAATAGGCCTTAACTTAGAAATGCCTATTGGCAAGTGTTACAGGAGTTCTCCACCTAGGGGAGAAGTAAGAAGTGTGGCTTTCTAAACTACAGTGTGTGCCAGGAGGAGGATGGATCAGTGGTTAAGAGAGCTTCCAGTTCTTCCAGAGGATACAAGTTTGGTTCCCAGTACCCACACCAGGAGGCACACAACCTGTTAACTCTGGCTCTCAGGGATCTAATGCACTCTTCTTGCCTCCAAGTTGTATGCACATGTGTGCTTGTGCATGTGTACACACACACACAGCATACAGACACATACACATATATAAAGTTTTTCAAAATCTTACACACACCCCCAATAAAACCTCACCATGGGGCTCTCTGTCAGGGCTTAGTCAGAAAGAGAGGACTAGGGATCATAAGTAGTGGCCTTTGTTATAAAATATGGCTTGCTAGGCTCAGGAACCACAGTGAGATTCAGAAGACCTCTCTAAAGTCATATGGAGTTTGATTAGATTGTCTGTTAGGTAAGTTACATTTTCATTCTAAGGGAATTTAATTACTTAGCTCTTCAGCAAGCAGAGTTCCCTGGAAAGTTGGTAGAAAATTAAATCCTTGAAACTGCATTGTATCTCCAAAGCTCCTAATCCTCCTGGATCAGGGTGCAAGCCTTGTGATACAGAGGGCTTTGCTTATACGACTGAGCTGCTGGACTCCAAGCTGAGAACCTGCAACCCAGGAGAGGACCACATTCTCGCAGGCTCTGCTCCTCCCCACTGCATATGTCTGGTGGGATCCCACATGGAAGCAGATGATGACAGATTGTGTTCCTTCACTATGTCATCATTTCTCTGAAGGAGGGATACGGTATTTCATTTTTCTATTTTTTCTTAAACCTTTTTATTATTTAAATGCATTTGATACATTAAACATATTAATAGTATTAAGTATTTTGACAATCAAATAATACATAAAATTTTTTATATTCATATCTTTTTATACCCTAAAAATATCACTAGTGAATATTTAATACTACACATAACTGAGGATTCTATATCTAATGTTGAATACTAAATTATTTCAAAACATACAAAATATTCTTTGGGAGCTAAGCATGATAAGAGGGCATAAAGTATTAAAAAGGAATCATTAAGAAATATATTAAAAAGCATTTATATGATACAACCTGACAGAGTGAGAAGTATTTAAAATGCATTATATATCTGTGTACATTGTCTAACAATCAGTTTACTTTAAAAATTATCAGTGTTTCTGGAAGAAATATTATTTTATCAGTAAGTATACTTTAAAATTTTCAAAATAGCAAAAACTCTTTGAAGTTAAACATTAAGAAAATGCTAATTTCAAGCACTGTGAGAAAGATTATCAATAAAATGTCCATGATGTTTGCAGAAGATGATTTTACTATTTTCAACTATTAATATTCAACAAACAGAATAATTATTTTAAGATATATTTCATTGTTATGTCTCTTTTCATTACTGTCTCTAGTAAATTGGATACTGTCTCTGCTCTCTGGCTAGTCTGGCTAAGGGTTAATCTATCTTGTTGATTTTCTCAAAGAACCAGCTCCTGGTTTTGTTGATTCTTTGTACAGTTCTTTTTGTTTCAGTCCTGAGATTGATTATTTCCTGTGGTGAATTTGCTTCTTTTTGTTCTAGAGCTTTCAGGTGTGCTGTCAAGCTGCTAGTGTGTGCTCTCTCCAGTTGCTTTTTGGAGGCACTTTGACCTATGGGTTTTCCTCTTAGCACTGCTTTCTTTGTTTCCCATAAGTTTTGGTATGATGCGTCTTCGTTTTCATTAAATTCTAAAAAGCCTTTAATTTCTTTCTTTATTTCTTCCTTGACCAAGTTATCATTGAATAGAGCATTGTTCAACTTCCATGTGTATGTGTGCTTTCCATTGTTTTTGTTGGTATTTAAGACCAGCCTTAGTCCATGGTGATCTGATAGGTTATATGGGATTATTTCAATCTTGTATCTGTTGAGGCCTGTTTTGTGACCAATTAATTATATGGTTAATTTTGGAGAAGGTACCATGAGGTGCTGAGAAGAAGGTATATTCTTTTGCTTTGTTCTATAAATATCTGTTAGATCCATGAGGTTCATAGCTTCTGTTCATTTCATTGTGTCTCCGTTTAGGTTCTGTATCCATGATCTGTCTATTGCTGAGAGTAGGGTGCTAAGTCTCCCACTATTATTGTGTGGGGTACAATGTGTGCTTTGAGCTTTAGTAAAGTTCCTTTTATGAATGTGGGTACACTTGCATTTGGAGCACAGATGTTCAGAATTGAGATTTCATCTTGGTAAGATTCTTTTCCTTTGACCAGTATGAAGTGTCCTTTCTTATCTTTTGGATAACTTTTGGTTGAAAGTTGATTTTATTCAATATTAGAATGGCTACTTCAGCTTGTTTCTTAGGACCATTTTTTTGGAAAATTGTATTCCAATCTTTTCCTCTGAAGTAGTGTCTGCCTTTGTCACTGAGGTGTGTTTCCTGTATGCAGCAAAATGCTGGGTCCTGTTTATGCATCCAGTCTCTTAATCTATGTCTTTTTGGAAGAATTGAGTCCATTAATGTTAAGAGATACTAAGAAAAAGTGATTGTTATGTCCTGTTATTTTTGTTGTTAGAAGTGGAATTATGTTTGTGTGACTATCTTCTTTGGGTTTGTTGAAATATTACTTTCTTGCTTTATTCTAGGGTGTAGTTTCCCTCCTTGTGTTGGTATTTTCCATTTATTATCTTCTGTAGGGCTGGATTTATGGAAAGATATTGAGTAAATTTGTTTTGTCATAAAATATCTTGGTTTCTCCATCTATGGTAATTGAAAATTTTGCTGGGTATTTGTGTTCTCTTAGTGTCTTAATAACATCTGCCCTAGATCTTCTGGTTTTTATATACTCTGTTGAGAAGTCTGGTTTAATTCTGATAGGTTTGACTTTATATGTTACTTGACCTTTTTCTCTTACCGGTTTTAATATTCTTTCTTTGTTTTGTGCATTTGATGTTTTGACCATCATGTGATGGGAGTAATGTCTTTCTAGTCCAGTCTGTTTGGAGTTGTGTAGTCTTCTAGTATGTTCATGGGCATCTCTTTCTTTAGGTTAGGGAAGTTTTCTTTTCTAATTTTGTTGAAGATATTTACTGGCCCTTTAATTTGGGCATCTCCTGCTCTCTTCTATACCTATTATCCTTAGGTTTCACTTTCTCATTTTGCTCTGGATTTCCTGGAAGTTTTGGGTTAGGAACTTTTTGCATTGTTTTTGACTATTGGGTCAATGTTTTCCATGGTATCTTTTGCACTTGAGATTCTCTCTTCTCTCTCTTGTATTCTGTTGATGATGTTTGCATCTATGACTCCTGATTTCTTTCCTATTTTATCTATCTCCAGGGTTGTCTCTCTTTGTTATTTCTTTATTGTTTCTATTTCCATTTTTAGGTCTTGAATGGTTTTGTTCATTTCCTTTGCCTGTTTAATTGTGTTTCCCTGTAATTCTTTAAAGAATTTTTGGGTTTCCTCTTTAAGGGCCTCTGGCTGTTTACCTGTGTTTTCCTCTATATCTTTAAGGGAGTTATTTATGTCCTTCTTAAAGTCCTGTATCACCATCATGAGAAGTGATTTTTAGAGAAGTGATTTTTAGAAAAGCAAAAAGATTTGCTTTTCTGGTGAGATGGTGTATCCAGGATTTGCTATGGTGGGAGAATTGGGTTCTGATGATGCCAAGTAACCTTGGTTTCTGTTACTTATACTTAGGCTTGCCTCCTAGCTTCTGATTATCTCTAGTGCTACCTGCCCTCTCTATATGTAACTGGAGCCTGTCCTTCCTGTGATCATGGTTGTGTCAGAACTCCTCAGAATTCAGTTGTTTCTGTGATCCTGTGATTCTGGGATCCTGTAAACCTGAGATCTTGGGTATGTCAGAGCTCCTGGGATTCAAGTTGCCTCTAGGACTCTGAGATCCTGGTGTGATCAAGCTCCTGGGATCCTGGGATCCTGAGATCCTGTGGTCCTAGGCTTGTTAGAGTGGCTGGGAGTGGAGCTTCTTCTGGGTGTTGTAGGATTGGCTGTGGAGTTAGCACCCAAAGCCTGCTCATGACAGCTTTAATCCTATGATCCTGTGTGTGTTAAAGCACCTGGGAATGGAGCTTCCTCTAGATGTGGAGTTCATACCCAAGGTCTGCTCAGGACACCGACTTAGATAGGAAGGAACCCATGTCACTGGTCAGGCAGCGTTTCAGGGTGCCCAGGTCCATGGTATTTCATTTTTATTATGCATGAGTATCTCACAGACTGTCATAGCAAGAAAGGGGTAGCTGCTCTATGGTTTCCTTAGGCATTAGCAAGCCTGCCTTCTCATTTCATGGGAACTGAGCTATGTCTATGGACTTGTACCAGAAGATTGCCCTGATGCCAGAGCTGACCTTATCTATAACAGATGCTACTTTATGAAGATGTTCATGTGAGCAATACTGTTACAAATTAGGCCATACTTGGAAAAAATGCTAAGAAAATGAAATAAGCTTAATTCAGTCCAGGATCCCAGCCCTTGGGACATGCCACTCATATTTGGGATGGTTAACACACCCCTTCCATACTCCCAGTTAATCGTCTCTTGAAAGGCACTCCCAGATATAATCAAAAGTGAGTGTCCTTCATCTCCTGGGCATTTCCTAGCCAAATCAAGTTAACTAATCAAACATCACTGCCACAGCAATGTACACCATTTTTTAGCTTTAAATTAATAGGTTTTGTTTGTAGCATATTTTAGGGCTCTCCTGCACCCCTTCAAGTACCCACCCATCCTTCATGCCATACATATGGCCTCTATAGTTAACAGCTTGCATTCCTATGGAAGAGTTATTACAGTTAGTGAGTTAATATGGATACATTATTGACTGAATCCAAAATTCTGTTTTTGAATTGTTCATTCTATGGGTTTTTCTGAAACATTTCATAGCATTACAAAATGACACAGGGAAATTTACTGCCCTAAAGGTATTTATCCTTCCCCAATTTCCTTTTTCAAAAAATTTTCATTAATCATAATATCAAACAAAAAAGTTGCTCTCAAACATTTTTCTCACAGATCATTTTTGTGGCTGTTATACATTAAAAAACTAAAACTTACCGGTTCCACAAACTCAAACTTCTTCTTCTCTTGAACCTCTTGGATCTTAAAGACATATTCTAATGAAGCTTCATAGAAGTTCTGATGTTCTCGGCCAATCTGTGAATCTGCCTAAAATATAAAAGCCTAGAATGTGACACAGGGTTAAACCATCATGAGTCTATAACGGAGGGAGTGAAGATGGATGAACCCCACAAACCCTCATGACTCATACACAGAAGGAGTGAGGACAGGTGAACCCCATAAACCCTCATGAGTCTATACACAGAGGAAGTGAGGACAGAGTGAGCCCCCACAAAGCCTCATTAAATAGTAGTTTCAAACAGTTTTAATGCAGCTAAAACTCACTAGAGCTTATAGTGAATAGATTCAAGATAAATACAGACACACATACAGAGCTAACCATCAAAGGGTATGATACAACAAGCTACAACACCTTCACAAATGAAATGAAAAGGCTATAGTAAATTTTAAAAATCTCTATTAAAATCACAGTAAAAGTATGGGAAGAAATTTACAGAGAGGAATACAAAGGCATATGAGAATCTACAGAGTCAGAAACGCACTAAATTCTGAGAGAAAATGGTAGAAATTGGCTCTCGACATAAACAATTGACAGTGAATTAACTCAGCCTATGAATTGGAACAAAGATATCTGAATGGAGAGGAAGGAGAGTAAGAGAAAGTGATGGGATAGATGAGTCTGTAGTGAGACAGGAGTATGGTTTGAGGGAAGCTGGGCAGAGCAATGGGGCTTGGAGTAGGACACTCTGTGTGGGTGAGCTGGACAATGAGTAATTATATACATGTGTAGGAAGTTCACACTGGAATCCATGCCTTCATATGTTGAAAACTTAATAAGAAAGAAAAAAGAAAGAAAGAGCTGGGGGAGGAAGGCAAGGAAGAAAGAGAGGAAGGGAGGCAGGAAATGTGGGCAGAAGTCATTGTCCTGAAAACCGGAGGTAGGGGAGCCTAGCAGAACTGCCTGCAGAGGAAACAGGGAAGGTAAGATTGTAAGATCTTAGCTGCTTCATAGCAAGTCTGGATTTTAATAAAAGAAGTGTTTGAGGATATTAATCAAGAAGGCTACACACCATTGTGGAAAATCTGGCATATGCATTTTCTAAGCAGAGCCAAAACCAAACAAAAAGCTGACCAACAGTTCCGTAGTGAATTATGTTCTACCAACACCAGGGGCACCTCTTCCTCCTGACTGTAGTCAGTATGTGAGAAAGCTACTGAATCAGTTTCATTGTTTCAGATGGCTCTGTCTCTCCTCTTCCATGACATAGTCAGACACTCTGGAAGAGTGACTCTGGATCTATACAAGCACACAGGCCACTTTTCTTGTCCCACTCCTTTCTCCAGCAGCAACTGGGATAATGAAAGCAGCTGAGGAGAGTGTCCACTGATAGGTAACCTGGGAACAGAATGTGGTTCTGAGCCATTGACAAAGGTAATGTAGCTAAGCAAAGGTAGCACAGAAACATGCAGGTTCAGCTTCTTGCCCTGGTCATCACAGAAACAAGAGTTTTAGTTAGAACCTCTTAAGATGATCACATACTTAGTTTGTATTTGGCAATACAGTTATAAATAATCCAGTACTATCAGCAACTCACTTGGGGCTTACAATTGAGAATACCAAAGTTTAAACTAACATATGTTGAAAATTAGGTAGATTTTAGCCAAACATTTTCTGGCTCTGGAAAATCATTTAGGACCATTGTAGTTCCCAGTAAGAAGAAAAGTGAGATTCCAGATAAATGTACCACTTTTTTCTTATCATCATCTAGGAAAGTGAATTAAGTTGGGCATCGGAAGGAAGTGGTGGCTCTTGAGAGACAAATTCTAATATGCTGCCTTCTGTGGTACCAGTAGTCCCCATATGATCACTTTCAAACCACAAAAGCCACTAAGAGTGAAAGCAGGAGTTGGAAAGACGTGACAATGGTCTCTCCAAGGCAAGCTTTGGGCACAAAATCCTGTTTCAGGCAGCATTTCATTTAAAGATTTAATTTTCTTTAAAAGGTGTCATCATTGATGGTGCAAACTAGCACATAAGAAGACAATAGAAACCTGAGACACCTTCAGAGCCAAAGTGGCTGTTTCTAGCTCACAGGCTGAGCAGAAGTCAGACCTGCAGGCCTGACTGCTGACATCAGACAGGCTACTACTAACAAGACTGGATCATACTAGCCAACAGTACTCTCATAGTAAGTAACCAGCCTGAAATTAATGAATTGTGTCCCTAAATCCAACCACCAGACTTCTGAAACGATGCAGCCAAGTAATAGGAATGCTTCAGTACTTCTTAAAAGGGTGAACAAAACGCACACAGGAGGAAATATGGAGACAAAGTGTGGAGCAGAGACTGAAGGAAAGGTCATCCAGACACTGTCCCACCTGGGGATCCATCCCATATACAGTCACCAAACCCAGACTTTGTTGTGGATTCGAGGAAGTGCTTGCTGATGGAAGCCTGATGTGGCTGTTTCCTGAGAGTCTCTGCCAGAGTCTGACAAATACAGAGGCAGAAGCTCACAACCAACCCTTGGACTGAGCTTCGGTGTCCCCGATGGAGGAGTTGGAGAAGGAACTGAAGGACCTGAGGGGGTTTAAAGCCCCATGGAGGGAGCAACAGTGTCAACAGGCCAGACCCCCCCCCAAATGTCCTAGGGACTGGACCGACAACCAAAGAATACACATGGAGCAACTCATGGGGTTGGCCACATATGTGGCAGAGGATGGCCTTGTTGGATATCAGTGGGAGGAGAGGCCCTTAGGCCTTAGAGTGTTCAAAGCCCCAGTGTAGAAGAATGCCAGGGTGGGAGGACAGGAGTGGGTGGGTGAGTGAGCACCCTCATAGAGGCAGGGGGAGGGGGATGGGATAGAGGGTTTCAGAAGGAGAGACCTGGAAAGGGGAAACCATTTGAAATGTAAATTTAAAAAATATCCAATTAAAAAAAAAACAAAACAAAACAAAAAAAAAACAAAAAAGAGTTGCCATGGCCATGGTGTCTCTTCACAGCAATGGGAAGCCTAACCATGACAGAGCTCCATTTAACATTTTGTCATGTTTTAATTGTTTCAGTGGATTTCACAGATGAAGTGACCCACTGTCTCTCACTTCTAATTTAAAGAACAGGCTGGGAACTGGGAGGTGGTGCTGTCCCTTTAATCCCAGCACTTGGAAGGCAGAGCTGAGTTCGAGGCCAGCCTGGTCTATAGAGTGAGTTCCAGGACAGCCAGGGCTACACATAAAGAAACCCTGTCTCAAAACAAAACAAAACAAAAATAAAAAACAAAAAATTCCTATAATACAACCAATTTAACTTTATCCTCGACTAGTTTACAAATAAATGACACTCGTATTGTTATTTTATTCGGCTTAGACAATTACCCCTAATCTAATGTACTCTTCTATGTGTTGGCCTCAGCAGTATACTCCAGAGACTTGCAGTTTCTCCTGGTCTCTCTCCTCTCATGGCGGCTTCTTCCTCCCTGTCATTCTTCTTCCTCTCTTCTCTGACCTCCAGCCCCGGAATCCTAAACCCACCGATGTCTCCTCTGTGCAGCTGTTGGCTGTCAGCATCTTTATTTTCCAGTCAGAAACTTTGGGTCAAGGTTGCATAGCATTATGATGAGATGCCAAAGCTTTTAAGTTCAGACTCCATTTTAGAGAATGTGACCTAAGTTTGAACTCAGGTTAACTAACAGGCTGGTACTTAACATTAGTTTCCAAGTTGCCCTCAAACAAAACTTAAGCCTAGCTCAAGTCTCTAGGCTAATACCCAGCAAGACCAGAGTTTATAGGCTACACCCTCAACAAGACCAGTGTCTCTAGGTTATTCCCCCCACAAACCTGCACCCCAAGTTACAAGCCCAAACATTTCCTAATGACCACCAATGCAGAGAGAAGCAGAAATTAAGTTTATGATATGACTCCCAACACCAGCCAATTGTGTTAAAGGCCATAGTAGCTTTCCAGTCAAGTGAGCTTGTCTCCCACACCTTGGCCAGGACTGCTTTGATGTGTACATCCTGGGCCCTACTATATTTACTTTTTTTTTAATTTATTTTTTATTAGGTATTTTCCTCATTTACATTTTCAATGCTATCCCAAAAGTCCCCCATACCCACCCCCCCAACCCCCCTACCCACCCACTCCCCCTTTTTGGCCCTGGGGTTCCCCTGTACTGGGGCATATAAAGTTTGCAAGTCCAATGGGCCTCTCTTTGCAGTGATGGCCGACTAGGCCATCTTTTGATACATATGCAGCTAGAGACAAGAGCTCCGGGGTACTGGTTAGTTCATACTGTTGTTCCACCTATAGGATTGCAGTTCCCTTTAGCTCCTTGGGTAATTTCTCTAGCTCCTCCATTGGCTATATTTACTTTTTAATCTTACCTCAGGACCAAAGATGGACCTGCTGGGGGGTGTCCACTTGATCTCATTTTCCCTCCTCCCAATGTAACCACATTAAATAAACCTGTCTTGCTTTTTACTATTAGTTGGGCTGTTTCAACTGGCTTCTTGAGGACAGATGACCTAGTTTTCTGGGTACAGATTGTGACTCTAAATGTGGTAAAACTCTATTAGCTGATAAAAATAGTAACATGCCTAAACTAAACTGTGCTTGAATGCAATATGGCTTATGGAGGATACTTCCTTTCCTTCTAGGGGAGATGTGAGCAGATGATCATGTGGTCACCGTCCAGTGAAACTCTGGGTACTGACTCTCTAGTGTCTGAATGTTACCTTGGAATGACAGCATTGCAAATGTGCACACTCGAAACTCTAGCTGAAGGAATGCAGTGCCTCCACAGGGTGAAGGCCTCTGCACCTGGCCTCCTCCAGACTTGGCTCTTCCCACTCATTGTCTCTCTATCTTATCACTACATGAATCACAGCCACAAAGCATGTGGTGTCCGTGAGGTTTTCCACACAATCACTCTCTGATGGTAGCAGACCCCTGACACAAGAGTCTGAAATCATCTCTTTAGAGATTTGGCTGCAGTGTATACAGTCATTCCTCTCAAGGCCCCACCCTTTCCAACAGAGACTGAGAAGGTAAAATAGTTATTTTTGCCAGCTTTCAGTCTTAGATGCTTTTGCTTATTAATATACAATAAAAATTGAACTCACTGAAGATTCTCAGAAAAAAACAGTCACCAGAGGGAAGCATACTTAAAGACTATGCCAGCTCCATTTCTTCTCAGCACAAGGTGAGGAAGGGCATTTTTAAGTTAAGTTAAGATTAATTCCCTTAGACTAGAGAGGCTGACTGGAAAAAAACTTAAGTCAGGAATAGTGACTCACACCAATAATTTCATCATTCAGGAAATGGAGGCCAGAGGATTGCTGTGAGTTCAAAGCCAAGGCAGACAACCACACTATACAGAGTGGTACTCTGTCTCAACAAACAAAAAAAGCAAAAGCAACCAGTGGAGGTATAAGGACAGCAACCACCTTGCAAAACCTTCAACCCAAAATGTGTCCTGTCTACAGTTGTGTAGGGACAAAGAACAGAGACAGAGGGAAACTCAACCAATGACTAGGCAAAATTGAAACCCATTCCATGGGCAAGAACCAATCTCTGACACTATTAGTGATATTCTATTATTTTTCCAGACAGGAAGCTAGCATAATTGTCTTCTGAGAGGCTCCACCCAGCAACTGACAGAAACAGATGCAGAGACCCACAGCCAAATATTAGATGGAGCTCAACAAGTCTTGTGGAAAAGTTGGGGAAGGATGGAGGGACCCAAAGAAGACAGGGACTTCTCAGGAAGATCAACAAAAAAGTCAAATAACCTGGAGTCTTGGGGGCTATCAGAGACTGAACTACCAACCAAAGAGCAAGTACAGGCTAGACCTAAGTCCATCAAACATATGTAGCAAATGTGCAGGTTGGTCTTCATGTGGGATCGCCAGTAACTGGACTGAGGGCTGTCCCTGAATCTGTTGCCTGCCTAACTATGGTTAGGATCTACATGAGGGCATACTGGAAGGAGAGGGGGCTGATATTGGGATGTAAAGTGAATAAATAAATAAATTTAATTAAAAAACAGACTTTGTCTATAATACTAGCAACAAATGTTGTCGCCTTTTTATGACTAAGTGAAACAACAGCATAATTCAACTTCCAAGTGGAATAGTTTGCAAGCAAACAATGAACAGCAGCAGCCATAATATCTGAGCAGCAGGTGTTCCTGTTATTTAGGGGGCAGAAGGGACTTTCATTTAAAAATGGATGAGTTCCATAAGAAAACAACATGGTTCCGTAGTCGCTTTAAGTCCTCCTAAATAGTAGTGTGCTGCCTTGGTGTGAAGTATGGAGAGGCCTCAGAGAAAATATGGGTGGTGGAGTTGGAAAAAAAGTTTAGAGTTTAGAGTTAGTGAAAGTATATGAGAAGACTGGGAACAAACAAACAAACAAACAAACAAAACCAGAAATGAACTGTATAGCACATTCTGCCAGGAGTACACTGCAAAAGCCTGTTGAGAAGGGATGGAGGGACAGACACAGACACAGAGAATTGGAAAGAATGAGAATCAGAAATTATGTCTAAAATGTGTTTATCTATTTATGTGTAGGCCTGCATGAATGTATGGCTCACTGCATGAATTCACGCATCCAGAGAGGTCAAAGGCTGTTGGATACCCTGGAGCTGGAGTGACAGACAATTATGTAATACTATGTGAGTGTTGGGAACCAAGTCTGAGTCCCCTATAAGAGCAGTTAACTGTTCTGAGACATTGAGCCATCGCCCCAGTCCCAGAAGATACAACCAGACTATCAAAAGGGTGGTTACAAAATATCTGCTTTGGCATGGTGTACAGGGGAAGTTACGGTAGAAACAACAGAGTGAGTACAGACCACAACCTATAGATAGTGCAAGGAACCAGAAGATTTCTATAAGGGGACTGCACAATAAATGGATTAATCAGGGGGCCAACTTACATGTAAGATGACTTTTGTGGTCATAGCCAAAGTAGCTGGTTCACTTCCATAAACAACGGTAAGTTGATAGGTGTGCGGTGATTGAAAAACAGAGGAAACAACGGAGTATAAATTCCATTCACCCAAAAAGAATACCAGCATGAACAGGTCATCGAAGAAGTTAAGGGGACATTTAGGAACGGCCACAATGTGTAAGGTTTCACAGACCCCTGAGGGGTGGTTGACTGTCCTGGCACCTCTGAGTGGTGCAAAATGCCCAGACATAGCAGGATCATGGCCTTTGACACAGGCAGTGTACACAAGAGAGGTGCAAAAGAGTTTATAACCTGAATGAAGGTGAAGAACTGGACACAGGGACTGAACCAAGACACTGGCTCCATTGAAGGTGAGGGTAAGAGGCATTTCTTGAAGTATTAAATGGAAAACTAAACAGGATGTCTAAAAGGAATCCACTTGTTCCCTTACATTCCTAACTGTAAATCAAATGAATATCCATTATTCTAAGCTCATTCTTTTTTGTTTGTTTGTTTGGTTTGTTTTGGTTTGGTTTTGGTATTTTGAGACAGGGTTTCTCTGTATAGCCCTGGCTGTCCTGGAACTCACTCTGTAGACCAGGCTGGCCATGAACTCAGAAATCTGCCTGCTTCTACCTCCCAAGTGCTGGGATTAAGTGGAGGTGTGTGCCTCCACTGCCTGGTTCTAAACTCATTCTTTATTCATTAGCATAACACAGAGATATAAAGTCTAGAAATACAGCCCCTCTTCCCCACAGCTAGTGCTGGGATGCAACTGTAGTATTGTGACACAAAACAGACCCTCTTTAAACAAGTCTGAGACATACTGTATATTCTGAATTCCTTGCTAAGTCTAGTATTCCTCAACTCTTTAGATAGTTTGCCAAAGAAAATTTTTAGGTTTTTCTCCTTATCCGAGTGTGTGGGTTGCAGTTTGGGGGTGTGCACTTGGCTTTGTGTGTTTATGTGGAGGACACAGGTCAATATCAAGTGTCTTCTTAGATTGATTTGGAGACATTGTCTCTCACCAAACCTGCAGCTCCTATTTTTAGTGAACTCGCTGGCACTAGCCCTAGAGTCAGTTGGACTCCACCCAAAAAGCACTAGTTACAGGTTTGTAACTCCTAGCTTTTAACTCAAGAGTCCAAGGACCCAAACACAGGTCCTCATACTTGCATATGCAATGTGTAGCAAATACATTATCCTCTGCCACATCTTCTCAGTTCCAAACACACAAGCAATTCCAACAGCCCAGGTCAATGTCTATAACTGTTGGTACTGTAGATGTATGAGTTACACACTCCATGAGTTCATCTCTCACCATTTCTGCAGGGCAAACTCTTAGTAATAAAAATTCTGTAAGCTACCTGGCACATTTTAAATCTGTGGAAATAATCGCTGAAGTTACATAAATAATAGTCAATATTTTTATGTCATATGAGGAATACAGAGCATGACCAGAGGCTAGGGAGGAGGCACAGGTCTTCAAGTGCAACATTGAGGAGGCAGAAGCAAGTGGATAGGTTTGAACTTTAGGATAGCCAAGGCTGCCTAGTGAGAGTCTAGCAAAAAAAAAAAAAATACATACATATATATATATATATATGTATATATATATATATATATATGGAGAGAGAGAGAGAGAGATACAGAGAGAGAGAGAGACAGAGACAGAGACAGAGAGACAGAGACAGAGAGAAGGAAAGAGAAGGAAAAGAGCACTCCACAATTCTCATGTCTTTGTTAACAACAGATTTTTCTTCTACTGAAAACATCTTATTAGTTTGCATTATTTAGAACATGGGACATGAAAACAATATAGTTTACATGTCTTCATTAATCGCCTCCCTCTTGTATCCTTCGCTGGCTTTTCATTGATTTGCAAGTGCTTCTTATATGAGTATTAGAAACTCCTGAGTTATGCTGTATAAACTCCCTAACACTTCATCATTTAATTTTGCTTAATATCTTTTAATATCAATATTTTTATGTACTCATGATCTTCTGTTTTTCCTTTATAACTTCTCTCTCTCTCTCTCTCTCTCTCTCTCTCTCTCTCTCTCTCTCTCTCTCTCTCTCTCTCTCTCTCTCTCTCTCATCCTGGAAAGAAATTACTCATTCACATATCAAATGTTATTTTTTATTCCAGCCAAAGTTAAGCCTGTGGTCTTAATGGGTTTGACTCTAGCTCTCTCATTACTTACTCCAATGGCTGTTTTAGTTGGTGGCTTTGGATCTCGGTCAAGACAAATTGACCATTTCATGCAGTGTCAGCCCCTAATTTTCTAAGAAAAATGAGTAATGAGGCAGCTCTGCAGGTGAGCAGACAGGGGTGTCCTTTTGAGAGCAGGTTAGTAAGCCTGATACTGCCCTGGAAAGAAGCAGGTGACATCTAATACCATATCACAGAACTAAAGACAGTGTGGTGACTTCACTCACCAACGTGTCTGATTCCTAGAGGAGCAGCAGGAAAGGCTCCAATCCACACTCTTCCTAATCCACACCATGCAGCCCTAAGGAGTGGCTTTAATCCAACTTCTGTTGTGTTGTGCTATGGGTCAGCCTTTCTAACTGCCACCTGTGTGTGCTTGCATATTAGAGAGTGATACTGAATATCACGGCTAACACTGTAATCCCTTTCCATCTCCAGTTACATAATGACCCCCAAATAATACCCGGCTATTCTCAAGCCTAAGGCACTCACAGCCACTAACAAGGACAGTATTAATACCAAGCTAAGCTGTCAGGGAGACTAGAGAAATCCTGTAAAGGGCTTGAATTTGAGGAACAGTTACTGGTTCCTGAAGAAGATGTAGGTACCATCTCAGTAAGCATGATTCTTATGTCTAAAGATACTGAACTTTCAGGCTATGCCTCCTGCCATGGCATGCCCTTGTTGTGGCTCACCGATGACACTCAGTAAAGGCTTCTGCCATATAACTACATCTATGTTCATACTACAAACATTTCTCTCCAAAGTTAATTCTAGTGCAATGGACAAGAAAGCATGAGGGAGTTCAAATATTTGTAATAGACAGACAATCCTAAATTACAGGACATAGAGCCAAGTCTTATAACATTAGACATGTCCAAGAAATGAGCCCAGTTTAAGAGAGAGCCTAGTTCAGATTAATGTCAGGTGGTCTCCTGTTTCATTTTGGCCTCAAGCTTCCCACAATTGCACAACCATATAATCAAAAAAGTTTGTAATGCAGTTAACTAATGGTAGAAGGCAGTGGTTTAAATGAACTCTTATAAAACATCAAGTAAAACAAACTTCCTAATACTAATCATCCTTTTAAGTTATTTTTTGTATTTTTAATTTTCTGTGTAAGTATAGTGTTTCTGCATAAATTTATGTGTGCCATGTGTATGCAATGCCCACAGAAGCCAGAAGAAGCTGTCAGATCCTCTGAAATAACTAGACTTGTACATGACTGTGAGCTACCAGATATGGGAGCTGGGAACTGAATCCAGGTCCTCAGCAAAGAACATCTGATTGCTGAGCCAGATCTCCAGGTCCTAATAGCTTTAAACTAAGACACTGGACATTCTCAAGGAGAATGTGAACATATGGACCAACAGGACCTTCCAGGTCTTTTTCTGACACTGGACTAAACTCTTCAACCTCTAAGTGTCAAGCAGCCATCGTGGCTAGACTTGGTAGTGGGAGATGGGAGGAATGAGGAGGGCAGAGATGCAGAGTGAACTTGGAAAGCAGTTCATTAGGGGAGGTGGCTTTCCTGGGAGACATGTCTGAGATTCTCCCCTATGGAATCTGCAAACACAGAGATGGGAAAATGGGGCTGCAGTGGATAACCACATAAGCAGGTTCTAAGGCCCAGAGCATGAGGAGACATCAATACTGCCCCGCACTGACAGAATCATGTGCTACATACATTCTGGGGCAGAGGGGACTGTCAGGATTTTGCTCCACAGCACCTTCCACTATCTGCATTCTCATGGGTCACCCTCTGCTACACACACTCTGGGTCCTGAGTGTGCTCCAGTTATGTTGCCCTGACACGCCAATGGCAACAGAATTGGTATTTACACCCCCCACCCTGCCCTGAATGAACTCCACCTGAGACTGGTGCTGCACTGCTCCAGCCTGTCAGAACTGCCCTTGACAGTGCTACGTACACTTATACATTACCAATAGCAAGAACAAAATCTAGCATATTCAGAACAAGAGAATATAAAAATTGCTAGCAGGCATACAGGAGTAAATGTCTTTGAAATAATTGATGTAAAACCGTCGAGATTTCAGCACATGCAGTTGTCTGTCCCTGTCCTTCCCCTTGCTGGAGCAAAGCCTTAAGAAACAATGTCACCATCATTTCAACTTTAATGTAAAGACTACAGTATGAACTAGATTGATCCTGTCTTTTTAAAATATGCCCAAGAAGAAAAAGAAAAAAAAAAAACAATACTTGTTTCAGGCTTTCTCATTGCTGAAGAAAACACTTATCTTACACAAAGAACTGTCAGTACTGACTGCCACACAGTGTAAACTCGCCCAACTATCCACCGCTACTGCCATTTAAGAAGTTACAGGTGGGGATACATCCAGGCTGGGAATTTTGATGTCACATGACTTAATGTGCATGCTTACCTCTTGCAAATGAGACTCCTTTTTCTTAGCCGATAAATTCAGATGTTTATCCAGAATAGAATAGTATTTTTCACTCTCTTTGTCAAATTTCTTCTTTCCATCCTAGGGAACAGCAATTTGAACAAAAGAGATTCAGATCAAAGCATCAAAGAAGCCTTCATTTCTCCATATTCACCATCCTCATCATCCTCACCAAGGGGTCAAACTAACGAGGTCAAAACCTTAATTTAATAGATAGGACACTGTCTACATCATATCTTTAATGAGACCAAGATGTAAATGTCTAATTTTTTAAAGATTTTGGTAATTCCGATCAGTAAACACATAACCAGTCTAGAAAATCACCCCCTAACTCTTCACAGAATCACCTTCTTCACCAGGAGAACTTGTCTGACTCTGGAGCTCCCCCTTCTGTACCTCTCTTCCCCCTTCCTTCCCATCCTCCCATGGTTTCTCTTCCTTTCTTTTCCCTTTGTTTCCATCCTTTCCCTCATCCTCAGTTGTATTTCAGCCTGAAACTTGCTATGAAGAGCAGTCCAGTCTAAAACAAGTTCTAGCAATTCCCTGTCACTTCCTATAGAGCAGGTGACTGATCACCACTAAACAAGGAAGAGAATACACCCTTCAGACTAGACTAGAAAGAATTTCCTCAGTGCAGTATAGAGGGTGGCTAGGTGACACTTACATCCAAGTTTTGGTGTTTTAAATAATTCGATTTTACAGACAAGAAAGATGTTTAGATTTTTGTAGTTTCAAATAATTAAATAAAATTACAACTGAAACAAATAGAATATTAGTGACATCTATATCACATTCTCTGGATGTAACTTTAATAGCTGGCATTTTCTTATTCCTAAACCCTTTTCTTTTCTCTTCTCTTGACTTCTTTTCTTTTTTCCTTTTCTATTCTATTCTTTTTCTTCTCTTCTTCTAGGTGGTGGTGGCAGAACCTGGAAACAGGATGACCCTTCAGGAAGACAGTGAAGAACATTGCTTCCTTGGAAGTATAAGGAAATCTCTGACAAGAGTGGGCACATCTGGACTCATCTTCACTAACCCCAGACACTGTATGAAAAAGGGAATCCTGCTCCATTTGTGAGGTCATGTACAACAATTCCAAGCTTAAACTACCTTGGCTATTTCAGTGTTTTTCAAGCTGCAGCCTTGACCAGATAAAGCTTTTCATGGGCAAGCATTTCATGGTTTGTTTAAATGCCTATCTCTGGCTTCCTTCATGTGGAGTGATTGGTTTTGTGAACCAGTTTTGTGTCAACTTGACACAAGCTAGAGTCATCAGAGAAAAGGAGCCTAGGTTGAGGAAGTGCCTCAGTAAGATCCAGCTTTAAGACATTTTCTCAATTAGTGATCAATGAGGGAGGGCCCAGCCCCCTGTGGTTGGTGCCATTCATGAGCCGGTAGTCCTGGATTCTATAAGAAATCAGGCTGAGCAAGTCATGGGAAGCAAGCCAGTACACAGCACCCCTCCATAGCCTTTGTATCAGCACCTGCCTCCTGGTCCTGCTTAAGCTCCTGTCCTGACTTGTTCCAATGATGAACAGCAATGTAGAAGTGTAAACCAAACAAATCATTTTCTCCCCAACTTGCTTTATGGTCATGGTTGTTTCATGACAGCAATAGAAACCCTGACTAAGACCCCGAGAGTCCAGACTGTCTAAGAAGAAGTCCTGTGGCTGGTGTGCACCAGGCCTTGCTTTGGTATGTGCATAAAGTCACGGGGAAGCAAGGTGCTGCTTGACGGGATGGCACTGGACCTATTCCCAAGTGCAGGATTTGCAAATGACCAGGCAGACTCAGTTGAATGGAGAAGTACTGCCTAAACAATTAGACACCTGAGCTGAGCTTTAGGTGACTTTGAAGTCCTGAGATACACACTGAATATCTGTACATCGAGGGATTACATCTGCAAAGAAGGGAGGAGAAAAGGAAGTGGTGAACGAAGCAAGAACCTGTCTCAAAAAAAAATAAAACCTTCATCTCTACATATATTTACTACTTCAGGAGAAGCATTACCATAAGAAACACATTGAAAACTCCATTGAAAAAGTATGATGAACCCACATAACACAGGATGTGGAAAAGACACTCCTCCAAAGACCAGACAATCCCAAGCTTCTAAATGGGAAGAGGATGCAGTCATTTCAATCAGTATTTCCCAGCCATGGGCACTCATATTTGGCTCCAAAACAAACTGTCTTCATGTCCCCTATCAGAGAGAATTCTGCTTTCATGCTGGCATGAGGGAACAGCAGATGTTTAATGAGCAAATGAAATTTTGTTTGTAGCGGTAGGCACCTTGATTGCACAGATATTCTAACTGCTCAGTCAACTGGTACATAAGACCCAGGGGATCATTCTTCAAATAATCCATAACTGTCTAACTTGGATACAAAACATCTAATATCTGTTTGTGAGCAGCTACACAGGGACAGTCAGGCTGACAAAGGGGCTTCCCATGCTAGGCACTGAAGGAACTGGGTTCAGGAAGAGGGTGCAGCTGTTGGAAGGACACTTGCATCTTGTTTCCCCTTAGCATTTGGTGACATTTTGGAAAATGTTAATTTGATGCTAATACATCAGCCCATCTGGCAACACAGAAAGCAATTCTAGAAGCAAGTTTTGAATTCTTCCTGGCCCAAGAGCTAAGACAAAAAATTAGAAGACATACAGGAGGCTATAATGTACAGAGTTCTAGAAAACCAAAAATAGTAATTCACACCACCCTACTGCTATGACTCAGTACTCATGTGATACAGGTCTTGCATGAGGATGATTCCAGAAACTAACTCTTATGTCTTGTACAACTAGAATTTTCTCTGAAACCAGTGTCACAGAGGGGAAAAAAATGATCCATGAACCTTTATATGTATTTGATCATATGGCCATTGTCTTCTTTGTGTAATAAAAAGATTAAAAAGACAAAAAACCTACCTATCATCATGACCCTTTCCTGAAGGCCACTTTTGTACTAGGCCACCATTTAAAACAAAGCCAATGGAAATAAAGACTTCATGAACACAGAAGTGGTAGTGGAAAGGGCTATTGATAAGATGCTGCAGACTTAGGTGAAGTACTGTGTAAGCTGGATTGTGTTTAGCACCTTGGCTGAGGCAGACATGTGTGTGTGTGTGTGTGTGGAAAGCTACAAAAAGACAGACACATATAAAGTAGTCCAAAGTACTGATTCAGTTCTGAGACCACATAACAACTAAAAGTGGCAGCTATTAGCATGGCTGGTAACCTGACTCCTTCTCAAAGCACAGAGCATGGACTCTTCAAAGATCTATAATAGCTGAGTCACTGTCTTACATAGTGCTGGGGGAGCCATGCCAACTCACACTCCAAGTGTCAACTTCACTATCAGAGTGATTAGTTACTACAAAAATCTAATAGTTACAAAATCTTAGGCATACCGTGTATGAGAAAAGATTAAAATGCACTACTGCTAAAACAGTGCTAACTCAAAACCTGCTGCTGGGTACAAGAGAATACTCTGAAGAACAGTGTGGAAGTTTAAATGAGAATGGACCTCATAAACTCAAAGTGTAATACCCAGTACCCCAGTTGGTCAAACTGTTTGAGAAAGATTAGGTTTGTTGAGGGAGCTGTGTCAATAGGGGGAAGCTTTGAGGTTTCAAAAGACTTTTGACATTCCTGGTGCTGTTCCCCTCCCCCCTCTCATCTATACCTGTGGGCATACTTTACACAATAATGGCCATGGTCTCACCCTCTAAAATTGTAAGCACCAAAGAAAATCTTTCCTCTATAACTTGCCTTGGTCTTGGTATCTTATCATAGCAACAGAAAAGCAATTAAGACAAAACGATCCCACTACACTTAGATAATTCAAATAGAAAATTTCTAATCATACCTCACCATATTTTCTCATTGTGTTGGCTTGGGTAAGGAGAGAGTCCGAGACAGAGTCTCATATTGCATCACCGACTAGCCCAGAACTCTATGTATTCAAGGTACCAGGAGCCCTTCTTCAGCCTCCAGAGTTGTCTACCATATTGGTTACATTATTTTCTATAGAACACCACTACAAACACCTATTCAAATAGCAATATTGGCAACCATTAAATTACAGCTCAAAAATTCCTTATTTTTAAATGAGGAATAAATATTTTAAATTTCTTTTACAAACAGAATGCACACATAGGATTAATTCTGAAGATTATTTCATTGTTGCAATTGCCACTCAGGCCACTATAAAATTTACCCTGTAACTAATTATGTCATCACTGTAGTGATTCCATTGTCTACATCCCCAAGAGCTACATGCTTTGAGATATCAGCACCAGGTTAGTACTGAGGACAGTGATGTGAAGAATATCAACAGGCACAGTTCTACTTTAAAATAAGGGCCATGTTTTATTTTATTGTTTTTTATTTTCTCTCTGTGTGTTTTTTGCCTGCATGTATGCCTACATACCACACACATGCCTGATGTCTATGGAGACAGAAAGAGAAGTCATATCCCCTGAAACTGAAGTTACAGAGGTTATGACATGCCAGGTAGATGCTGTGAGTTAAACTTGAGTCTTCTGCAAGAACAAGGATTGATCTTAAGAACTGAGCCCTCTCTCCAGATCCTGAGTGTATGTTTAAATAATCACCATGGTAGACATTGGCACATAGGCACAATCAAGACAGCACCAACAGCCACCTCCAGCTAGGATTCTCCCTCGACTTTTGTTGTTGTTTTTGTTGAGACAAGATCTACTATATCCTTGGCCTTGACTTTGCTATCCATTTGAGAATGAACTTGAACTCATCATCCTCCTGCTTCAGCCTCTAGAATGCTGAGATTGCAGGCCTGTATCATCTGTCTAGCTTTTTGTAATGGTGGGGTTTGTATCTTATAAAAGGACAGAGAGTCTCTTCTTTGTAACATGTGCTTTACAAGGTTCCTGAGCCCAAGGCATCCCCCATGTAGACATCCTATTGATTGGGAGCCGCTGTGTAGCTTGTATAACAATACCCTTCCAGTGGATGGATGTCTCTGTGATTTCCTATCTCATCAGTCAATTCCCCACCAACTTCCCCATCCCAGAATGCCAACAGACAGACATTCCTGAGTAGTTGCAGCATTCTCATCACCCATATTGCCCCTTTCCCAATTACATCACCATGAGTAAATGATATTCAACATAAGAAAACAATCTCATATTTGGACATACAGGGTATCCTATACATGAGAAAGAAGGATACAAAAATAGACACAGATAATACAGACATGAAAGCAGACTCAACACAGAGAACAGAAAACCCAAAGTGTAATAAGGATGAGAAGAGATGTTCAGGCTCATTAACAAACAGAGAATACCAAAGGAATTCATAAGATGTTCACATTAGAATTATTAGATGTTGCCAAACACTAGAGAATTGAATGACATTGGCTAGCAAGATTACTCAGTAAGTAAAGATGCTTGCTACTCAGATGATGACTTAGTGTTGATCCCCAGGACCCACATGGTGGAAGGGGAGACCTGATGCTCACCACTTGTTCTCTGATAGCCTACACACTTGTAGCATACATGCATCACAAACATACACAAAGTAAATAAATGAATAAATAAATATGAAGAAATATGAATGCTAATATACAAGACTCTGGTCTTCTCCTTCTTCTGGAACTGAATGGGCACATTTCATTTTAGAGGGAAGGGTTGTCGTAAGCATCCCAGACAGACCTGCCCTCAGAAACAAGTTCTAAGTGATTTTTAAAGAACAAGCTGACATCTTGTTAATGAGTACACCTTTTATAAATCATTAACATTAGCCTTTCCCCCACTCCTATGCTTGTATCTTATGCACATATATGTATACATATCATGTATGTACATGGAGACCAGAGATAGACTTCAAGTGACTTTTGTTCATCAAAGCAGGGTCTTTCTCTTTAGCACCAAGCTCATAAGTATACCTACTCTTGCTAGTGAGCTTGACCCCCACTCTCTGTATTTCCGGCATTGGAATTACTGTGGGTTCTGTGCCCACCTGGTGTTTGCATGCTTTTTACAGACCTAAACTCCAATACTGACACTTACACAGCAAGCATTGTACCCAGTGTGCTCTCTTCTCATTAACTTCCACCCCTTTACCATGTTATTTTATATCTGGCACCTATACTTTGAGGTGACCATGACTAAAAGAATTAAGAGGGAACAAATCTTTCGTAAAATTGGAGAGAAACAATTTGCCTACCCTAAAAGGTAAGCTTACCAAAATTTTACTTTGTGAGCTGATACTATCATAGTTACCAGAACAAGGTCAGGTGTCAGTAGAAGCACTGTGGGTAATCAACAGAGAGCCTGGGCTATTTGCACACACACACACACACACACACACACACACACACACTGCAGCAAATAAACCACAGAAGCTCTTCTTTCTTCCAGAAAAATGTAGGGTAAAGGCAGATAAGAGGAAGAATGAGAGAGGGCACAATGGGGAGGGGAAAGAAGAGCAACAAAAGGAGATGGAGGGAGGAAAGGGATCAGAGGAGGGAAAGTCATGGTGCAAGGAATTCTGAAGTTTGAGGCCTTCTGGCATAGAGGGCTCCAGAACAGGTAGGCGGGGTTGGTCTCTCATCTCTGCTTGGCCTTTGTGGACCAAGCATCAGGAGGAGGGCAATATGAATGGGCTATGATATGATGAGCTCTGACACAATGTTATAAATAAAATTACCATTTTGTAACTCTATATTCCAAACAGGACATTTGGAAAATAACTCTGGGCAACTGAATTCTGAGATGCCCCCATTAAAGTTACCCAAACCTTTTTCTACCCTAAGCATTAAATTTTCCCTTTGTTTGCAGATCACTGAAATAGATAAACCTGGTGCAATATAGTAGTGTGACAAAGGTTATATAGTATGCTTGAGATAGGAACTATTTGTGATTGGAACTCAGGAAGGTATTCTCCTCTAGTCCTGAGGGACAGGTAATAGCAGGCAGAAGTCAAATTTTATATTGTATTAATTTTAAAGCTGTTTTACATAAAATCTCCTAGAATCAGAGATTGGGGGCAAAGTTCCTGCTAAAGCTTCGTGTGTGTGTGTGTGTGTGTGTGTGTGTGTGTGTGTGTGTGTGTGTGTATGTGTTTGTATATGTATATGTGTATGTGAGTAGATGTACATGTTTGTGCCTGCAAGTTCACATGTGTGTGCATGTGTATATGTGTGGTGAGCACATGTTTGTATGTGAATGTCCTCTGTGTGTGTGTGTGTGTGTGTGTGTGTGTGTGCTTGTATGTGTGAGAGTTTTGTGTATGATTGATGTAGTCCTTAGGCAATAAAATGGAAGGACAATGAATGTGAAACAGGAAGGATAGCCAGCACAAGGGTTCATGACCAAAGCAGCCACTGTAGCAGGAGGAAGTATCCAGGTGCTCAGAAAATACAACACTTCTCATTCACTCCTTTGAAAGCCCCTGTACCTTGGTGAACAGCAACAAATAGCACTCTTGCCCAGATGTCTGCTCACCTTTCCCTCCAGAGGAGAGTCAGCCTCCAGGGAGGGCTCTGACTCCAGGACTCAGCAAGGAGGCAGAGCTGAGTCCCAGACCTCTGAGCACCTTCCCCACCAGAGGAGAGTCAGCCTCCAGGGAGGGCTCTGAAACCAGACTCAGGTGAGAGCACCATCTTGTATCCCAGGTCTCTCAGAGACCAGTCCCCTTAGGAGAGAATGTGGGCCACAGAAGCAACACAGCTTCTTATATAGGGTCCCTTCTGGTCTACATCTTCAGCAGGAGGCAGAGCTGAGATCCAGACCTCTGGGCCTCATCCCCACCAGAGGAAAATTGGCCTCTAGGGAGGGCTCTGACCCTGGGACTCAGGTGAGAGCACCATTTTGTATCCTAGGTCTCTCAAAGATCAGTCAGGAGAGTTTGCAAGCTGCAGAAGCAGCAGAGCTTCTTGAACAAGGTCCCTTCAAGCCTTCATTTTGAGCCAGGAGGAGGAGCTGAGACCCAGACCTCTGGGCAACTTCCCTGCCAGAAGACAGCCTCCAGGGAGGACTCTGACCCCAGGACTCAGGTGATAACTCCATCTTGCATCCCATGGCTCTCAGAGACCAGTCCGAGCAGGAGAGCACATGGGCTGCAGAAGCCACAGAATTTCTTGGACAGAGTCTCTTCCAACCTTCACCTTCAGCCAGGAGGTGTAGCTAAGCTCGAGCCCTCTGTGCACTGTCCTTGCAAGAAGAGAGCTTGCCTGCAAAGAGTGCTCTGATCACTGGGACTCAGGAGAGAGTTGGACTCCCAGGAGGGCTGACAGAGGCTAACAGAATCACAGAAGGAACAAGCTCAAGCCAGAGACAGCTAGAACATCTAACAGCAGAGATTTCCAGATGGCAAGAGGCAAATGTAAGAATCTTACTAAGGAAAACCAAGAGCACTCAGCATCATTAGAACCCAGTACTCCCAGCACAGCAAGTCCTGGATACCACAACACACCCGAAAAGCAAGATTCGGATTTAAAATCAAATCTCATGGTGCTGGTAGAGGATTTTAAGAAAGGCATTAATAACTCACTTAAAGAAATACAGGAGAATACTGCTAAACAGGTAGAGGTCCTTAAAGAGGAAGCACAAAAATCCCTTAAAGAATCCCAGAAAAACACTGCAAAACAGGTAGAAGACCTTAAAGAGGAAATATAAAAATTCCTTTAAAAATTAAAGGAAAACACAAACAAACACGTGATGGAATTGAACAAAACCATTCAAGATCTAAAAATAAAAGTAGAAACAATAAGAATACGCAAAGGGAGACAACTCTGGAGATAGAAATCCTAGGAAAGAAATCAGGAACCATAGATGCAAGCATCAGCAACAGAATACAAGAGATGGAAGAGAGAATCTCAGGTGCAGAAGATTCCATAGAAAACATGGACACAACAATGAAAGAAAATGCAAACTGCAAAAAGATCCTAACTCAAAACATCCAGGAAAACCAGGACACAATTAGAAGACCAAACCAAAGGAAAATTGGTATAGATGAGCATGAAAACTTTCAACTTAAAGGGCCAGTAAATACCTTCCACAAAATTATAGAAGAAAACTTCCCTAACCTAAATAAAGAGATGACAATGAATATACAAGAACCTTACAGAACTCCAAATAGACTGGACTAGAAAAGAAATTCCTCCCGACACATAATAATTAAAACAATGAGTACACTAAATAAAGATAAAATATTAAAAGCAGTAAGGGAAAAAGATCAACAAACATATAAAGGGAGACCTATTGGAATTACACCAGACTTCTCACCAGAGACTATAAAAGACAGAAGATCCTGGATGGAACCTAAGAGAAAACAAATGCCGGCCCAGGCTACAATACCTAGCAAAACTCTCAATTACCATAGATGGAGAAACCAAAGTATTCCATGACAAAACAAAATGCACAAAATATCTTTCCATGAATCCAGCCCTTCAAAGGATAATAGAAAGAAAACGTCAACACAAGGAGGGAAATTATGCCCCAGGAAAAGCAAGAAAGTAATCCTTCAACAAACATAAAAGAAGATAGCTGCAAGAACAGAATCCCAACTCTAAAAACAAAAATAACAGGAAGCAACAATTACTATTCCTTAATATCTCTTGATATCAATGGACTCAATTCCCCAATAAAAAGACATAGACTAACGGACTGGCTACATTAACAGGACCAAACATTTTACTGCATTCAGAAAACCTACCTCAGGGACATGGACAGACACTACCTCAGAGTAAAAGGCTGGAAAGCAATTTTCCAAGCAAATGGACTGAAGATCCAAGCTGGAGTGTCAATTTTAATATCAAATAAAATCTACTTCTGAACCAAAGTTATCAAAAAAGACAAGGAGGGGCACTTCATACTCATCAAATGTAAAATCTTCCAAGATGAACCCTCAATTCTGAATATCTATGCTCGAAATGCAGGGGCATCCACATTCATTAAAGAGACTTTAGTAAAGCTCAAAGCACACATTGCACCTCACACAATAATAATGAGAGACTTCAACACCCCACTCTCATCAGTGGACAGATCCTAGAAACAAAAACTAAACAGAGACTCATTGAAACTAACAGAAGTTATGAAACAAATGGATTTAACAGATATCTACAGAACATTTTATCCTAAAACAAAAGGATATATCTTCTTCTCAGTACCTCATGATACTTTCTCCAAAACTGGCAATACAGGCCTCAACAGATACAAAAATATTGAAATTATCCCATGCATCCTATCAGATCACCATGGGCTAAGGTTAATTTTAAATAACAACATCAAGAATAGAAAGTCAACATTCACATGGAAGCTGAACAAAACTCTATGATATCTTGGTCAAGGAAGAAATAAAGAAAGACATTAACTGGTTAGAGTTTAATGAAAATGAAGCCACAACATACCCAAACTTATGGGACACAATGAAAACAGTCCTAAGAGGAAAACTCATAGCTCTGATTGCCACCAAAAAGAAACTAGAGAGAGCATACACAGCTGCCTGACAGCACACCTAAAAGCTCTAGAACAAAAGAAAGCAAATTCACTCAAGAGGAGTAGACTGAAGGAAATAATCAAACTCAGGGCTAAAATCAACCAAGTGGAAACAAAACAAACAATACAAAGAATTAACCAAACCAGAAGTTGGTTTTTTGAAAAAAATCAACAAGATAGATAAACCCTTAGCCAAACTAACTAGAGGGCACAGGGACAGCATCCTAATTAACAAAATCAGAAATGAAAAGGGAGACATAACAACAGATCCTAAGCAAATGCAAAACATCATCAGATCCTACTCCAAAAAGCTATACTCAACAAAATGGGAAAAGCTGGATGAAATGGACAATTTTATAGACAGATACAAGTTAACAAAGTTAAACCAGGATCAGATTAGTGATCTAAACAGTCCCATAAAGAAACAAAATCAGTCGTTTATAGTCTCCCAACCAATGAAAACACAGGACGAGATGGTTTAGTGCAGAGTTTAGTGCAGACCTTCAAAGAAGATCTTACTCCAATTCTCCTTAGACTATTTCACACTGGAGAAACAGAAAGCACTCTACGAAATTCATTCTATGAAGCCACAATTACTCTGATACCTAAGCCACACAAAAACCCAACAAAGAAAGAGAATTTCAGACCAATTTCCCTTATGAATATCAATGCAAAAATAATCAATAAAATTCTCACAAACCAAATCAAAAAACACATCAAAATGATCATCCATCATGATCAAGTAAGCTTCATCCCAGGGATGCAGGGATGGTTAAGTAGACAGAAATCTATCAAACTATTCCACTACATAAACAAACTCAAACACAAAAACCACATGATCATCTCTTTAGTTGCTGAGAAAGCATTTGACAAAATTCAACACCTATTCATGATAAAAGTCTTGGAAAGACCAGGAATTCAAGGACCATACCTAAACATAATAAAAGCAATATACACCAAACCAGTAGCCACCATCAAAGTAAATGGAGAGGAACTTGAAGCAATCCCACTAAAATGAGGGACTAGACAAAGCTGGCCACTTTCTCCCTACCTATTCAATATACTACTTGAAGTCCTAGCCAGAGCAATTTGACAACAAAAGGAGATCAAGGGGATACAAATTGGAAAGGAAAAAGTCAAAATATCACTATTTGCAGATGATATGATAGTATATGTAAGTGACCCTAAAAATTTCACCAAAGAACTCCTAAACCTGATAAACAGCTTCAGTGAAGTAGATGGATATAAAATTAACTCAAATAACTCAGTGGCCTTTCTCTCACAAAGGATAAACAGGCTGAGAAAGAAATTAGGGAAACAAGACCCTTCACAATAGTCACAAATAATATAAAATACCTTGGTGTGACTCTTAACTAAGGAAGTGAAAGGTCTGTAGGATAAGAACTTCAAGTCTCTGAAGAAAGGAATTGAAGAAGATCTCAGAAGATGGAAAGATCTCCCATGCTCAGGGATTGGCAAGATTAATATAGTAAATATGGCTATCTTGCCTAAAGCAATCTACAGATTCAATGCAATCCCTTTCAAAATTCCAACTCAATTCTTCACAGAGTTACAAAGGGCAATTTGCAAATTCATCTGGAATAACAAAAAACCTAGGATAACAAAAACTATTCGCAACAATAAAAGAACCTCTGGGGGAATCACCATGCCTGACCTCAAGTTGTACTACAGAGCAATTGTTGTAAAAACTGCATGGTACTGGTACAGCGATAGACAGATAGATCAATGGAATATAATTGAAGACCCAGAAATGAACCCACACACCTATGGTCACTTGATCTTTGACAAAGGAGCTAAAACCATCCAGGAGGTAAAAAGAGAGCATTTTCAACAAATGGTACTGGCACAACTGGCAGTTATCATGTAGAAGAATATGAATTGATCCATTCTTATCTCCTGTACAAAGCTCAAGTCTAAGTAGATCAAGGAACTCCACATAAAACCAGAGACACTGAAACTTATAGAGGAGAAACTGCGGAAAAGCCTTAAAGATATGGGCACAGGGGAAAAGTTCCTGAACAGAACAGCAATGGCTTGTGCTGTAAGATCAATAGACAAATCGAACCCCATAAAATCGCAAAGCTTCTGTAAGGCAAAAGACAGTGTCAATAAGACAAAAAGGCTACCAACATATTGGGAAAGGATCTCTACCAATTCTGAATCCAATAGGGGATTAATATCCAGCTGCCTGACAGCACACCTAAAAGCTCTAGAACAAAAGAAAGCAAATTCACCCAAGAGGAGTAGACTGAAGGAAATAATCAAACTCAGGGCTAAAATCAACCAAGTGGAAACAAAACAAGGATCTCTACCCATTCTGAATCCAATAGGGGATTAATATCCAATATATACAAATAACACAAGAAGCTGGGCTACAGAAAATCTAATAACCCTATTGAAAATGGGGTACAGAGCTAAACAAAGAATTCTCAACTGAGGAATACCGAATGGCTGAGAAGCACCTGAAAAAAAGTTCAACACCCTTAATCATCAGGGAAATGCAAATCAAAACAACTCTGAGATTCCACCTCACACCAGTCAGAATGGTTAAGATCAAAAATTCAGGTGACAGCAGATGCTGGCAAGGATTTGGAGAAAGAGGAACACTCCTCCATTGCTGGTGGAATTGCAGATGGTACAACCACTCTGGAAATCAGTCTGGTGGTTTCTCAGAAAACTGGACATAGTACTACCAGAAGATCCAGTAATACCTCTCCTGGGCATATACTCAGAAGATGTTCCAACTGTTAATAAGGACACGTGTTCCACTATGTTCATAGCACCCTCATTTATAATAGCCAGAAGCTGGAAAGAACCCAGATTTTCCTCAACAGAGGATTGGATACAGAAAATGTGGTACATTTACACAATGGAATACTACTCAGCTATTAAAAATAATGAATCTATGAAATTCTTGGGCAAATGGATGGATCTGGGGGATATCATCCTGAGTGAGGTAACCCAATCAGAAAAGAAGTCATTAGATATGCACTCACTGATAAGTGGATATTAGAACAGAAACTTAGAATACCCAAGATACAATTTGCCAAACACATGAAACTAAAGAAGAAGAGCAAAGTGTGGACACTATGATCCCTCTAAGAAGATGGAGTAAATACCCATGGAAGGAGTTATAGAGAAAAAGTTCAGAGCTGGGACGGAAGGAAGGACCATCCAGAAACTGCCCCACCCGGGGTTCCATCCCACAAACAACCACCAAACCCAGACACTATTGCATATGCCAGCAAGATTTTGCTGACAGGACCCTGATATAGCTATCTCTTGTGAGGCTATGCGAATGCTTGGCAAATACAGAAGTTGATGCTCACAGTCATCTATTGGATGGAACACAGGGCCCCCAATGAAGGAGCTAGAGAAAGTACCCAAGGAGCTAAAGGGGTCTGCAACCCTATGGGAGAAACAAGAATATTAACTAACCAGTACCCCCCCCCCAGAGTTTGTGTCTCTAGTTGCACATGTAGCAGAGGATGGCCTAGTTGGCCATCAATGGGAGGAGAGGCCCTTCATCTTGCAAAGATTATTTGCCCCAGTACAGGGGAATTTAAAAAAAAATTAAAAATTGAAATTGCACTCTCTAATTCCTTCTTATTAATCAAACCTTGTCTTGAGTTTCAGGAAGCCTACTGCAGTTCAGATGGTCACAATACCCATTCTGCAGCCATGGAGAACGCAGAGCAGTAGTGTGGTGCCCTGTCAGGAGTCTAGTTCAGATGGTTAAAATTCCTCTCCTGCAGCTTTGGAAAACCTAGGGCAACAATGTGCTGGTCAGTCAGGAGTTTAAAGGACAAGAGGGGTCAGTGAATATAAAGCCTCTTACCCAAAGTTCAGAAGAGTGACATGTAAAGGGGACAAGAGGAGAGATCCAGAGAGTGCAACCTAAGGGATGAACTGGCCTTAACATCAAACACATAAGATCTTTGATGTATATTATCTTTATGACTTTGAGATAAGGTAAAGGATGCCCTTCATGTGACCTGCAAGCTCGTTGAATCAGTCTATATACTTTCCTATGACAGACCACTCGGTAATATTTATGGGTAAGAAACAGTGAATTATCAGGATTCCCACCTAAAAAGTAAGACTTCGAGGTTCTTGGAAATGAACAACCACCATATTTATCATGGTGGTGCAGCCCCCATTAAATCATACCACCAACAATAGTGGACTTCTTAGTTGCAGTATTTAGAAGAAATGAAAGAGGGGGGGGGAGAGAGTTAGAGAAAAAGAGCACCCTGAAGTTTTGGACACTGCACATCCCTGACTACTAGCTCAGAATTAGCTATCCTCCTTAAAACTGGCTTTATGAAAATCTCTTTTGACGGCTATCGTTTTTCACAGTAACAGACCCTCTGACTTGTACCTGGACAAATGGGTACCAAGAATAGAGAGCACAGTTTCCAATCCCCTAGGAAGATGTGTTCATCTGACTAGTACCTGAGACACATTGGGAACAACTTCTAGAAACTTTCTAAAAAGCCCTTATCTTATTCAACCTTCAGTGCCACAGACAGAGGACATGGTCCCAACTTACATTGTAAAATGCCCTTGCCTAGCTCTGATTTTCTTTCATTAACTGCATTTTTTAACTTAAAAAAAAAATGTGTGTGTGTGTGTGTGTGTGTGTGTGTGTGTGTGTGTGTGTGTGTTCAGGTAACCACAGAGGTCATATGGGGGTGTGAGATCCCTTAGAGCTAGAGTTACAGGCATTTGTAACCCACAGGATATGGGTTGTGGGTCTCAAACTCCAATACTCTGATAAAGCTGTGACCATCCTTAACTGCTGAGCCATCTCTCCAGATATCTCCACTGACTTTTGATATAAAGATAGATAGATAGATAGATAGATAGATAGATAGATAGATAGATAGATAGATAGATAGGTGATAGATAGATAGATAGATAGATAGATAGATGCTAGATAGATAAAAAATAGATAAATAGACTTTTTAAAAGAAGGATGACATCAAAACGATGAAAGACTAAATTGCATGAATCTACTAAAATGAGAAAGAAAGAAACAGAGAGAGAGAGAAAGAACGAAGGATAGAAGGAAAGAAGAGAGAAGATAAGAAAAGAGAAAACAGAAGATGAGAAAAGCTTTAGAAGTTTATAATGACCACACCTTGTGAGCTGACAAACAAACGCTGATGCCAGGCTGGAGCTATGCCTGTGGTTAGTAGCGCACATGCCTAGCATGCAGGAAGCCCTAGGTTCAAACACAACACATGCCAGGGATGGTAACAAAACCCAGGCATTCCAGAGGTGCATCCTCAGCTGTACAGTGAGTTCGAGGCCAGCCCAGGATACATGAGCCCTGTCTCTTAAATAGAATAGCAGTCATCCTTTTCTCCCACCTTCCTTCTCCTCCTGGTTCTCATTCTTCTCTCAACACCTGAGCTCAGCTGAAGTGGACAAGACAATGTGTCCAGCGTCACCTCCCTGCAGAAGTGTGAACTGTGAGAATTGCCTGATCTTACACACCAGCTATGGATACCTCAGATACTCTCTGGTCTTCCCTTTGGTCATAGATTCCAAGGACAAAGCCCCATTCCCATTCCTGAAATTTCACATCAGCTGGTGAGGACAGCACAAGGCTGAAAGCAGGAAAGGAGACACTATGGGCCAACCAAGGTGAAAGCAACACTACAGACCAGAGCCCTCACTCTCAAAAGATAAAATAAAATATAAACAAAACAACAAAACCCAGGAACAAGGCTCGCCCCTTTCAGGTATTTGCAAAAAGTTTCAAAGAAATAGGAGATAGCTGGTGATTTGTGACTTAGTACACAGACAGGCACAGAGAGGTCACTGTTTCTCATTATATCTTTAGCAAATAGTTTTAACAGTGATCTCTGATCATATTTGGGACTTTACTAAACTAAGTGGTGGAAGTAAACAACAGGGAAGGAGGCAGAATACATATTTCCTTCAAGTGTGCATGCCAGGTAACTTCAATAGGAGGAAGATTGTTGAGTTGGAACATTAGCAGTTAGAATTAGCAAACATGACTCTAAAAGGATAAATTTTATAGTAAAAAAAAAAAAGCCAAAATTAATTATTTGGTTTATAATTCTTTTTTTTTTCAACTGTCAACACATCAATCAATAAAAATCAAACTTTAAGTTTGGCAATTTTAACAGATTTAACTTGTCAGAAGATTTTTTGTTTGTTTCCATAAGAAATGAACCTATTAAAAGGACAGACAACTTTATATTAAAATACTACTTGAGACCTATCCTCCTGTAAATCACAATGAAAATGGTGATGGCTTGTCATTTTTGTCAACTACTTACAATTTTTAAGTTTTTTTTTTTCCTCTCACTTTTACTGAGAGCCATTTGTTCATTTTCTGTGGCTACATAAAAGGAATCTGGCAATATAACTTAATGAGTAAAGATGTTGGCAGCCAAATATTTTGTGACCTGAGTTTGATCCTAGGACCCACATGGTAGAAAAACAAAACTCTCACAAGTTTTCTGGTCTTTACATACATGGCATGCTGTCATGCTGTATCATCTCAGATAGATAAATAAATAAATAAATAAGTAAATAAATAAATAAAAATAAATAAAACGATAATTTAAAAACTTTTTAGTGGGAATTTTTACCCAATTTACGTCATTCTGAATATTAATAGTCCTTGATAATTGGAAACTTCATTTTATTTTCTAGTAAATTCACATTATTCTAATTACCTTACAAATAAAAATGTCACAAAACCCAGAGTTTGTTTTAAAGTAAAAGGTAAGAACATGTTTTACCTATCCTATCAATTCTGAAGATATCTTTCTGTATCATGAAGTTTTAACTTCACCAGAGTAGGAACATCTGACCAAAACCAAATTACACAAAACAACGATGAAATTTTAAACACTAAGACTCAAGATTCCTACATCAATCTCCAAAGACACATACAAATGCACATGTGTGCTCACACACACACAGATACACACACCCCACATATATGAGCACATACTCTCAGTTATAGTCACACATACACCCATGCATAAACATACATGCACATACACATATACATAACTATGCGTGTACACATACACATACATATACCACTCCTAACTTTATCTGTGAAGTGTAGCACTGGTTAAGGATCCCATTTCTTGTACGATCCTTCAGCTCCTGAGGGAATTCTTATTATGCACATACTCCTAGCATTCTGGAGAACATATGATGGGCTCTGGAGTGAAAGCCAGGGTAGAGGAAACAACTTACAAATTTGTTTAGCTGAACACAAAACTGAACTGTCACATGGTGACCATATGTTCTCCATCTCCACAGAGGGAAACAGAAGGGAAATGACCAAAGGAAAGATATTTATGTTAGTCATCAGGAGGGTTGTTAAACCACTTTAGCATACCAGATTACGCTAATTAACAGAAGCAGTGGGGGAATCTTCTTCCTGTTAGTCATGCAGTGTGTGTATGGGAGCCCAGTCTCTTTTTAAAGAACAGGCAGCATTTAACAGATTTCGAGATCACTGTAATTGATGAGAAACCTGACATTTTCCTTTAAGATTTGTCTAGAATCATCTCTGGGATTTTTATCATGAAAGCTACATTCGTCTTCATTTAATTCTAAGCAGACATTGTACATATTCAGTTCGTTCCTATTGTATTTGCAAAGATGGCTTCCTTTTGATAATATTTTGTAAAAAAAAAAAAACCTAAAACATCAAATTTTATGGTGAACCTTTGAGACAAGAGGGGCAATGCCCCTTCTCAGAATGTGTCAGTACAATACAACTGATTTATGTGGATACAGAATTTCAGTGACCATTCACATCAAAAGTCACTAAAGAGTCTTGGCTTTCAGGACCACAGGATTCTCTCTAGATGCAGCAACCAGTCCCCAACCCACTTCTATTCCTTGATGGTATAAGCTGCAGAATGAAATGCATGGAGTGCATGAAGGGTGAGGCTTACCTCCCAGACAGACTGATTATCACAGTATATGGGTCATCTCAAGAAATGACACAAAAGGGGGCTACTCTGCCACCTCAGCAAAACAAATCCAAAGATTTGACTTACTTATTTCGTGAATGTGATAACTGAGAGTCCTGAGGATCATCAAGAACAAGACACAGTCCCCATACCTGAAGCCTTCATCATATAATGTAGGGAAAGGGAGATGAGCCCCAGTATAACAAACAAATATAAAAACATAAGAAAACAAATGAATCATCAGCTAGGCATCAGGAAATCAGGATGACTGTAAAGGGCAACTTAGACACTATCTGGGCTGACAAGTTATAACCATTCTATACATCCAAAATCTCTTATATCCTATACCACGTACATCATATTTCCACCATTAGAAACTAATGTTTTAATGGTGTGGGGCTAGGGTTGAAGAATGCTTAGATCACATCTATTTTACGTGTGAGTTTTTTTTGGAAGTAACATGAAGAAATTATTTGAGAATGGAGATATAAGCAAGAAATATCTGGATTGAATTAAAGCAATAAAATAGGAATGAAGGGACTATTAAGAAACTATTGAATTGGTGATGTTAAAACAAGAGTAAGAGGTTGCACCAAAGGATGGTGAAGGTTTTTAGTTAGAAAAAACAGAGCCTACATGCAGGTTTTGTCTGTGGAAATGAGTCTGTACACCCTGTACCGAGTTACTGTCATAACTATGAAAGTGTTGTTTTTAAACTGAAAGAAAAATTAGGTATTGGAATTGTAAACAATACAAGTTAAGAGTCAGGTTCCAGACAGTCACCTGAGTGCTGAATGACTAAGGTGAACCACTAGAATAAGGGACCACAGACAACCTGGACACCTCAGGACTGCTCGGTCCTTCTCCTAGACAGTAATCAGTTACCATCAGCAAACATTAACATTTTGAGAGGAAGAGCTGGGGCTTCAAATTTAGTCCAGTACAACACTGGCCAGGAACATGTTTAATCCCCAGCACAGAGACATAACCAAGCAAACAACAGCAAAAACAACACTAAGTCAGAAAACCAGGATTACTTGTCATCATGTATTAGTGGCAGAATTATTATGTGGCCCAAGATAGGAGACATGTCCACCAACTTCATTTCCTTCAAGAATGTCTACAACTGTCCTGTTACACATTAAGTCACTTCAGTGGCTCATCAAGTATTTGCTGAACACATGGGTCTTGAAGTACAAAATATAGTGCATAAAAATCAGATGCCAAGCAGACTCTGCTACAAAGATCACAAAGCTTTAACAGACAAAGTAGCTTCTACAGTAGGGATGCTGAAATCTTACTAAGAAACAAATGAGAAAATACATATCAAAGTATGAGTTGATTCTACTGTGCTCTTAGAGGCAATGGAGAACCCACACATCTTTCACAATAAATTTGTTTAATGTCCACCTTTATTATCTTTAATTATGCATTGTGGGACTATGTGCGCATAATTGCAACCCCTATGGAAGACAGGAGAGGACATCAGAACCTCTACACATGAAATAACAGGAGACTCTGAGCCCCCCCCCCCATGAAGCTTGGAGCCTCTGCTAGAATGGTATGTACTCTTAATTGCTAAGTCATTGCTCTAACCCCAAGATCCACTTCAATGTAATAATAGCCTCCTCCCACAACGTAGAAGATGCCAGTGGTGAAACACATTTTGTAAAGATTTTATTAAAACACACTTCTTCTATAAAGAATATTATCCAAATTTCTTCTATTAAGAATATTATCCTCTGTGAAGAATATTAGAACCACTTGCTTTATGAATCTAAAAGCCAAGTTATCTGAAATAATCATTTAAGCTATTTTATGATAAATATGAGAAATTGGTTACTTTTGAAAAACAATATCATTTTAGGCTTCATAAGACAAATAGTAATTTGCTTTCTTCCACATGTCTTTAAAACTGAAGAGTTTTAAAGCTGGCAGGAAAGAGAGCAGACATGTAAGCACAAACATGTGCATGGCTCTCCCACCATCCACATGCAGGACTCCCCCACCGCCTCCACAGCCTCCAGTTGGTTTTTGATCTGCTGTCCTACTTTTCCCATGCTGTGCTTCATGCATGTCTCTATCCCATAAATAGCTCACAAGGTGATCAGATTAAATCAGATGAATGGGTTAAGTGGCAAAATTAAGACTGTCTATGAGTGTTCTCCTACCTGTTATTCTCTTGCTCTTGCTCTTGCTCTTGCTCTTGCTCTTGCTCTTGTTCCCTTGCTCCCCCTCTCTCTGCCTTCCCTTTCCTCTTCTCTCCATGTGGCCATGGTCAGCCTTCCCTATTCTCTTCCCCTCTCTGCTGCCTTTCTACAATAAATGCCTTAAAGCCAGAAGAAGAAGAAGAGGAAGAGGAAGAGGAAGAGGAAGAGGAAGAGGAAGGGAAGAAACAAAGAAAAGACTGTCTATGAGTAACAAATAAATTAAAAGACCTAGAAAAATAGTCTAATCTTGTCATTTGAAATAACAAAACCAGACACACAAAAACAGAAACTGGAGATAAAAAAGAGTCAATGAATTTTATATGGAAGTTGTAGGAAAGATATATAACACTAATGAGGTATAGTGAGCCACCATGAAGAAGGGAAATCATAGGAAAGCCAAATGCTTACACTCACAAGCATCTTCAGCTCAGCAGTGCTAGTCTACAGTGAGGCCAAGGAAACTCTGAACAGGATAAAGCTTTTAGCATGGAGGATACCTCACACCACATCCATGGGGCACACATCTGTAAGCTCCCCACCCAGAAGGTGGAACCAGGAAGAGAAAAAAATTTCAAGGTCACCCCTGGCTACACAGGTAGTCAGAGATCAGACAGGGCTACTGGCCTTCTCAAAAACAAACAAACATCGAAAACAAAAAGTTTAAGAGCTTCCATACAAAGTTGTCAGCAAACAAGACAAATAGATGCAAGAGATGCTTTTGCTACTAGCAACTGTAAGCAGACTCTAGTAAGTCAGTAAAAAGGGTATAAAGAACTTCTGGTACTAGGCAGATACAGGCTATTTGTTAATTAATGATGCCCTATTGGACAGTAAAACCGTGCCAGGAAGTTTGGTAAGGTAGAGCTGGTTGAGACCTGGAGACTCCATGGGCACACACCTGAGGCTTAGGTAACTCCCTACTCCCTGCCAGATTCCTGACTTGAAACACATGCCATTCTCCTCACATAAAAGAAACATGTCCTGTAGTCCCATAGGCCCAAAACAGAGTTCTCCATGCTAATGAGGCACCTAGAGGACCAGAGGGCTTAGTCAAAAAGTTTCCCTTTCTAGACATTCCTCTCTGCAAGAGATCTACCTTGAAAATGGGTATGGTATGGTATGCATCTATTTTCTGCCATGAAAAACAACAAACTGTTTAGAACCATGGACTGCCTTTTTCATCACGATCTGTCATGGGGAGCCATGGAGAAGGTATTCGACTACAGGGTCTCAGCTTAATTCTCAGGCATAAGGCCTCTCTGCACTCCATGCCACAACAACTAAGCATGCCTCCACTAAGCCTAGGACAACCACGCGTAGGACAAGCCAGAGCTCCCTTTCCCCCCAACCCCGTGCCCAGGGCTAGATGCTGTCCCGAGCCCATGGTCCCCATCGTCCCCTGACTCTGTTCTCAGCTCTTCTATGATGAGTGCCTGGATGTCCAAGAACCCCATAGCCGTGGCCTCGCCTGGAGACCCTTTGCATCAGCTCTGGCTTTCCCACGTCTCAGACTGTGTTTTCCCAATGCTGGGGCAGAGCCTCAGTGCTTCCCTACAGGACAGCACCTGCTTGGCTCCTGAGGTGGCATAGGATAAACAAGTCAAACTCCCTGTGTTCTGCTTCTCCAAGCGGCCGTGCCCAGCAGTAGAGTGGACACACACCCACAATTCCCCTGTTTGGACCTTGTAGTTTATAGCTAATATTTTTCTTTTAAATGATCCATAAAGCATAGACTTTAAATAAAGGATGACAAAGAAGTCTGACAGATATCTTCTTTGGAATATTTGTTGTAGTCTCACTAACCTGTCTTCAAGGGGGAAATTAGTACAAAGTACCCTGGTAAATCCTCCTTTCATATTCAATAATATGTTGTCCCCAAAGCTTGCTTACATAAGGGAAATGGCACAGATGCAAATCCAAACCAAGGGATTCTAATCGGGGGAGATTTCACAATAACTAAACATTTACCATGTTAAGCAATCAGCAATGCTCACCGTTTGAGGCAGTTGTGAGGTGGTCGCTTAGAAAAAGTCTGTAATGAAAGACATTATCCAGATTCCCCACACAGGACTCACCAACTCCTCAGGGAATGTCTCTTTCATACACACATATTTTTAAAGAACTTTTTTCCTTATATGATGTCTTGGTTTTAATTCAATAAATCAAGAAAACAAAGATTGAAAAATTGACTTGGGCTGGAGAGATGGCTCTGTGGTTAAGAGCACTGACTGCTCTTCAAAAGGTCCTGAGTTCAAATCCCAGCAACCACATGGTGGCTCACAACCATCTGTAATGAGATCTGACGCCCTCTTCTGGTACATCTGAAGACAGCTACAGTGTACTTAGATATAATAACAAATAAAATTTTAGGCCGACAGAAGCGAGTAGAGATTCCTAATTCAAATTCCCAGCAACAACATGATGGCTACAGCTACAGTCTACTTATATACATAAAATAATTAAATAAATAAATAACTCTTTTTTAAAAAAAGTAATGACTTATAACATACACTTCATAATACATAAGACCCTGCCACATCACCAGTGTCATATGGTTTCATCAAAATCCTTCAGGATCTGGGCTGAAGAGATAGCTCAGGGGTTAAGAGCACTTGCTGACATTCATGCTGAGGACCACAGCTCTCTTCTCAACCCCCAGAACCCTATTACCCCAGCTCCTGAGGCACCCTTTGCCCTCTTCTAGCCTCTGGAGGTACTGTTCTCATGTGAATGTGTGCATTCTCAGAAACACACAAACAACAAAATCTTTTTTAAAATTGCTACTATATTTACTTATCCAAAGCTACACAATTACAAGTCTTAAAGATGCTACTCTTAGGACTTAAAGGGTCCACATATGTATGACCGGTGCACGTGCTGGGAAGGGTAGGGAGGTTCATCTTGTCCTGTTGCCTCTAACTTAGCCCAGTTGGAACAACTTGGGTACAGGGAATTAGATGGGGGTGTCAAGGTGGCCCCAAAGCACTTTAGTTGTGGGAAGTTTAAAAGGTTTCACATTTTGTAGCTTGAGCTCCGTGCACATTTATAACTTTGCTGTGGCAATAGTCCTTTCAGACTAATTTAAAGAATTTCATTATTAACCTTTGTAGTTGCAATGAAACTATAAAATCCCAATGTGAACTTAATTTGGCAATTATAGACCTCTATGATCCTTTTGTTATTTTTTTAATTGACCAAAGCAATTATATATGCTAACCAACAACAAAACATGTTAAAGCAAATTTAGGGGAAAAGTTTATGATATAAAAAAAGGTTTAGAAACCAATTTCAAGTTTATATAGATACAAAATAATGCAACCACTTGATGAAAGCTAAGTGAAAGGCTTTCTAAACTGAAGGAAAAGAAAATGCCTGTAGATATCCCAGCCACATGGTGAGACTGACTCAACAGACTTCATGAACACTGAGATTGGAATACACCATGGGTTCAGGAAACAGTGGGTCCCACAGATTGAGTTTAGGTTGTAAGTCTTGACGGCAAATGACTTTACCACCAAGCTATCTCACTAGCTCATCTTGGCTGAGCCATCTTACCAACTCGTCTTTGCGTATTTTAAAAAGCTGTATGACAAATCCTTATAAATAACCTAAGAAAGTGGTCAATATAAAAAAAATCCCATAAAATTCCATAGAAGATAAAGCTGTGGCCAACACAATTTGCTCTGTATACATCTGAACTGCCTTTATAAAATCCACCCAATGGTTCAACATTAGACTTACTGTGCTCAGTTCTAAGATGTCAAGGGAAAGTGACCGCTAGGCTATGTCCTTCTCTCAAGCATGTGTCATGGGAGGAACAGAGGAACCAAAGCTTTGGAGTCTAAGAAAATTTGCAATCCCAGGATTTAATAAGCACACCCTTGTCTGCCTGTGGTACAACTGGACCATCTTTGGGTTCTGCCAAAGCAGCCTTAGACCAACTGGCAGTATATAGTCTGCCAATGAACAAATTCAATCATTCTAAGTATAGCCGATCATGTTTTTAGATCAATAACCAGGAAGCAAGGGAAATGGGTTCGCTTCAAATTGGCAAGACCATTAACCCAAAATACTGAAGCATTTCCAGGATGGCCAAAACATAGAGACTAATTGTCTATAGGGTCCTAAGCCACACATGGGACATCTATATTATACGCTGTCCCCCAAGATTCATGGACCTTCTCAGGAGATATAGAAGAGCCAGAAGTCACAAAGGACTGGAGAAAAGCAGAATCTTCAGTCCTGGATGGGACCACAGCATCTGTAGTTGTCTGAACAAAACTGAGCCAATCAATTTTCCAGGGTTGGGAAGCTTGTTAGTCTACTGACAGTGGAGAAGCTGCTCACATTAGGTGGCTGCTGGGGGAAGTTTTCCCTAAGGGTGTAGCCTCTGGATAGCAAGTTTCAGTAGACCTTACACGAGGAATATATGGGTAGCACAAATTGGACTCTTTGGATCATGGAAATAACTAATTTTTCAAAAGTAAATACAAAGTAGGGAAGAGTAGGGACAGCTGGTTCTGTGAGGAATTAGAGGGACAGAGTAAACACGATCAAAACTGATCATAAATATGCATTAAATTCTGAAAACTCAATAAAAGATCGTATTAAAAACCCTATTTCCAGGGTTCCATGACCACCCAGGCTCTGATTTTCTACACTGTTTTTGCTTGTTTGTGTGTTTGAGACATGAACTTGATGTATAACAGAAAGTCTTGATCACTCTCTCCTATATTCTGGGATTGCATGCTTCAGCCACCACACAGAGAATCCCTCAGTGTTTTTGTAGTCTTAGAATTGCTTTTTGCAGTCTGTCCACAGTGGAGACTGAGGCAGAATTCTGACAGTTTTTTGAGAGCCCATCCTCAAAACACAAACAGAAAATACTTCACATTTCTCCTGAATCTCAAAGTTGCTCTGAGTCACTGTTGGTTCTCTGGGGGAGAGTACCAACAGAGAATTTGGAAACATTTTGAAATAGGAGCCATAAATTTCACTATGGAAAAGTCACACTGGAATGCATAAATTGAGAGGGAAGTGTGCAGAGAGAGGACCTGACAAAACTCTGGACAAAGTTCTAGAGCTCAGCCTGGGTGATGTCATCGTTGGTGACGTTGGTGACGTCATCAGCAAGATTCCCCTCGGGCTCCCACCAAACATTTTTGTGCCAACTTGCTAGCTAACAGTAAATGGATCATTTCAGCATTTTTTATTTATTAGTTTTATAGGCTTGCTTGTGAAGATGAATTCCTAGGTTTCCTAGCTACTAAAGAAGGTCCTCAGAAAATAAATGTGACAGATTAAAAGGGGAAGAAAATGTTACAATGATTCAGTTTTGAGGTATTCCAAAGGACCATTATAGCTTATGCTAAAACAAAGGCAAATCAACTAGCCTTGACAGATTGTTCAATCACTAACATGTTTGGATTCAAAGCTTAAGGATCCATTTTAAAATGCCAGGAGTGATGGTACATGCACGTAATTCCAGAGCTGACGAGGCAGAGAAAGAGGATCCCTAGGGTTCACAGGTCAGGCAGCCTGAACCACCCCAGACTGCTTTCTCAAAGAAAACAAGGTAGATGCTTCTGAAGTACACACTGTCTTCTAATTTTGCCCGTGATGACTAGTTTTAATTAACTGCTTGACTGGGTTATGAAACCGCAAAGGTATTTATAAATCACACTTTTGCATCTGGAAGGACATTTTCCAGAAAGGGTTAGCTGAAGCAGGGAAGACCTGTCCTGGAGGTGGGTAGCAACATCCTGTGGGCTGGCATCTTAGAGTGAATGAAAGAGGAATAGGGAGGAAATGTTCAGGGCACCCACATTTCCCCACTTCCTGCTTCCTAGAGAAGTGAGCAAGCAGCCTCATGGGCCATCTGTGACAGCCAACCACCAGCCACGCTATCATCACACCTTCCAGCTATAGCCTACACCCTCAAACAATGAGCCAAAGAAATCCTTCCTCACTGAAGTGGGCTCTTGTCTGGTATTTGGTCATAACAAAAACAAAAGAAACTAACAGAATGCCTCCTTTAGGTGTTAATTATTATTGCAACTGAGTTGTAAGGATGAGCTCCAGGTACAAACTGTTAAATTTCAAGCATTAAACAGTTGAGTGTCGTCTAGACAAAATAAACCACCCTAGATAGTGTCCTCTAAAATTATACTGCATTCTGACAACTACACCTATTTCTGCAGTTGTCTAGGTCCCACACACAGAGCCACAAAGCACATCATTACTTTCTGCAACCCCAAGTACTAAAACTGTCTCTTCACTTGTCTATGAGGTTCCAGCTGAGTGGTATAATCTTTTCCTGGCATGTCCAAGGTCTGTTTCCAGTCACCAACATTGTACAAGGTTAATATCCATCATCTCCCAAATCAAGTATCAAAGGCTATTAACCTTCAGAATTTTAATATTAATGAGGAAGCAGACAGAAATTACACCAATACCAATATCTACACCATATGTCTCTGTACCAAGTACTGGGCATTTCTAAATGAATACACCAACTGGAGCAGCTAAGTTGGACAATAAATGAAACCTTGTGACCTGGGCTACAGGCAGTGTATGGATGAGGCAAGTCTCCACTCAGAGCAAAGACCTCTGGATCCCAGCCTAAAACACAAGCTGGACATTTGAATCCAAGTTTTGTTTTAGACTTTATGCCTCTTGCCTAATGACTTTCTCAGCTGAAAACCATGAGAGCAAGGGAAAAGAATCCTAAAAGATGAAGGAGACAGGAGAGTACAGGGTAACATAACAATGGAGGAGCTCAGATCAGGCGGGAAGTGAAACTGTTTGCACATCTCTGTCTGTCTGTGCATCTGTCTGTGTGTCTGTGTCTGCCTATCTGACTGTGTTTCTGTGTGTGTGTGTGTGTGTCTGTGTCTCTCTGTGCCTCATGTCTGTGTAGACAAGAAGAGAGAGAACAAGCAGAGGTTACCCTGATGGATTAAAGGGCAACAGAATTGGTTAGGGTTGGAAGGCTAAATCAAGGATCTACATGTAGGGAAGGGCAACTAGACAGACAGAAAGACTACCATCTTCTGTCCCAGGAGATGTCCACTGTCACAGGGATAAGCATCAACCAAAGCAGCAGAGACAAAAGTTAAATGAGTAAATAAATAACATACAGTAAGAGGGAACATAATTCTCTGTGTGATTGCTTTCCTAATGCAAGGCTGTGAGTGTGTTCCCTAGAATCCATGTGACAAAGAGCTGGGTGCTGGTGGTGCCAGACAAGATGGATGGAAACAGCCAGAAGTTGTCTTATGCATGCAACTACTGGGCAGATAAGTCAAACCAGGGTGAGGCATTCTTTAACAGTTCAGTCACCTCCCTAGCCATGTTAGTACTTCCAAATTGAGTGATGAAGCTATACACAAGGAAAGCCTCTCTCACCAGAGCAGAGAATTCCACAAAAATGGGGGCTTGGACTCCATCATGCATACAAATTGACTAGGGTGTGCATTAAATTTTGGAGAAGCACTTAGTTTAAGATGGGACCAAAAATAGTTCTTCTGTAATGACAGGGATGACAATCAAGTCCCAGATCCACACTAGAGTTTTAGAGGGAGACTTTTGTTGTTGTTGTTGTTGTGATGGTAGTGGTGGTTGTTGTTAATGTGGTATTGGGGGGAGGTGTCTGTCTTTCTGTCTGTCTGTGTAAACTAGAGTGCCGCGCTCAAGAACCATCTCCCTTCATTTGTATTTTATATTACCACTTATAGACCCAGAGCTTGCCAAGGATAGTAGCCACTAGGGAAGCTCTGGGGTTCCCTATCTCTACTATCCCAGCTCTACAAGCACCCAGATTTTTGGTTACATGGATTCTACGGAGCACACTCATGGCCTTGCACTAGCAAAGCAATCATTTTGCCAACCAACCCATAACATCAGCCCTGGGTCAGACCAAATTGAGAAGATACAGAGTACTTTCTGCCTCTGGATATTACATGAAGAACAGATCAATGAGGCTGGGGACACAGGTGAGTCCTAATAGACACAAACCAAAAGGAAAAAGAGCACCTCTGTGCAAGAAGGAACTGAAGACCAAAGTCACGAGGAGGCTACGTACAGGCTGATTTCCATAACCTCAGGCCTTCATTATTACCTTTATGTGTCAGTCACCCAGACATACCTGGCAGAGCCCACATTCAAATTAATAATTATCTGTTTGCAAACTCTTTTTTTACTCCTCTTTAAACAATCAAATCTCTTATTTCACATACTCAGGATATAGTCAAAAAGAGATGAAGAATTTAAAGAGAAGCCATTTTTATATCCCATGAAGCTTGACTGGGTAATTAAAGAAAATCCAGTACAAGGTTACCTTCCAAACTCCAACTGCATAGAGATCTAAGCTAAGAGGCACAGCCAAGGCACAGAGGTCTGCATGTAGTCATTTTCCCAAACCAGTCCTGCTCTAAAAGACATCAATTACATCCCCAAATCTCCAGAGGTCAAGTGACCTAAGACACCAGAAAGAAAGTCAAGGAATGCTAAAGCTTCTATGAACTTGAGTTTATTTATTAGATTCACATTCTTACTATGTCTGATTTCACCCTGTACCCATCACATACCAAGAAAAATTGAGCAAATATTACTTAACATTCTACTTGTAGTGCTTTTTTTTTTTTAATTACAAAGGAGTGGTTTAAAGACCAATGAGTTTCCATAGCGAGTTTGCCAGCATCACCAGGGAAACCAGTTAGCCATATTTACCAAATAAGGCAAGTTTTTTCAGTGCCTGGAATCTTTCTACAGTGAGCTCACTCTACCCCTCCCTGGCTTTCTACAGTCCTCACAGGTCCTGGTCATGGCTCCTACACACTCCATAAATCAGGAAGCTCCCATACAGATGAGGGAGGCATGTCTCCAGGGCTCAGCTGGCTTGTTTTCAGATCACTCCTAGCTGTATATAGAAGTGTAAGAGGCAAAATACAGCCCAACTTCACAGCAGTAAAGATCACTATTAAACTAAAGCCACTAACAGAATTAGTGAGAGCTTTTTGCTCCTGTGCACACATATGGCAGACTTTACCTCACAGTTCTCAGTGTAGTTCCCAGCTGAAACTCTTGCTAATTTTCCACTCATGAGTCTACACACGTGTCCACTGATTTATAATTTTTTAACAAATGACTCCATTCACTTGCTCAATTTCAAAGAAATAATTTTCCATTTTTAACTGTTTCTGTATAGAAAACTGGTACACAAAGACAAAATTTCAGCCTACAATGTATCTATTAAATCTATGGCAAAAACTATCACCTTTTTACCTAACATTCACAGTATTATAGAATGAGTTTTCTACTATATTTGGCAATTCAGGTCGAGATATGAAACCTGAATGCCACAAATACAGAGTGGTTTTCATGTGACTATTTCAAGACAAACAGTTCTGCATCTTTCTCTTCTCAATGGTCTGTGCCCAACCACACCCAGGAACAGCAAATCAGAAGTTTGTTTTAGAGGAAATATTTCCATAGAAATAAATACCACAGAAGTAAGGAAATCTGCTGTTTGTGTTAAAATATGAGTTGTAATCAACAATGTGCAAAGTTACACCCAAGTTTATCTTTCTAGAAATGCTGTGGTCTCCAAGCATAAAAACCTTGTGCTTTGAGTATGGTGCATATTGCTCATAGGTGCTTGTGTGGAAAGCTTGGTTCTAGTCTGGTGGAGTTGAGAGAGAGGAAAACATTTTAAAAAGTGATTAGGTCTTTGAAGGGAATTCATGGGGCTAAGATTGTAGCTTAGTGGGTAGAGTGCTTGCCCATCATGCAGGATGTCCTGGGTTCAGTTCTCAGAAAGGCATAAACTGGGCATTCTAGCAGACACTAGCACTCCAGAGGTATAGGCCGAAAGATGAGAAGTTCAGGGTCTTCCTTGGCTAAAAACGGAATTTGAGGTCAGCCTGAGCTACACAAGACTCTGACTCAAAAAGGAGCAGGAAGCAAAGCAAAGAGTACACTGTTCACTGCCTTAGGAGAGCAGAAATTCACAGTCAGGGTACCTCCCCGAAATCTCTCTGGCTTACCCCCTTATAGAGGTCTCCTTTCTAGTCCTGCCTGCTTCTCATCTCTGAATGTGTCATGAGGCCTCTCCAGCATCATCTCTTTGAGATCTCCCAGACATTAACCAAATAAGCTTCTTTGTTTTGTAAGGCAGCCTCAGGTACTTTGTTAATTCAGAGTAGAAAAATAAAGATGGCGAATCACTGCACAAATATTAAGTCTGAATGTATTACTGAAATGACAACTGGAATTTATTTTAAGATGCAATCTTTTGTGGGTTTCTTATTGTGTTTTGTTTGTTTGTTTGTTTGTTTGTTTTTTCAGTAAGGAGCCAGGGAGTAAATACTTCATTCTTTCTGGGCCACACGCTGTCTTATACAACTACTCTACTTAGCTGATAGAATAGAAAAACTTAGAAAGCAGACAAATGAATGATACTAGATTCCAACAAAGATTTAATTTCTGGGTACTAAATCTGGCTTTCATGAAATTTTCACATGATAGAAAATATTATTCTTTAAATTATAACAAAATTAAGAGATATACTAACTGTTCACAGCTCATGGGCCCCACACAGAGATGGGTAATTTGTTTGGTCTATAGCTTTCAACCTATACCTTAAAAAACAAAATTCATGTTTAGGACAATCACAGGAAACAACTGTGACCTTTAATTCTACAAGGAGGAATTAAAAAGAGAGAGCAGGCACGCCAGGTCCATCATAGAGATTCCATTACCATATCCCAGATGACACAGATGTCACACTCCTTTTGCTAAAAGCATCCACAGAGCAAGAAACAGTGCCATGTGATTGTTTTTAAAGGCAGCTGTAGTTTACTTCCTGAATGCCTCCCAAAGCCCCACTATACATTTGATACCAGTCTGTAGTACTATTGGGAAAAGAAGGAAGCTTCAGGAAGTAGGGCGTCATTGAAAGAACTTAGGTAACTAGAGGTGTGTTCTTGAAATGGTTCTTGGGACTCTAGACCTCCCCCTTCTTCAGAAGAGAGCCCCTTCTTCTGCCACCCATCCTTTGTCATGTGTGCAGCCCTGTGGCAGGACCAAAGGCAACAGAGCCAGGAGACTACGAACTGAACTCCGAAACCACAGCCAAATTAAATGAAAGAGGAAAGGCTGATCTCAGGCACTCGTTATAGTAACAGAAAACCATGGCACAGTAGGGACCTGTGCAGACACACAAAGAAAAACAGTACAGGGACAGAGAAAGATGACACATCATGAAACCCGAGACCCAACATCAAGTGCCAGGAAGACAGAAGACTCCAAAAAGTCAGAGCAAAGACAACCATGACCTGAAAGAAGCCCAAGTGCCCTTCTGCCTGTACATGCCTAGCCATGAACTCACTTACGTGTATCACACACACACACACACACACACACACGCACGCACGCACGCACGCACGCACACACACACACACACACACACGCACACACGCGCACACACACACTGACTTCTAAGAGGGCTTAGTTACTTCATGGATTGTATGACACTGGTGATTTATATGTTTAGTTTCAAACAGTACAACTAACAGCAGTGAGCAGTTAGCAAGCATACTTGCTAAATTATGGTATAAACCATATTACTTAATGTGGTTCATATTTTTAAAAACTTAAAAACAAGAACAAAAGCTCCAGTCCTCCAGTGTGCAGGAAGCACCTCAGACATTTCACAAATGTTCTCAACTGTGACAGTTCCTCATTTCTCAGCCTTCTGCTTCAACTGGGAGGTTAGTTCCCCTTGGTTCTGATTGGAAATCTTCAAGCAGTTCTATTTGATTTTGCTGTAGTTTTTGAGACAGAGTTTCATGTAGCCCAGGTTGGCTTCAAACTCCCTGAATCTAACTCTTGCCTTGAAAATACTATTCCTCCAGTGTCTACCTCCCGAATGCCAGGACTATTAAATGCATGTGCTTTCCCACTCATGATTCTGCCAGTCTTAGACCTGCATCTGATAGATACCAACATGCCACAGGCCTCTGCCAGCCCCACTGATCATCAGAATGGATTTGTTCTTCCCCAGTGTTTAGGGAATAGTCTGCTCTGTGTGTAGCATTAAAGCTGCTCCGTCATAGCTCTTGATTTCCAACATTTGCTATTACCGTGAGTGTGCTGAGGATAGCAACACAGGCTATCTGCGTGCTCTTGGGGCTAAGAATGAAACAGCTCAGTACTCTCTGCAGAACATTTCAATGTCTAGGACAGATGACCGCATGCTAATAAAATTTCCAATGACTCAGAACTGGGGAAGGAGGACAGCCTGGACATGATCGTATCTATATGCCAAGGGTCTCAGGACTTTGGAATAAAGAAACTGAAAGTTTATAAGAATCTCACCAAAATCTCTGCTAGGCAAGAGGTGAAGGGAGCCTAATTTCAAGGTTTCTAATATTCTATTTTTATCTCATTAAACAATGTGATGAATTGCATTACATGGACACCTGTTTATTTCACTTTGGATTTTTATGTCTGTGCACATGCGTTTAATTGCTGTCATTGTATGTGTGCGACTTTGCATACAGAAGGCAATCTATGGAGTGTTTAGTTCCCACTGAAAGCAAAGATTTAAGTTTAGCCAGGAGAGGTAGGAAACTTCTTCAATCCCAGCACTTGGGATGCCAGAGCAGACCTTTCTGTGCGACTTTGAGGCCAGCCTGATCTACATAACAGCCTGGTCTACATAGCAAGTTCTAGGCTAGCCAGAGGCACATAGTGAAACACTGTCTCAAAACAAAACAAGCATTCCAAAATTTGTCATCACTCTCCTAGAATTGCCAAAGGAACTAGGTTTGTTACAAAAAAAAAAAAAAAAAATCATTGCAAGAAAACAAGTTTGATTCCTATCTAAGTCCTAACCACTAAAAAATGCAGATAAATTTAGTATATTGCAGTATTTCTCAAGATCTCTCACAGCACAAATACCACCATGACGTCAGCAAGGCTCCACTGTCATATAACCAACTACAACTTATATATATATCACATGTAAATGGTTCTAGCACTTTAAAAAATTATGTATTGGACCTAAAAATGGATCAGAAGGATAAAACAAAAATAAAACTTGTGGGAACACTTAAAATATTCCTAAGTATGGGAATTCATCCAGTGATCTACGGCATTGCTCACAGGAAAAAGACAGTAGTAATTACTTCTATAATTTAGGTTTAATTAAATGATAATATGAGCACCTAATTTCTTGTTTTACTTAAATTAAAAAATGTTCAGCAGGGTAGCTTTGGATTATAATCTAATTCTGAACACTAGCTTCATAGATAGCTCTGCTTTGTCAATGACTAATACAAAAATTCAACACATCAGGACATAATGTGTCTTTCGAATTTTTCTTTTTTGTACTCGTGTTCCTATCATGCATGGATATGTATCACATGTTCCAGAGTCCTGGGAGGCTGGAATGTTGCATCCTTGCAACAGGAGGTTTTGAGCCACCTGTGTGTAGGTGCTGGGAATCTAGGTCTTCTGCAAAGGCAGCAAGTGTGCCTAACTGCTGCACTGTCTCTTCAGACTCTGTGCGAGTCTGGACGGTTACATTTGTCTAACGCAGAGACAACTTTCTCTTCAGGTGATGTCATCTGGCTGGTTTTAGTGGTAGTGATGAGGACAACCATGGGAGGCCATGCTTACCTCTGAGTTACTGGCAATGCCTCTTAATCTCTTGGCGTTTCAGGTGAGTAGTGTAAAAACAATAGTGGCTTCTACTCTAAAGCTGCTGTGTGGGCTAGGGCTTTGCAGTTGTGCAGTGTATCTTTCCCAAGCAATGTCCATCCAAGATACACTTGAGAACCACATTTTATCAACCTCTGTGATCAACGCAGGTATGTCTCTTCTATGATACAACGTGATATGTGCTGACCTGCTCAGTTAAAACCCACATAACAGTAACACCTACTAACAACTCTGAAATAAAAGCAGGGACCTTCTTGGCCCTTACTATGTAAAAACAAACTCAAGTTCAGAAGATAGTTTTTAGTTAGCGAGACTCTGATTTCATGTTTGTGTACTAACATAAAATTTATTTCTAGAACCTCACTCTTCAAATGATCTCATGCATTACTAATTTTGATGAATAAAGAAAGAAATATTTTTTGCATTTACCAAAATATGTTGGTGTTTTTGAACAGTCATGTGAATTCGCTCGTCTGTGTTTAAACTCTGAGCCCACCTCGGCCCATTCGCTTAACTTCTACATTCCTTACCTAACAGCTTTCTGTCTCTGGTGCTGACTGTGAGGAGGGATGAGTGTACGTGTAAAGTGCTTAGGAGGGTGTTTGCTTATTTGTTATTATTTACAAATATAACCAATTACTAGCAATCAAAACTTGGCAGCTTCAAACATGTATTATGCTCTCCTGATGAAGGTGCAGTCTGTATTTCTCAGTGAGCTCCCCTCTGGGGGAACAGTGAAGAGAACATAGCTCCCCACACCAGCAGTCTTCTCACTCTTCTAGGCTCCCATACTGCTCTACAGAAAACTCCTTTGTGAAATATTCAATTCTACTATTAGCAAGTAGAGGATTATACAAAATACATTTGAATTACCAAAATCTTAGGTGCAGCCAAACCTCCTCATTTCAAACTCAGCTAGTTAATATGATTCCCTAGCTGGTCTCTGGGACCTTCAGCACACACAAGATGTGCAACCTGACTACTTTTTTGAGAAGTCCAAGCTAAGATACTGCTATAACTCAATTGTTAAGAACAGGTATTGAAAGCCGGGCGTGGTGGCGCACGCCTTTAATCCCAGCACTCGGGAGGCAGAGGCAGGCGGATTTCTGAGTTCGAGGCCAGCCTGGTCTACAAAGTGAGTGCCAGGACAGCCAGGGCTACACAGAGAAACCCTGTCTCGAAAAACCAAAAAAAAAAAAAAAAAAAAAAAAAAAAAAAAAAAGAACAGGTATTGAACAGGGCATGGTGGCACTCACTTTTAATCTTAGGACTTCAAAGGCAGAGGCAGGTGAATTTCTGTCAATTTGAGGCCAGCCTACTCTTACAAAGCAAGTGCCAGGATAGCGAGAACTACACAGAGAAACCCTATAAGGAAAAACTTGAAAAAAAATGAAAGAAAAGAAAGAAGGAAGGAAGGAAGGAAGGGAGGGAGGGAGGGAGAAAGGGAGGGAGGGAGAAAGGAAGGGAGGAAGGAAGGACACATATTGCTCTTTCAGAGAGAGGTCCTGTACTAAGTGCCTAGTATCCATGTCAGATGGCTAACGGCCATCTATCACTCCAGCTCACTGAGTTATAAAGCCCTCTTCTGTCTTCTTTGGGCAATTGCACTTACATGGACATACCCACACAGAGACCCATACTCTAGTATCATTAAAAATAAAACTTTAAGAAAATAATGTCAACAAAGAGACTTGCAGATAGATTTAGAATGCTACTAAATGACTTCCTATCTGCCTATAGAACTCAGATATGATGATTAACTGGAGAAAGCTCCACTGGGAAGCCATGAGCAGCACATGGAAACCAGACCAGACCAGTATCTACACGGCCTATCGACAACGGAGAGAATGTAAGACCCAAGCTACCAAACCCGCACTGTGAACCATAAACCACCTCCCTCCAGATTACTCTCACCACATGTCTACGATTGCCCACTGCACTGCATGGAGAGATCACAAGGTGAACAAAAGCCTTATCACTCAGAACATCAACAATTCTCCCAGATTATCTAAAGCCACGTATATACATAGGACAACAAAGCACACTATAGCCATTTTTCACATGGACAGACTCTGTGGCTGTGACATAATTCTGGCAGTTCTGCCTGGATTTCTCTTCTAGATGCTACAAACTAAAGTAACATATGCAAGGCACATTTAAAAATAATAAGCAAATGTTCAGAGACAGAACTACTACAGGCAGAGCAAAAGGATGTTTGTGCTCTGTTATAGTCTTCAACATGAAGTCAATGTAGAAGAATGGAGTTCAACTTTGCAGTGACTACCATTGCATTGTTTATCTCTGTATTCAAATCATAGAAAAATGTTCACATGCCTTCCATCAAACTCTCTCAGAAATGAAAATCAGCATCTTCAAAAGCATTTCTCTCCAAAGTGAAAGCAGCTTTCAACTTTTATGGCCAGGACTTTTGTAGTTCTTTTCTCTAGAAAAGTAGTCAGTGTGGAGCATCTAGTGCGTGCTAGAGATTCCAGGGACCAGTCAGGGAATCATATTAACTACTTGAGTTTGAAGTGAGGAGCTTTGGCTGTACCTAAGGTTTTTGGTAATTAAGTTGTATTTTGTATAATCCTCTACTTGCTAATAGTAGAATTGAATATTTCACAAAGGAGTTTTCTGAATTGCAGCACGGGAGCCTTGAAGAGTCAGAAGATTTCAGGTGTAGGGAACTACATTTTCCTCCCTGCATCCCAAGAGGGGAGCACACTGAGAAATGATCCCCAGGACTCTGTAAAGTCACTTCTATTTCAATTACAGCTATGCATTCTGGTTTTTAAAAATTTTTTTTTTCTGAGACATGTGGTTGTTGAGTAAGATTCAGGTGAATCCAGATGCTGTGGCAGACACCTGTCATGTTAGCATTCAGGAAGCTGAAACAAGAGCACTTACTAAACTCACAGTTTGCCCGGAAACAAAATCAGGTATCCGGTCAATCTGGAAAGCAGAGCAAGATGCTGTCTTAAAAGAAAGGAAAAGAAATGCAGAGCTGTGTCTACCCTTACCGTTGGAATCTCCACATGAACAGGAAGTGGAGGAGAGGCTGTGGCTTTGCCTTGCCTCTGTTCCCTCTGGATGAGAGAAGAGATTTCCAGCACAGTCAAAGACAAACAACATGAGTCATTTTATTTAAAAAAAAAAAAAAAACCCAAAGGCTATGATTCATCTAGCTCTGTAAGAATGCTTTTCTGGCTACATCTACACACTGGGAATCCTTTCTAATAGTAATTGTTAATTGTTTTGAATCCCTACTTTCAGTTCATGTTTGCAGAATATAATCCAAGAATGTCATGAGATAAATTAAACCAAATATTCCTCAGCCCGCTAACACGTGTAAGAGGTCAGGCATACAATAGAACTCAATTCTTCATATGCTATCAGACCAAGAACCTTCCAATAAATACATCCATGACAGCTGTTTACAGATAAGCCTTCTAATCTCCAGATACACACAAAAAAGCAGGACCCATCTCCTGTCCTCTAGTCCAATCACCTATCATTAATCTTCCTGAATGCCTCTCTCTCTGGCACAGCCTGCCTCCTTCCCACAACTGGAACTCACTAAGAGCCCAACTTTCCACAGTGGAGGATCAGGTGTCTCATGCTCCACGGAGGATACAACAGAATAAGTCTGTGGTCAGTCAGGGCTCTGATCTACTTAAGCTGAGCAGGATCATCAGGCTATGAGGCCAAAGACACTTGATTCAGCATTTTCCACTTCTGTTCATAGGATAAACAGGCTGGAGAGTCCGCTGACTGCCATGGAAGACTCTAGGCTCATCCATATCCTGGTCTTCCCATCCCAGCTGGCTAATTGGCCCCAAAATGCTTGGGAAATTCCACTGGACAGACTGAACAGTTGCAGTATTCTTTGGATAATTAGGTTTACAAAGCAAATAAGGAAATCTCCATATAAAGAAGCAGTGAAGCAACAAATAAGATGGACACCCTCATGTATGGTTGCTTCCTATGCCCAGAAGAAAACAACAAATAAGGTGGACACCCTCATGTATGGTTGCTTCAGACTCCCAGAAGAAAACAACAAATAAGAAAGATACCCTCATGTATGGTTGCTTCCTACTCCCAGAAGAAAACTAACATACATGTAACTTTAGAAAGGGATAATTGCTTTTTAACTCTCTTTTCCCTTTACTGAAGATCTCTTAACAATTCAGAAGGAAAAGTATGAGGCACATAAAACAGAATCAACATGATAGACAGACAGGTATTCCTAGCCACAACATCACTGGTTTTATATTTAACACCCCAGTAAGTACTTGATGGCATAATATCCCCATTTGTATCTGTAGTTGTTCTGTCCAGTGACTGAGATATTCACAAAACAAAACAGTGGGTGTTACTGCTCCTGTTTCAGTAGGTGAACGCTGCTGTGTAAGTCTTCCAGGGAGAAAGCAGCAATCCATAGCTGAAATCACCTCTTGCAGGATGGACTGGCAAATGTGGCATGTGCTAAACCTAGGAGAGAATGCCTCGTGAGGCTCACAGATACAGTTTCAGAAACACAGAGGAAGCAGAGCACTTGCATTTCTAGGCTTTGCTTGAGGACCACACCCCTGATGTCCACTCATTATCCCTTTCACTCTGGGTCACAATCTTCAGTGCATTCTCTCTGGCTTTAGAGTCTGTTATCCAGCAAGATGTAAGGGACATGGGGTATGGATCGTGTCTCTCTTGTTTACAGCTGTGTTCCTTAATCTTATCAAACACTAAACTTACCAAGTAAGGCAACCATGAGAAACATAAACATTTGCTGAATTAATTAGCAGAAAAGGTTCTGACTCATTCTTTATGTGAAAATTGGTGGAACAAAGCTCTAATTCAAGCCAAACACTGATAACTTATTATGGGAAACAAGGCTAAGAAGTATTCAGTCCCATGAGAGGGAAAAATGTCTCTTGTCAAAGAAAAAAGAGTGTTGGCAAAGGGGCTGAGTGAGGACATCTGCTTCCTGATGCTGCCATAGGACATAAGGCATCAGTAGGAGTTCAAAGAGGAGAGGGCAAGGCATACCCCAGAAGAGAGAAAGACATAAGCAAAAATACGAAATGCTCAGGTGGGGCACTTGGAGGAAGAAAAGCTCCCACCTATGTCTGTTGATCTGTGCCCTGACATGTAACTATGGGCCAACTCAAGGACAATATCATTAGGATTAAATCTTCTGTTAATGTCACAACCACTGAAGCTGTCCTGGGAGGAAGAATGACATGATCCAATAGGACAGATTTTGTTGGCAGATAAAAGTGGGGGGTTGCTGAACAAACAGTCAGACATGCCATTACTTCAGCCAGAAAGGATGGAGGGGACGGGAGGAAATAACACTACAGGTTGTCATAGATTGACTACAATGAAGTCCAACACAGAAGAGCAAAGATAAATGCAGGAGGGGCTGTGCTAAAGAGCTCCATGGGAGGAGAGAGAGGGTAACCCAAAAGTGATATGATAGAAGTACATGGGACACATATTGAAAGTTGTCAAAGAATAACATTTACAAAAAAGAATGTGGAAAAATAATCTTCCTGGTGTAAAATCCTCACATTCTAACTGTGTACATGGTGTTGAGCAAGGGCAGGAAATGGAAATCTAAGATGGTGGAGTTCCATGAGATGGTCCATCAGGTACCCACTGCTAAGGTTGACAACCTGAGTTTAATTCTTATGACCCACACAGTAGAAGAAGAGAAACAATTCCTGTAAGATATCCTCAGATTTCCACATGCTCACTATAGGGTATGCATGTGTAGGGATACACAAATCAGCAAATAATAACTGAATATGTGAATGTAAGTTTCAAGTCAATTTTTAAAATAGGCTCAGAAAAATTGCAGCAGGTCCATACACAATGTATAGCAACTGAAAGACTTTCTGTCAAATATATTTAAAGTTTTTAACACAAATAAAATCATGAAAATATGACAAAAAATAATTTTTAAAAAGTCCTTTCTGAGTTTTGATAAAATTTTCAGTATATAGTGACCTAATGTTTTATTTTATCTCCAGTAAGAAAAAGTCTTCTTTTATTTTACAAACCCCAATCCTTATCCTCTCTGCAAAAAAGTCAATTCCCAACCATCGCAGGAGCAGGAGGAACCCACATAACATACACACATGTTATCTATTTAGTAGAAGAATAATATCATTTATTTTTAAAAAAGAATTCCAGTCTTTGTAATAGGCTTTCTTAAAAAGTATTAAAATGATGTCATTTTAAACATACAAAATATTTAAAAATTCAAAATATTTTCAACAAGTCATAATTTCAAAATATTAACATCGGAGATTATATCACCTTTAATTAGCAGGATAATATCTAAGGAACAAGGAAAAAAGTCACACTTACTTTAGCTGCACCGATCTGTTCTTTTCGAAATTTCTCAAGGGGTGCAATTAATACATCATTAGCATTTTGAATCTGAAAATAAAAATGCACATATATTAAACTCTATTACAATTTCATGTAAATAATACTGAAAAATGGTCTCCTTCATTTAGCTTATTGAATGCAGTTTTTGTCCTCAAATCTATTTCTATAAAACTTAAACTTCATGTCTTATTGTATTTTTTGCCTGATAATGGAGTGGGTTTCATGTATGATTTCCCTCAATACTAACAAAAATGCAAAATAATATAAGTAAATTACTGAAACTGTTTTGAATGTTTGTATTTCTTCTATATTTTACTAAGAAAACAGCATTTTGAATACTAAATTTACAAATACTTTCATTACACTGATTCAATGTCATCATCCTAAAACTGGCACAGCTCTTCCACTTGCCAGTAGCTGTTAGAATCCCACAAATACAGGGGAATAAAAGGCTCATCTCATGTCTTCTCTTACCTAATGAGTTTCTTTGCACGTGGGATTTGCCTAAAGGCTCTGGTGATATTTCCACCCAAACAAAAACAGTATCTGATTTCATTTCAACACAGATCAGTTTATCTCCATGTTCCAAGTGGCGAGTTGTTTGAACTTTAAATCAGATAGATTGCCCAGTGTGGGTGGGTAAGAATACTACAGGGGAGGCATAAGATACAAGGGTGGGCACTGTACAAACAGAGGCTGAAATACACACACACACACAAACACACAGACACATACTGATAAAAAACCACACACAAACAGACATACAAATATACACACACATAAATGTACACACAGACTTACACAAACAAACAAACACACATACACATCTTTCAAAAAATAAGGAAAAGAAGGACCAGCAGCGAAATTAGTGATGCCTTCTCTCCCTGCACTGACCTATATGATTTGTTCTATATGGGGCAAATGAAAATCTGAGGAGGAAAAAAGAAACTACTTTTCACATTGGCTCACTTAAACATATTTGTTTTTATTACATATTTTCCTCAATTACATTTCCAATGCTCTCCCAAAAGTCCCCCATACCCTCCCCCCCACTTCCCTACCCACCCATTCCCATTTTTGGCCCTGACATTCCCCTATACTGGGGCATATAAAGTTTGTGTGTCCAATGGGCCTCTCTTTCCAGTGATGGCCTACTAGGCCATCTTTTGATACATATGCAGCTATAGTCAAGAGCTCCGGGGTACTGGTCAGTTCAGAATGTTGTTCCACCTATAGGGTTGCAGATCCCTTTAGCTCCTTGGGTACTTTCTCTAGCTCCTCCATTGGGAGCCCTGTGATCCATCCAATAGCTGACTGTGAGCATCCACTTCTGTGTTTGCTAGGCCCCGGCATAGTCTCACAAGAGACAGCTATATCTGGGACCTTTCAGCAAAATCTTGCTAGTGTATGCAATGGTGTCAGCGTTTGGAAGCTGATTATGGGGTGGATCCCTGAATATGGCAGTCTCTAGATGGTCCATTCTTTCATCACAGCTCCAAACTTTGTCTCTGTAACTCCTTCCATGGGTGTTTTGTTCCCAATTCTAAGAAGGGGCACAGTGTCCCCACTTTGGTCTTCATTCTTCATGAGTTTCATGCATTTAGCAAATTGTATCTTATATCTTGGGTATCCTAAGTTTTGGGCTAATATCCACTTATCAGTGAGTACATATTGTGTGAGTTCCTTTGTGATTGTGTTACCTCACTCAGTAACCCTAACCCTAACCCTAATCCAAAAAAAAAAAAAAAAAAAGAAGGGCGTGGTGGCTCACGCCTTTAATCCCAGCGCTTGGGAGGCAGAGGCAGGTGGATTTCTGAGTTCGAGACCAGCCTGGTCTACAAAGTGAATTCCAGGACAGCCAGGGCTACACAGAAAAACCCTGTCTGGAAAAACCAAAAAAAAAAAAAAAAAAAAAAAAAGAAACATATTTGTTTAAACATATATAGCCATACTTAAACATATGGTTTTTCCATGAGTTTAAAAACCATATATAAAATGCCAATATAAGATTTTTATTTTTACTTATTTCACTTAATTTCATAACTTTGGTTGGTCTCTACTTGAGATAAACTTGTTTTTTTAAAACCTCTGTGTGTGTGTGTGTGTGTTTCTGGAACTTTGGACACACATATTCATGTGGAGGTAAGAGAGAAATCTTGGGTGTTGAAGGATGAAACCCATCCGCAGTAGAGGAACTGAAGAAGGAACTGGCTAAGACTCATGTAGCTATTCAGAGGATCTTGATACCCATCTCCAGCATCAGGAGCTTATGACTGACTACCTGAAACTCCAGAGGATCTGAGACCTTCTTCCAGGCTGTGCATAAACCCACACATGTGCACAAACTCACACAGAGACAGACATATGCATCAATATTTTTAATTAAATTTAAAAGGGAAAGATACTAAAGAAAGGAGGAATGATCAGAATAACATGAGCATGCTTGGGTAAGTACCCTTTGCACAACAAATGCTCATGAAGGCTTTCACAGTGCCTAGATTAAAGCTACCATTTGCTAGGAGTGAACTCAAACTTGTAAACACTCATCTGAAATGTATTAGGAACTCAAATGGTAGACAGACCCAGCCTCGTCGGTCTCTTAGCGCAAAAACTGGTAATCCTGAGACTCCTCATTCCTAAGCTCTTTAAGGTGTTCAAAAATCCACATGAGAAAGTGTTTTAAGTTGTTAATATGATTTGGCACATGCCAGTTTCTCAGTTCACATGGGCTTCTCCATCCCCTGCAGTCACTTAATTTTCACAAACTATTTAAAAATGATTTTCTGGAGTGAATGAATTTGAAACTCATACTAATTTAAAAAGCATTATCTATCAGGGCACTTACACCAGATCATAAACTTCAGTGTAATTTTTCCTTTAAACTATTGTAACATTTTGAGATTTTTGCATCTTGAGTGGACATGTGAAGTCAATGGCTGCTGTTCATAATATGTGAATGTAAATTCAAGAGATTCTGATACAAAGGTCAACACAAAAGGTGGCTAAGTGATTTTACACCCAGCTTTGGCTATTTCTAACCCAGGTCTTTGCATACTTCTAGGGAATGTGGGGTCTCCTTTCTGCATACTCCCAATCACATGTATGGAATTATTCAATTATGTTCTAAGCCATGGACAAAACATGGAAGGTGTTAATATTGGGGAAAAATTGAAAGACACTGTTATTTATGTAAAACAAAGAAAAATGGTGCTCAACATGGCAAAAACCCACTAGTTAATTTGTAAAAGAGGGTGTGATTTGGTTGACCGAGCTTACCATTATCTTTGTTTAATCTAGAGAAACACAATTTTGTTTCACACAGAACTCTTCCTCCCCATATCAACAAAGCAAAAGAAACAAGAAACAACAAAAGATCTGCTGAAGTTCCTTCCAGAAGTACAGCTCAAGTCACAGAGTTCAGGTGGATGTAGACTCTGGTTCTGTGAAATGTCTGATTTGGTATGGCTTTGCTGGGTTACTTTAAGAAAAATACAAGGACAATCTTAATGTTATCTTGATAAATATTGGTAAAACTTTAAAGTCTTAGAAATACCTTACTTGACATGTCATTTATAACCCTTATTAATACCAAGCTTTTGGCTTTATTTTTATAGATATTGGCTCATAGTTAACATTTAAAAATATTTTACCAATGACTCCACTTATTTTCAGTACAAGAGAAGTGAATCAGATCAAAGACCCACGCACCCTTCCCTGTGTGAACTTAGTCGGCTCTCTTCCTATTCCCTGATGCTATACAACATTGAATGAATTCCTAAATCTTAGTCTAATGAAGATGAGAATAGAATTTCATTTCATAGCTTGTTTACAGAATGAAATCTTTATATTTATGTCTGTCGTATGTGTATTAAGATGTATAAAGCCTTTACTCCTCCCTTTAAATCCACTGTCATGCTAATTTTTACAGAGCCCTGCAACTGTGGGATAAGCTACATTAAACCAAGACACTATTTCTTTTCGGTGTCCGAAGTGATTCTCGTAATCAGTCACAGTGATTGTCTGACATCACTCAAAAGCAAAGGATGCCACTATTTTAATGTGATTAGAAGTAAAGAGTGTCCAAAATTGCTGTTACTTATTTCCCTATACATACATGATACAATTTCCTACAGAGCTTGGGAGATCTAGTGTTAGTTTTCAAGAGTAACTGGTTCCTACTTTTCACTGCTGGGATGTTGTTTGTCAAACAAGAGTCACTGAATGAGAGGAATCTTAAAGATCCTTACATTTTTACTACCATCCCCACCCCTATGCCTGGCTGGTTAAAAACCAGTGCTCTTGGCTCTTTCCATAGTTCTTCACTAACTGTAATGACTGTACTATACTATATGGCAACTTTCTAAGTAATAAGAAGATGTTACTACCTCCCACTTGCATATACCAAAAGCAGTCACAGATCTGAAGCAAATCTATAAAGATATTCTATAGCACCCGCCAGAGTAGTTGTTTTAGAAAGCTATAAGAGATGATGTTGTTTACAATAAGAAAACATGAATGTATATACCTCACTGTAAAAGTAATGTCCTGGGAGATATCAATGTTGTAAGTAAATACAAAGGAGTTTTCTGCAGGTACAATGGTAGAGGTACACACAATGCAGTCGATACTGTACAATGTGTCTCCCAGATAAAAATGGACTCTTCTCCTACTGGGTATTTACAACTGGGAAAAGTGCATACCAGGGTGCTTTGGAATGACAAGCCAGCATCCTTCCAGTGCTGTGTCCCAGATCTTTGCCAGTTCTTCTTCTTTAGCATCTTGTCTGACATGGTTGCTGGTAAGGTGTGGGAAGCCACATGTGCCGTTGCAGGGTGGATATCAGGATATCCAGTGCAGGTGTTTGAGCAGGTGAATCAGATTGCCATAAGGGCGTGGAAATCATTGCCCACCTGTGTTGACAGTGTTGCAGAACTCCAGAGAGACAATGAGGCACTGAATCAGGTAAGAGAGGAGCGCTCTCAATTGGTTTGGGAGAGAGGGTCTGTTTGTGTTTCCTCAGGATCATTGATAACAGCTGCAAGTCCCAGAGCGGCTGACCAGAGCAATTCAGGGCAGGTGGAGCTGTGAGGACGTGGATGTTCCTGTGACTGGAGATGCTCCTGCTAGTGAGAACTGAAGAGCTCTGTGTTCCTGAAACCATGCCTTTGACGCATTCGGATGTTTCCTCAATTCTTTACATCTAATGCCAGATTTTAAGCCTTAATGGAACTTGAATAGAACCCATCATTGTTGGCAATTTTACCTCTTGACTTACCTCTGCATTTTCTTACTTTAAGGAATGGGTGGGAGTGATTTTGTTTGGTGCTGCCATATGCTGTGGACTGGTGTTCATGCTCTGGTTGGTATGCAAATTCAGAACCCAACAAAAACGTGACAAGGTGATTATAACTCAGGCACTTTTAGCTATTGAAAACGGTGCCTCCCCTGAAGTTTGGTTATCTATGCTCAAGAATTAGTCGGCATCTGAGTTCTGTGCTCTTGCACCCCACGGATTTATGGATCCATTGCACTGGGATGAGAGAGACTCGACAATCATTGATCAGCCCTTGCACATTGCTGAGGTTTCCTCATTGCACACGATAGGGTGATCATGATTTCCCCACTAATTCATTTTTAAAACTTGGCTGGCCTCTTTAGTTCGCCCTAGGTCATTTAGTAGTTACTGTCACACAGCACTGCGGTATCCAGAGACAGGCAACTTTCCTCATGCACAGATCAACCTAAGACACGGGGCCTGGTGGTGATAGGGTTACCCTATGACGTGTAAGGCTGTGACATTAGAGGAACGACCTAAAACAGGAGCCACGGCGGATGGACATAATTGCACAGGCCTAGTCCAGCCTCATTTTATTAAAACAAAAAGGGGGAGATGTGGGAAGCCACATGTGCTGTTGCAGGGTGATGCTGGCTTCCACTGGCCACCACACATATATAGGCAGTAAAGTTTTCCAAAATTAACCAATCAGATGAGAGACAAGTTAACCAATCAGATGAGAGAGAAGTGAACCAATCAGATGAGAAAGAAGTTAACCAATCAGATGTAGGCATGCAAATGAGGTGGTAAGCATAACCCAAGCACAACCAGTCCGGGTGTGAGACACGCCTCTCCTAGGCCTATATAAGCAGCATCAGTTCTGGGATTGGGGTCTCTTCGCCTCTGCAATCAAGCTCTCCCAATAAATGTGTGCAGAAGGATCCTGTTGCAGCGTCGTTCTTGCTGGCCAGTTGGGCGCGCACAAGAGTAAGGTGTTTCAGAAAACTACAGTAGGGCCCATCTCTTGGATATAGACCAGTTGAACTTTCTACATTACAAATTGCAATCCTTTCCCAGTTATTGTATGTCTTCTAAGTATAAGCTTAGTGGAAAAGCAAAAGCAAAAGAAAAGACTGTGAAAAAGAAAAAGTTATTCAAGCTATCTGGACACCACAGCTAACCAGTTAATTCTTACTTAAATTTAACTTTCTGCTTCAATTTTTGAATATTTAGCCTCTCCACATTCAGGACAGTGTTCTACTGTGAACCCCAACACCCTAGATCTCAGCTGTTTAACTCCTACTCTGACTTAAATTAGTAACATTTTTCATCTATTTTTACTAGTGATGATACTTATTTCCTGCAGGAATATATTGGAAAAAGAAATGTCAGCTTGGAGAACTATGCCCAGGAATCTACTCTTCTTCAAAAAATTAGCAAGGCCATACTCCAGAGTCTAGCACCATGCCCTATGTGAATGATATCAGTTGTGAGCTTATTCCCTGACAATGGCAGCCAGCCTCTGTGCTTCTAGATATTTGACTTCCTCTGACAAGCATGAGCCAAATTGTAGCCTGCTGTTTCCCAATAAAATCACCCATTCCCATATAGTGAAGAGACAGAAAGCCATTCAACCATGAAAGAATCAAGCCAAGAAGGAGAAAGTAAATCACAGGTGTTCATCTAGTTTGATATGAGCTGGTTACAGCACAAGGCTGTGCCAAACAGAACTTTCTAAGTGCTGGAATACTTGAACCAAAAGATACTTCCTTTAGCTTTTGATGCTGTTGCTCTTAATCCAGATAAGTGTGAGGTTAAGCAAAGAAAATTTTTAAGTCAGATGCAGTGCTGCATATTCCAGCACATAGGAGGTTAAGACAAGAGGATGACATTTAAAGTCATCATGGGCTGCACAGTGAGAGCCAGTGTCAAAGCAAAAGTGCTGTTAAAGCCAATACACACTAAGGAAATACCTAAAAATACACCTGTGACTGCAGCGCATGTCTTCTCCTACCCTATCTGTTTTATCATTGTCCCAACAACTGTTTCCTAGAGGATAAATTAAAAAAGATGACATTTTAAAGAAATCCAAGGAAAAAGAATGACGGGCTGCTTTACAGCTAAAAATAACAAGACCTCCAGTTCAAATTAGAATTGGTGCCTTAAAGGCTACTGAAAACATTTAGTCCAAAGATCTGTAACTATGTGTACCTTAATACTTTCTTTCAATTTTGAACAGAGTATTCACTTAAGGTTTTTATAGACTTTTCAAAACGATGCTATGAACTCAAAGGCCATTCCAGAGGAGCTTCATGTACACCATTCAGAACCTGAGTTTTCAAGGCAAAAATAAAAATGCTCTGAGCCCTGCTGATTCTCCTCAGATGACTGAATGGTCATTCCTGCCCAATTCAGGAGAATGGCTCTTTGTAGAAACTGGTAAGGTGACTCTGTCTACTCCTCTAACATTCCAGGGTCCCTTGGACCTGCATGCTTCTAGAGGCGCCGCTATTAGATTCCAGTGCTGTTGTTTGCTTGTTAAGTCTATATGAGGTGGCCAAAGATAAGCCCATAACCGCCAGCTCGGGTATATCAGCACCCCAGGCTCCTGAAAAAGAGACCTCCACCCATCCTCAGACCTTAAGAGCCAGACACGTTGCATTCTGACATGAGTTCATTGTAGCCTCAGGAGTTTTCCCTTTTTTGTGTGCTTTATACCTTAATTGAGTTGAAAAGAAAAATGGCTTTTTGTATGAGGTCAGGAGGGGTGAGTTTCAGCAAATGAATAAATTTATATAATTCAATATATTCTCCAACCTCTACCCCAGTGGCAAATATAATTTAATGTGATTTCTTCTTGTTGATTTAGTGTGTTCTTCCTTCTAGTCATCACAAAGAACACCTTTGGCATGAGAAAATAAAATTGCTCATCTGATTTAAGCTGCTAATTTATTATTTTAAGCAAGTTTCTGACAATCTTTGAAAGCTTGTAGGAAGAAAGAAAATTCATTAAATAAACCCCAGAGTCACAGTGTTGTGACAGCAATTACATCTTAGTAGTTAGATGTTAGCATATTTTAATCAGAATTGTACGATATTTAGGTCATTTTCAATTACTAAAACCTTAAGAAAGATGGTGTGTTGGTTTGTATATCCTTGGACCAGGGAGTGGCACCATCTGAAGGTGTGGCTTTGTTTGAATAGGTGTGACCTGATTGGAATGGGTGTGTCACTGTGGGTGTAGGTACAAGATCCTCACCATAGTTGCCTGGAAGTCAGTCTTCCACTAGCAGCCTTTGGATGAAGACATAGAACTCTCAGCTCCTCCAGCGCCATGCCTGCCTGGATACTGCCATGTTCCCACCTTGATGATAATGGACACAACCTCTGAACCTGTAAGCTAGCCCCAATTAAATGTTGTTTTTTACAAGACTTGCCTTGGTCATAGTGTCTGTTCACAGCAGTAAAACCGTAACTAAGACAGATGGACAATATCACACCGGATGGCAAATTCTTTAAACTCTTTATCACAGTTTTACAGAAACAGGAGAAGGTGCCAGTGAAGAGATGCTGTGTACCAAGAATGTGGAAATTTAGCAAGATAAAGCTCTGTGTAGGAAGACATAACACAACACCACAACACAACACAGAGGCTTTGACCTGCCTCAGAGTAGTGCAGGAAGTCCCAGGAGCTGTGTAGTTCGGGATGTGCTGGAACAGGTTTATGTTATCAACAGCCTTTGGGTCTATGTTACACCATGTCAATCAGCATGTGCTATACATCAGGTTTATCACATGCACACAGCTATACATATATGCCTTGGTGGCAAGGGCTAACCTTTATTCAGGACACTTCTGCCTAGAACTAAGTAAGTATTTCTTTGGAAAATACCAATCTGAAACTGGCAAGCAATGGTTGAAAAAATACTATGTATATATGTGCATGGGGCAGTTCCCAAGCATTGGACCTGAGAATGTAAAACGAAGAGCTGAACAGGCTGTTCCCTCACAGGAGCTGGAGCAGGATTCTGGACTCATAGGTAGCAACATCCCTGAGCAGGACAGAGAATTTTTTCATGGATAAGGTACAATTATTATTCCTATCTCTCAGATAAGGACACTGAAAACCAAATAAACAAAATAATTTACCAGAGACCACTCATACCTCATAAACAGCAAAGCCAGAGCTGGAAGTCAGAGATGGAACAGACTCTAAACTGCAAAGCATCCTTTCAGTGTTCATTAGAACACCCCTCAGAATACATATGCTGCAGGGCCAAAATCAAAGTCCACTTCCTAATACCATTACATGAAGAGCCAATATACCCTAAACCATAATATTTAATAATAGTAATAATTAGAAAACAAAAAAGTCTGTGAAACTTGATTAGTGAGTTCACAGATTGCTGTCAGAAACTCTCAACTTTGAAATATATCTACTCCATTCCCTGTCATAAATCATTTTGAAAGCTACGTCTAGCTGAGTACGTTCCAAAGTACAGGTTCATGTGGTGCTGAAGCCATGTTTATTAATTTATATATATACAAATATATATATATATATACATATATATACACACATATATACACACATAATATGATTTTTAAAAAGAAAAAAATCAATCTGAGTGGACTAATAATGATTTTTCTTGGCTTATGAAGCAGTTGCAATAAAATAGTGGTGAGGTAAGAATCTGCATGGTTGGGAGAGGGGGTGTCTCTCCACAGTTATTCACCCCAAGTAGAAGTATTTCCTATAGGTAAGAATACCAATTAAATTTTAGAAATTAGGGAATATGAATACAACCCACTCTTGGTTCAGTCTCCCTGAAAGAACATCTCCACGAGATTTTTATGTCCCACATTTTCTTGACATAAACATGGGAACCATGGTAATGATAACACCCCATAGGTCAATACAGATGCCTGAGGGCAAGTGCCCATGACATGTGTGCATGTAACATTTCTGTACTCTAACTACTGCTGTAGTGACCAATTGGATGTGAGCATCTGAAAGATCTCCTGAGGATATGGAGAAGAGAAAATAATCTTTCTAAATAAATAATTCCTTAATTAAATTAGCCAACTGATTGAATTTCTGTGTTGTTAAAAACAATAAAAGCAGGGAAAAGTCATCAAAAGTCATCAAAAAAGTCATCAATCAGCTTTTTAATAGAAAACTACAGAAATACATGAACAGCCAAGAGTGGCGTCAGCCCAGCAAATCTACAAACAGAGATATGATTTATTTTGCAGGACTTTTTTTCTTTTTCAACTTTCCCAGGCATTTGAGCACAGGCTCTTAGTCATGACTAGGAATTACCTCATAAATACATTCCATGTGTTGTAACCCTTGTTCCTGGTCTTCTTAAAACCCAGATCTAGCCATAAACTCCCTGCCAGTTTTCCATACTTTCCAGCTGTCAAAATCCTTTCTTGACCAATTAAATGAGAAAACTCTTTTACCTTCTTCTTCAAGATCTAACATCATGAGGAGTATGAGTGATTTGCCAAATGAAACAGATTCTCTTCACAAGAATGACAGGCAACAGAGATACATTCCTTTTCCCTATCTGTGGGACAGAGACCCCAAAGAAAACACAGCTGGCTACTACTACACCATTAACTTCTGACCTCTTTGGATCTTAATCTTCAGCCATAACTGGAATCACTTTCAGATCACAGTGCTAAACTGATGTGTAAAACTGCCTTCCAGGTAACCAAGCTTCTCAATTGCTTTTCTTCTCCGAGACACTCACAGTCTTCCCCACTCATCCAAGTGTTCACAGTACACTGTGGGAAACCCAACTCACCTTGAAGAATCTTGAAAGAAGACAAAACAACAAAATTATTGATGTCTACTTTTTTGTCATCCTGAATAATTAAGAGCTTTAGTATTAACCCCTCAGAGGCTCAGTTCACACACACTGAAAGACTGCTCTCAATTGTGAAACCATTTCTTATCTCATGGCTATCCAGGTCCCCAGACAGAGTCTTGACAACTGGACAATCCTCCATCACTCTGACAGTCAACAATTACAATGTATTTGTAACTTTCTTTAATAATATCCTATGAGATCCTAGTATATGAGTTCTTAATGATATACTTTAACTAGTCTCAAGTTAATTAACCTTGCAATTTAAATGATATAGCCAATTAGTCATATAGCTACATAGATGTGAGATGGAGAATTCAGGAATGAAATAAAACTATTCAGAATGCTACAACCTTCAAAAGACAAATAGCTGTTCATCCCAATGAACACATGAAGACAAAGCTACTAGAGTCAGTGTTTCTGATGCTGTGTCTCCATCCCAACTCTGTCCTGTCTCTTGTCAGGCCAGCATCTAGGTACACATCAGGGCCTTTGGTGTGGGTGAGCTCTCAGGGGTTATCTGCCAGAAGAAAAGGAGTACAAATAATCTCAACTCACATTTATCTCACAGTTCAAGATAAGAAATCCTACACTCTCCTCAGATGTACATGCTTGAACAGCCAGGTGAAGTAAAGACATGCATAGCTTGCCTCTAACTCAAATTCAGTTACTAAGCTTCATGTCTGAAAAGAAGTATCCCACTCTCATGTTATCTCAGGAACTCAGATTCTAATATACCCAGGTTCCATTCTCCTGCCTTGTTCTTTCTAGTGGATGATACCAGAATCAGCAACCTGTCCAAGCATTCAAGTACCACAGCTTCTCCTTCTAGGGCATCTCCATTACCAAAGTATCCCATCATGTCTCTGGGACTGCAGCAGCATCCTATATGCAAACCTGTCAGGATGAACTTACACATACACACACACACACACACACACACACACACACAATTTGGTTTCCCACAGAGATGATGGTGGTATATAAACAAAAAGAGAAATTAATTCCTGGGACCCTCAGAGAAGGAGGTTATCCTGAGCTTCAAAATTTCCTCTCCTCTCACACACTGCAAGCCATTTCTCCTCCCAAATAGAGCCGCCTCCACAGGCTCCAGCTCACACCCATCCTTCCCAGACTCACCTGTCTCACTATCCATCTATTGAAATGTTTCCACCCTAGAAGCCCCAGCCTGTGTTATCTCACAAGTGACCCATCCTTACTGCTCCTGGTTTAAGTCTTAAAAGAATTTCTTGAGATTCAATAGAGACCACCCCACCACTCTAACAGAGTACTGTGGACCTGTCAATATCCCAACCACAATATGGGTGCTTCCTGCTTTCCTTTTAAGTCATGATGGAGTGAAGTTATTAGACAAAAACATCTAAGGCACAGAAAAGACTGGGTACAAGACTAATATTGAATTTCCTATCTTCCTTCTTGTATCTCTCCTGGGTTGAAATTTCTGACCTTTGCGACAACACCTGCTTTATACAGAGTTGGAGATTGGTACAGGGTTTTTATGTACACTAAGCAAGTGAGCTAACTCTTACTAAATTAAATGGAAATATGCTCAGTGTGGGCTTGGCATTTGCACATGCTTACAGCCTTCTCCTAATCAAATTCCAGCTACAGCCTCAAAGAGCATCCCATTTATTCACACACACTAATTGAGTATGGAATTTTTTAATGAGTCACCGAAAAAGGTAAAGCCTGGGACTATAGATTCGTCTTTGTGACTTTTGGGAAAGAAAACACTCTGGCCAGTAATGAATGTAGGTCACCTTCTATTAGGCTGTCAAAGTCTGGGTCTTTCAACATTAACTTCTGGAACTTATAGTTTCTTTATCAATTCTGGTTACCATTTTGGAACTGGATCTTGAATAAGCAGCTGGAATGGGGCAGGGAGACCAGGCATACTAAATGTTATCTGGCAGAGCAACCTGACCCTGGACATTTATTGGGGATGAATAAGCAATAGCATGCTTATCATTGTGTGCCAACAATTCAATTAGACACATAAACAACCTTGGAAGACTGAGTCATGAGAGAACACAGCTTCTTGTGGCCCTTCAGCTTTGCAGTCAGGGAACTATAGGATCATATTACAAGGGGAGCACAAGGGCAAAGAAAGGCGCATGGGCAAAATTGGAAAGTTGTTTAGCTCTGTAACTGCTACAGAGCCACAGGGCCCCAGTTTCTGCTCTCCAGCTTAGCTTTGTTTATTCTAGCATGCTTATTTAACCAGGCATGCCCCAACACCCTGCCTCTTCACTGAATCCCCTCACCAAGGACCATCCTCTGGGAACCTATGGTCTAGTTATCTGCAACCAAAAGGTTTGCCTTCAATCCTTTCCACTATTTCTGCACCTTTGTGAAGGTGCCCTGATCCATGCTCTGGAGCATCCAGTTTACTTGGCATCTGCTAGTTTCCTGGCAGTCCAGTTTGAGATCAGTGTTCTGAAAGACAATTGCCCTTGGAACAGGATGAATGGCACCATACCAAGAATGCCCTAGTTTCTTTCTGTGGTTGTGATAAAACTCTGACCAAAGCAACTTAGCAAAAGAATGGGTTCATTTGATCTTACATTTCCAGATCTGAGTTCATCACTGAGGGAGAGCATGGTAGGCACTCAAGTTCCACTGGCTATTGAATACATTACCTTCAACCAGGGAACTCCCCCATACCCATGAAATCCCATCAGGAGCCATGGAGAATGCTGCCTCCTTGCTGGCACACTCTCTGCCTTGCCCCTAGCTCACCACAGTACCTTTTGCAGTTACCTGCCTAGGAATGTACTAGCTACAGTGGGATGGACTCTCCTATATCAACTAGTAAGATGATAAATGATACAAAATGTGTAGGTATATCCAACCAGAAGAAACACTTCATAAACTCCAAGTAAGAATTCAGTTAATCACAAATTAAGTATGGTAAACCAAAGCCACATGTGACCAGGGATTAGCTTACAATATTTCAACTGCTAATTCCTGGGTTAATAAATGTAAATCAGCCACTGTAAGCAAGTACTCTGTAACATAATGCCTCTCCTCTTAAACAGCTTATATATTGAAGTTCAGGAAGATCGTTAAATAAGCAAAATAATAATAATACTTAAAGCAGTAACAATAAGGACAAGCACAAGAATGAAAATAAAACAGAGAGATGATAGGACCTTAACCTGTGAGGTACGGGTCAGAGTAACTCCTTGTGTGAGCCCCACCCTCTGTTGATGACCTTGACTGTTGGAAGAGACAGTGAAGCCAAAATGGCTGTGTGTGGACATAGGAAAAAAATGGAGGAATGCCTTGGTGTCCTTGGTGCTTACAAACATGCCCCTGACTACAGAGAGGAGACACTATGGAGCAAAACAACAACAGGCACCTCAGAGACAAGACTGACCCCTTGACCAGAGGGCCATGGCTGTTTCCCTTCCCATATAAAGGCTGGTTAAAGACAAGAGGAAGAGAGGTCTTCAAGATGTAGATCCACTGTTGTCTCAGATGGTTGTGGCTCTCTGGATGAAGCACAGCTCCAAGATTCACATAAATAAGTAAACCACGCAAACAAGAAGAAAAGCAAAGTGCTCAGAGAGGACAAAGCTTGAAACTGTGCCTTGAACTATAACCTCCTCTTACCCCATTACAACACATACCACACACACACACACACCTCACACACAAACCCATACCTCACACCCCCATACTTCACACTCCCACACCCGCACTCCTCCCATCCTCCCACCCTCATGCTCCTCAACCCCTACTTAACTCTCCGGAGGATTTTCAGTGGGAAGAAGAACAGGTAAAAATACCCTGAACAGGACATGCATGCTTGCCACATTGAGGGTGTGGACAAATGGCAATATGGCAAAAGCATAGAAAAAGCAGACTACTACACAGGCTCTGGCAACAGCCACAGTACACGAGGCCCTGAAACTCGCAGCCCAGAGTCAAGACTATTTCATGAGCTACCACAGGAGTGCAGAATGTGGTTAAAGGTCACAGGAATGTGAATTACATACTATAGTGGACAACCCTTGTTTTTCACACTGTTGTTATTTGTAAGGTTGTATTCCTCCTGAGGTTTCCAAAGGCCATTACTACAGAGAGGAGGAAGGGCCACTGAGGAACCCCTGACCTGAAATTGAACCCAACGCCTGCACAAACAAAAACAAGAACCCTGAAACCACCATGGAAAAAACCCTTGGTGTAAGTTGCCAGGAACTTCCCATGAGACAGGCCCAGCTATTTGTAATTGTTATCTATGATTCCACACAGGGAAGAGCTGGCAAAATTAAAGCAACTACTCTCTCTGGGTGAATGAGAGGGATTTTTGTGTCATAAGTAACTTGGGCACTGTCTTTCATGTTTCACAATACAAATGTCCATTGATCCAGGCATGTAGGTTCTGGTTTACCAAGAAACAATATATCATAGCCTATCTATACACTGAATCTGCTTCTTTCATGTCCAAGTTAGGCTTAATTGAAAATAATCCAGAGCTAAATGAGATGACAACCTTGTAATAGCATAGGACAGATAGTGTCCCTTCTGGAGTGAGAGTGGTATATTTAGGCCAAAGACTGCTCCACCATGTGATAGCAGATATCACTAATGGAGCCCCATCTTCCTAGGAGATCTGATACGAAATCATGGCTTCTCAGTTTCACTTTAGAAATTAATGCAAATTTAGGGACAATTTTCATCTCTCTTCTGGGTTACTGAAAAGCAACTTTGAAAAATTCAGAGGATTTTTTTTTTTTTTACAGGATTCAATCACAAAATAGCAGTCTCAAAAATAAATGGTTTGGCCACTCTGTTTAAAGTAAGTTAGCTCTTTCCTTACAAGTTCAGGGAGAGAGGCTCTGCTTCAAAGGAATCAAGCAGAGAGTGACACGTGAGGTACCTAACATTCTTGGTAAATACAGGCATGTGTACACACACACACACACACACACACAAACTACATAGAAATATTTAACAATACAAGATTCTGGTGTGGGGCCGCCTTCACAATCATAGTTATGGTAAAATTACAGGGCCAGTGTGAGCTGAAACACCACAGCATTTCATGCGGTGAGAACAATTCAAACACAATAATAAAACTCAAAATCAGATTTAGTCCTAGAAAACACCGGCTTAAATCCTGGAGAAAGACAAAAGTGATTTCATGCATTGGGAATCTGGAGGGTATATATATATATATATATATATATATATATATATATATATATACCACATTACTTATAGCTGCCTGAATACTCGATGTTTAATGAGATGATAAGAGTTGTATACCAACCATAATCAAGGGAAAAGGTTTAAACTACACTTCTTGGAAATGTGCTTCAATTATATATACATAGCACAGACCATGCTCAGGATTGACATAGCAACTGCTAGTTTCCAGGCACTTTTGTTGTGCCTAATAGTTTATGCTAATCAGTTCAAATTTATGAAATCAGCTTACCCACAAAGCAGAGGTGATCTTTAAAAAAGGTTAAAATGGAAACTTGTAAGATGGATGAGCCAACAAAGGCACTTTCCACAAAGCCTGACAGACTGAGTTCCAGTCCCAGGACTCAGTTGTTGAAGATAGAACCAACTCTTACAGCTTGTCCTCTGATCTCTACCTGAGGCTCTGGCACCGTGCCACTCACTCATGTATTCTGGAAAGCATGTACACACAGGCATGTGCACAAGAACACAGAGACAAACACAAAATGTAAGTAAAATGTCATTTTAGAAAAGCTTATAATGCTAAGCATATTTAAGAAAGAAACATCACCAACCACAGTAAAACTCAAGCATAAGCAAGGTAAACTACAAAGTAACAAAGACCAGTTAAATTAGAAACTTTGAGGGCCTGCATATAACTGTGGTGATTATATAATAGGATATACAATGGTGGAAAGTATCTAAGTTCCTCTGCATCTCAATGCAGTGCATCAGGGCCTTAGGTATATCAAGCTACAGTAATAACGCACCGTAGCAGAGCAGGACCCTTGTGAAGAGTTTGATTTTCACATTTACATCTGCACACATGTTTAAAAGATAAATATGTAAGTATGAGCCACTCTCCCAGTTGATAGCTGTAACTTCACATGAAAATGTGCAACTTGGTATAAGGTATCACTGGGTAAATAAGATAAAGTCGATGTGAATTTTTAGATCTTTAGAATGTTAAACATCAGTGACCTGGGTTGGGTGTATAGCTCAGTGAGTGGAGTATTTGCCTGGTATACATTCAGGCTCTGGATCAGATCTCAAGTACCACATACACCAGGTAGAATGGTACAAGCCTGAAATCTCATCATTCAAGTTGTACAGGCAGAAGAATCACAACATCAAGGTCAGCCTCAGCTAGAAAGTGAATCTGAGGCTAGCCTGGGCTACATGAGACCCTATCCCACACCCACAGAAAAGGACTTGGAAGTTTCCAGCTCAGAAAAGAGGGTGGCCCACACTTGCTGAGTTCTGCCTCCTAAGTCAGTTAGCCCCACCCATGACTTTGTTCCTATCTTGGTCTTAGCATTTTTTGTTCTTTATGGAAGTTTCTTTGGCTACAGATTGCCTGGGCTTTTGACAATTACCAATTTTACTGGTGTTGCTTCCAGGATGTAAGGTTGCTTTGTCATGCTATGAGTTTGAAACTTCTTGTATAATTTAAGCCCTTAGAATTAAATCTTACCTGAGACTGCATTAGTTAGGGAAGCAGAAACCGGCCTGAGTAGGGCCACAGGCCTCACCCGGCCGGATCAGCCCCAGGGTAGCGGGAGCGCAGTGTTGCCTGACACCCGCCAGCTACCCACGACCCCCGCCACAGGATTTTGGGACTGCTGGTGAGTGGAACACAGCTTCTGCTCCAATCCAATTGCGCGGGACCTGAGACTGCATTAGTTAGGGAAGCAGAAACCGGCCTGAGTAGGGCCACAGGCCTCACCCGGCCAGATCAGCGCCGGGGTAGCGGGAGCGCAGGGTTGCCTGACACCCGCCAGCTACCCACGACCCCCGCCGCAGGATTTTGGGACTGCTGGTGAGTGGAACACAGCTTCTGCTCCAGTCCAATCACGCGGGACCTGAGACTGCTCTGGTTGGGGAAAGAGAAATCCGGCCTACATAGGGCCACAACCCTCTTCCGGTCAGAAAAGCACCAGGGCAGCTGGGGTGCAGGGTCTGCTGACACTCGCCAGCTACCCACAACACCCGCCACAGGATCTTAAGACTTCTGGTGAGTGGAGCACAGCTTCTGCTCTAATCCAATTGCGCGGGACCTGAGACTGCATTAGTTAGGGAAGCAGAAACCGGCCTGAGTAGGACCACAGGCCTCATCCAGCTGGATCAGCGCCGGGGTAGCGGGAGCGCAGGGTTGCCTGACACCCGCCAGCTACCCACGACCCCCGCCGCAGGATTTTGGGACTGCTGGTGAGTGGAACACAGCTTCTGCTCCAATCCAATTGCGCGGGACCTGAGACTGCATTAGTTAGGGAAGCAGAAACCGGCCTGAGTAGGGCCACAGGCCTCACCCAGCCGGATCAGCGCCGGGGTAGCGGGAGCGCAGGGTTGCCTGACACCCGCCAGCTACCCAAGACCCCCGCCACAGGATTTTGGGACTGCTGTTGAGTGGAACACAGCTTCTGCTCCAGTCCAATCACGCGGGACCTGAGACTGCTCTGGTTGGGGAGAGAGAAATCCGGCCTACATAGGGCCACAACCCTCTTCCGGTCAGAAAAGCACCGGGGCAGCTGGGGCGCAGGGTCGGCTGACACTCACCAGCTACCCACAACACCCACCACAGGATCTTAAGACTTCTGGAGAGTGGAACACAGCTTCTGCTCCAATCCAATTGCACGCGGGACCAGAGACTGCATTAGTTAGGGAAGCAGAAAAACGGCCTGAGTAGGACCACAGGCCTCTTCCGGCTGGACCAGCACCGGGGTACCCTCAGCTACCCACGACCCCCGCCGCAGGATTTAGAGACTGCTGGTGAGTGGAACACAGCTTCTGCTCCAATCTTTAAATAGTGACAACGATAACAACTAACCCCAGAGATTACCAGATGGCGAAAGGTAAACGTAATAATCTTACTAACAGGAACCAAGACCACTCACCATCATCAGAACCCAGCACCCCCACTTCGCCCAGTCCAGGGCACCCCAACACACCGGAAAAGCTAGACACGGATTTAAAAGCATATCTCCTGATGATGATAGAGGACTTCAAGAAGGACTTTAATAACACACTTAAAGAAATGCAGGAGAACACTGATAAAAAGGCAGAAGACAATAAAGAGGAAGCACAAAAATCCCTTAAAGAATTGCAGGAGAACACTGCTAAAGAGTTACAAATCCTTAAAGAAAAACATGATAACATAATCAAACAGGTAGAAGTCCTTACAGAAAAACAGGAAAACACATCCAAACAGATGATGGAAATGAATAAAACCATACTAGACCTAAAAAGGGAAGTAGACACAATAAAGAAAACCCAAAATGAGGCAACACTGGAGATAGAAACCCTAGGAAAGAAATCTGGAACCATAGATACGAGCATCAGCAACAGAATACAAGAGATTGAAGAGAGAATCTCAGGTGCAGAAGATTCCATAGAGAACATCAGCACAACAATCAAGGAAAATGTAAAATGCAAAAAGATCCTAACTCAAAACATCCAAGAAATACAGGACATAATGAGAAGACCAAACCTACGGATAATAGGAGTGGATGAGAATGAAGATTTTCAACTCAAAGGACCAGCAAACATCTTCAACAAAATTATAGAAGAAAACTTCCCAAATCTAAAGAAAGAGATGCCCATGAACATACAAGAAGCCTACAGAACTCCAAATAGACTGGACCAGAAAAGAAATACCTCCCGACACATAATAATCAGAGCAACAAATGCTCTAAATAAAGATAGAATACTAAAAGCAGTAAGAGAAAAAGGCCAAGTAACATATAAAGGCAAGCCTATCAGAATTACACCAGACTTTTCACCAGAGACTATGAAAGCCAGAAGATCCTGGACGGATGTTATACAGACACTAAAAGAACACAAATTCCAGCCCAGGCTACTATACCCAGCCAAACTCTCAATTAACATAGATGGAGAAACCAAAGTATTCCACGACAAAACCAAATTCACACATTATCTCTCCAGGAATCCAGCCCTTCAAAGGATAATAACAGAAAAAAACCAATACAAGGACAGGAACCACGCCCTAGAAACAACAAGAAGGTAATCCCTCAACAAACCTAAAAGAAGACAGCCACAAGAACAAAATGCCAACTTTAACATCAAAAATAACAGGAAACAACAATTACTTTTCCTTAATATCTCTTAATATCAATGGACTCAACTCCCCGATAAAAAGACATAGACTAACAAACTGGCTACACAAACAAGACCCAACATTTTGCTGCTTACAGGAAACTCATCTCAGAGAAAAGGATAGACACTACCTCAGAATGAAAGGCTGGAAAACAATTTTCCAAGCAAATGGCATGAAGAAACAAGCTGGAGTAGCCATTCTAATATCTGATAAGATTGACTTCCAACCCAAAGTCATTAAAAAAGACAGGGAGGGACACTTCATACTCATCAAAGGTAAAATCCTCCAAGAGGAACTATCAATCCTGAATATCTATGCTCCAAATACAAAGGCAGCCACATTCATTAAAGAAACTTTAGTAAAGCTCAAAGCACACATTGCACCTCATACAATAATAGTGGGAGACTTCAACACACCACTTTCACCAATGGACAGATCATGGAAACAGAAACTAAACAGGGACACAGTGAAACTAACAGAAATTATGAATCAAATGGATCTGGCAGATATCTACAGAACATTCTATCCTAAAACAAAAGGTTATACCTTCTTCTCAGCACCTCATGGTACCTTCTCCAAAATTGACCACATAATTGGTCACAAAACAGGCCTCAACAGATATAAAAATATTGAAATTGTCCCATGCATCCTATCAGATCACCATGGACTAAGGCTGATCTTCAATAACAAAATAAATAATAGAAAGCCAACCTTCACGTGGAAACTGAACAACACTCTTCTCAATGATACCTTGGTCAAGGAAGGAATAAAGAAAGAAATTAAGGACTTTTTAGAGTTCAATGAAAATGAAGCCACAACATACCCAAACTTATGGGACGCAATGAAAGCATTTCTAAGAGGAAAACTCATAGCTCTGAGTGCCTCCAAAAGGAAACTAGAGAGAGCACACATTAGCAGCTTGACAACACACCTAAAAGCACTAGAACAAAAGGAAGCAAATTCACCCAAGAGGAGTAGACGGCAGGAAATAATCAAACTCAGGGGTGAAATCAACCAAGTGGAAACAAGAAAAACTATTCAAAGAATCAACCAATCAAGGAGCTGGTTCTTTGAGAAAATCAACAAGATAGATAAACCCTTAGCCAGACTCACTAGAGGGCACAGGGAAAGCATCCTAATTAACAAAATCAGAAATGAAAAAGGAGACATAACAACAGATCCTGAAGACATCCAAAACACCATCAGATCCTTCTACCAAAGGCTATACTCAACAAAACTGGAGAACCTGGATGAAATGGAGAAGTTCCTAGACAGATACCAGGTACCAAAGTTGAATCAAGATCAGGTTAATGATCTAAACAGCCCTATATCCCCCAAAGAAATAGAAGCAGTCATTAATAGTCTCCCAACTAAAAAAAGCCCAGGACCAGATGGGTTTAGTGCAGAGTTCTATCAGACCTTCAAAGAAGATCTAATCCCAGTTCTTCACAAACTATTCCACAAAATAGAAACAGAAGGTACTCTACCCAACTCATTCTATGAAGCCACAATTACTCTGATACCTAAACCACAAAAAGACCCAATAAAGATAGAAAACTTCAGACCAATATCCCTTATGAATATTGATGCAAAAATCCTCAATAAAGTTCTTGCTAACCGAATCCAAGAACACATCAAAACAATCATCCATCCTGACCAAGTAGGTTTCATCCCAGGGATGCAGGGATGGTTCAATATACGGAAATCCATCAACGTAATCCAGTATATAAACAAACTCAAAGACAAAAACCACATGGTCATCTCCTTAGATGCGGAAAAAGCATTTGACAAGATCCAACACCCATTCATGATAAAAGTCTTGGAAAGATCAGGAATTCAAGGCCCATACCTAAACATGATAAAAGCAATCTACAGCAAACCAGTAGCCAACATCAAAGTAAATGGTCAGAAGCTTGAAGCAATCCCTCTAAAATCAGGGACTAGACAAGGCTGTCCACTTTCTCCATACCTATTCAACATTGTACTTGAAGTCCTAGCCAGAGCAATTCGACAACAAAAGGAGATCAAAGGGATACAAATTGGAAAAGATGAAGTCAAAATATCACTTTTCGCAGATGATATGATAGTATATATAAGTGACCCTAAAAATTCCACCAGAGAACTCCTAAGCCTGATAAACAGCTTCGGTGAAGTAGCTGGATATAAAATTAACTCAAACAAATCAATGGCCTTTCTCTACACAAAGAATAAACAGGCTGAGAAAGAAATTAGGGAAACAACACCCTTCTCAATAGTCACAAATAATATAAAATATCTTGGCGTGACTCTAACTAAGGAAGTGAAAGATCTGTATAATAAAAACTTCAAGTCTCTGAAGAAAGAAATTATAGAAGATCTCAGAAGATGGAAAGATCTCCCATGCTCATGGATTGGCAGGATCAACATTGTAAAAATGGCTATCTTGCCAAAAGCAATCTACAGATTCAATGCAATCCCCATCAAAATTCCAAATCAATTCTTCAACGAATTAGAAAGTGCAATCTGCAAATTCATCTGGAATAACAAAAAACCTAGGATAGCAAAAACTCTCCTCAAGGATAAAAGAACCTCTGGTGGAATCACCATGCCGGACCTAAAGCTCTACTACAGAGCAATTGTGATAAAAACTGCATGGTACTGGTATAGTGACAGACAAATAGACCAATGGAATAGAATTGAAGACCCAGAAATGAACCCACACACCTATGGTCACTTGATCTTCGACAAGGGAGCTAAAAACATCCAGTGGAAGAAAGACAGCATTTTCAACAAATGGTGCTGGCACAACTGGTTGTTAACATGTAGAAGAATGCGAATCGATCCATTCCTATCTCCTTGTACTAAGGTCAAGTCTAAGTGGATCAAGGAACTTCACATAAAACCAGAGACACTGAAACTTATAGAGGAGAAAGTGGGGAAAAGCCTTGAAAATATGGGCACAGGGGAAAAATTCCTGAATAGAACAGTAATGGCTTGTGCTGTAAGATCGAGAATTGACAAGTGGGACCTCATGAAACTACAAAGCTTCTGCAAGGCTAAAGACACCATCAATAAGACAAAAAAACCACCAACAGATTGGGAAAGGATCTTCACCTATCCTAAATCAGATAAGGGACTAATATCCAATATATATAAAGAACTCAAGAAGGTGGACTCCAGAAAGTCAAATAACCCCATTAAAAAATGGGGCTCAGAACTGAACAAAGAATTCTCACCTGAGGAATACCGAATGGCAGAGAAGCACCTGAAAAAATGTTCAACATCCTTAATCATCAGGGAAATGCAAATCAAAACAACCCTGAGATTCCACCTCACACCAGTCAGAATGGCTAAGATCAAAAATTCAGGTGACAGCAGATGCTGGCGAGGATGTGGAGAAAGTGGAACACTCCTCCATTGTTGGTGGGACTGCAAGCTTGTACAACCACTCTGGAAATCAGTCTGGCGGTTCCTCAGAAAATTGGACATAGTACTACCGGAGGATCCAGCAATACCTCTCCTGGGCATATATCCAGAAGATGTCCCAACCGGTAAAAAGGACACATGCTCCACTATGTTCATAGCAGCCCTATTTATAATAGCCAGAAGCTGGAAAGAACCCAGATGTCCCTCAACAGAGGAATGGATACAGAAATTATGGTACATTTACACAATGGAGTACTACTCAGCTATTAAAAAGAATGAATTTATGAAATTCCTAGCCAAATGGATGGACCTGGAGGGCATCATCTTGAGTGAAGTAACACAATCACAAAAGAACTCACACAATATGTATTCATTGATAAGTGGATATTAGCCCAAAACTTAGGATACCCAAGATATAAGATACAATTTGCTAAACGCATGAAACTCAAGAAGAATGAAGACCAAAGTGTGGACACTGTGCACCTTCTTAGAATTGGGAACAAAACACCCAGGGAAGGAGTTACAGAGACAAAGTTCGTAGCTGTGATGAAAGGATGGACCATTTAGAGACTGCTGTATCCAGGGATCCGTCCCATAATCAGCTTCTAAACGCTGACACCATTGCATACACTAGCAAGATTTTGCTGAAAGGACCCAAATATAGCTGTCTCTTGTGAGAAGATGCCGGGGCCTAGCAAACACAGGAGTGGATGTTCACAGTCAGCTATTGGATGTATCACAGGGCTCCCAATGGAGAAGCTAGAGAAAGTACCCAAGGAGCTAAAGGGATCTGCAACCCTATTGTTGGAACAACATGATGTACTAACCAGAACCCTGGAGCTCTTGTCTCTAGCTGCATATGTATCGAAAGATGGCCTAGTCGGCCATCAATGGAAAGAGAGGCCCATTGGACTTGCAAACTTTATATGCCCCAATATAGGGGAATGCCAGGGCCAAAAGAATGGGAATGGGTGGGTAGGGAAGTGGGGGGCGCTATGGGGGACTTTTGGGATAGTATTGGAAATGTAATTGAGGAAAATATGTAATAAAAATATTAAAAAAAAAAAAAAAAAAAAAAAGAATTAAATCTTACTGTGTCATTTCAACTCTGCCGTCCATTCTGTGTGTGACATGAACACTGAATGACAGCATATGCCCTCCTGGGTATGAAGAACTTTTGTGGCTAGACCCAGTTCCTAATACCCAAAGCTTGAGATCACAATTTAAAATTGATCAAAAGAGACTCTGCTTTACCTGCTTACTTTTACTGGCCAGCACATCTATTGAAACCTATTTCTTCAGGAATCAACCTTATACGGAATACCAGTTGAAACAACTAGCTATGTGAGACTGAGTAACTACAAGATTCTTAAGAGTTCCAACCCACCCCTGCCCACTGTTGGGTTAGTTAGACTGCAGACTCCCTGGGTGGCCTGAAATCTCTATGTAACCCAGACAGGCCTAAAGTTCTCAGATCTACCTGCCTCTGTCTCCCTAGATCTGCTTTCAAAAGCATGCACCATCACACCCAGCTAATTGGAGAAAATGTGAAATAAACCAAAGAGGTGATGATCCTGTGCCACAGCACTCCATATCCAAATACCACCACGGGGAGAAAGCTGGTCTCCTAGGAGTGCTGACACACCTTTGAGCAAAGGTAAGACCACCACTTCTGCTCAAATTCTTGTCCCGAAAGGGACCTGCCCAGAAGCCATCAGGACACAGGAACCAAGGAATATCCAGGGACAGGATCCTTCCATTTTACATCTGCACCCTGGATCTGACCCTGTGGCACAGATCTCCATACCCAAATACCTCCCAGAGAGAACTAGTCTCCCAGGAGTAGTGACACAAGGGCTTGCAGGAGGGACAAACTACAGTCAGAGACAGGAAGACCACCTAACACCAGAGATAACCAGATGGCAAGAGGCAAGGGCAAAAACATAAGCAACAGAAACCAAAGGTACTTGGCACCATCATAACCCAGTTCTCCCACCACAGCAAGACCTGGATACCCCCATGACACCAGAAAAGTAAGACTCTGATTTAAAATTTCATCTCATGACAAAGATAGAGGACTATAAGGATATAAATAACCCCCTTAAAGAAATATAGGAGCACACTGGTAAACAGCTAGAAGCCTTTAAAGAGGAAACATAAAAAATCCCTTAAAGAATTACAGGAAAACACAATCAAACAAGTGAAGGAATTGAACAAAACCATCCAAGGTCTAAAAATGGAAATAGAAACAATAAACCACAAAGAGAGACAATCCTGGAGATAGAAAACCTAGGAAAGAGATCAGGAGTTATAGATGCAAGCATCTCCTACAGAATACAAGAGATAGAAGAGAGAATCTCAGGTGCAGAAGAAACCATAGAAAACATTGACACAACAGTCAAAAGAAAAGCAAAAAGACTCCGAACTCAAAACATCCAGAAAATTCAGGACACAATGAGAAGACCAAACCTAAGGATGATAGGTATAGAAGAGAGTGAAGAGTCCCAACTTAAAGAGCCAGTAAATATCTTCAACAAAATTATAGAAGAAAACTTCCCTAACTGAAAGAAAGAGATGCCCATGAACATATAAGAGGCCTATAGAACTCCAAATAGATTGGACCAGAAAAGAAATTATTTCTGTCAAATAATAGTCAAAACACCAAATGCACAAAACAAAGGAAGAATATTAAAAGCAGTAAGGGAAAAAGGTCAAGTAACATATAAAGACAGACCTATCAGAATTACTCCAGACTTCTCACCAGAGAATATGAAAGCTAGAAGATCCTGAGCAGATGTTATACAGACTGTAAGAGAACACAAATGCCAGTCCAGGCTACTATACCCAGCAAAACTCTCAATTACTGTAGATGTTCTCCAAGATATTCCATAACAAAACCAAATTTACACAGTATCTTTCCACAAATCCAGCACTTCAAGGGATAGTAGATAGAAAATGCCAACAGAAGGAGGAAACTACACCCTAGAAAAAGCAAGAAAGTAACCTTCTTTCAACAAACCCAAAATACTCTCAATTCTGAACATCAATGCTCCAAATGCAAGAAACTTTACTAAAGTTCCAAGCACACATTGCTCCTAACACAATAAAAGTGGGAGAATTCAACAACCTTCTCTTATCAATGGACAGATCATGGAAACAGAAACTAAACAGAGATATATTGAAACTAACAGAAGTTATTGACCAAATTGATTTAAGAAATATCTATAGAATATTTCACCCTAAAACAAAAGAATATACCTTTTTCTCAGTACCTTATGGTACCTTCTTCAAAATTGACCATATAATCAGTCATAAAACAGGCCTCAACAGATACAAGAAGATTGAAATAATCCCATGCATCCTATGCGATCACCACGGACTAATGCTGGTCTTCAATAGCAACAAAAACACCAGAAAGCCCATATACACATGGAAGCTGAACAAGGCCCTACTCAATGATAACTTGGTCAAGGAAGAAATAAAGAAAGACATTAAATAATATTTAGAATTTAATGAAAATGAAGGCACAACATCCCCAAAGCAGTGCTACAAGAAAAACTCAGCTCTGAGGGCCTACAAAAAGAAACTGGAGAGACCATATAATAACTGAGAGACCAGCTTATCAGCACCCCTGAAAGCTCTAGAACAAAAAGAATCAAATACACTCAAGAGAATTAGAAGGCAGGGAATAATCAAACTCAGTACTGAAACAAAAAGAACTATACAAAGAAACAACTAAACCAGGAGTTGGTTCTTTGAGAGAATCAACAAGATAAATGAACCCTTATTCAGACTAACCAGAGGGTACAAATACAGTATCCAAATTAACACAATCGGAAATGAAAAAGGATATATAAGAACAGAAACTGAGGAAATGTAAAAAAAAAATCAACAGATCCTACTACAAAAGCCTATATTCAACTCAACTGCAAAATCTGGATGAAATGGACAATTTTCTAGACAGATATCAGGTGCCAAAGTTAAATCAGGATCAAATAAACCATGTAAACAGCCCCATAACCCCTAGAGAAGTAGAAGCAGTCATTAAAAGTCTCCCAACCATAAAAAAACCCAGAACCAGATAGGTTTAGTGCAGAATTCTATCAGACCTTCAAAGAAGACCTAAGACCAATTCTCTGCAAACAATTGCACAAAATAGAAACAGAAGTAACACTACCCAATTCATTCTATGAAGCCACAGTTACACTGCATATTCTCCCTTAGAGATGGAATGGTTTCTGTCTAATCAGGAACCTGTCACAATTTCCTTTCATAGAGGACTTCATAAGAGATTTTTTTCCTACTTCTATCATGTCTAATGTTCCAAATAGATTTTAAAAACCCATAACAGACAATCTTGATTTCAAGTTATCAGTTTCTCATAAAGTGATTATATACACCTTTTAAGCTTACTTGAAAAAAAATTGATCAAAAGTACATATGCTTTGATTCATACAAAAGGAAATATTGCTAATCAGATACAATCTGTAACTGGAGGACTCTAGGTCTGAGAAAAGCACACAGTACAATTTCTACAACAGCAACTATGGATCAGTCAAGCCTGGGTTCAAAGGATAGTCAAGCCTACCTAGTGAGAGTCTAGCAAAGAGAGAGAGAGAGAGAGAGAGAGAGAGAGAGAGAGAGAGAGAGAGAGAGAGAGAGAGAGAGAGGAGGAGGAGGAGGAGGAGGAGGAGGAGGAGGAGGAGGAGGAGGAGGAGGAGGAGAAGGAGAAGGAGAAGGAGAAGGAGAAGGAGAAGGAGAAGGAGAAGGAGAAGGAGAAGGAGAAGGAGAAGGAGAAGGAGAAGGAGAAGGAGAAGGAGAAGGAGAAGGAGAAGGAGAAGGAGAAGGAGAAGGAGAAGAGAAGAGAAGAGAAGAGAAGAGAAGAGAAGAGAAGAGAAGAGAAGAGAAGAGAAGAGAAGAAGAGAAGATGTAGGGGAGGGGCTATGGGGATTGAACTCAGTCTGTGGTTTGCTTGGCCAGTGCTATACATCTCTAGACCTCTCCTCATTTTTACTTTTCATGGTTTGTGTTGTAAGCAACAGTGTCTTAGGAATCCCCCACTGACCTTGAACTCACTACATAGCTGAGGATACCCTTGAACTTCTGACCCTCCAGTGTGTATCTCCTTAGAGCTGAGATTGTAGACATGTAGCATCACACCCAGTTTACGCAGTACTGGAGATGAAACTCAAGATTGTGTACATGCTAGACAAGCTCTCTAAGAACCCAGTTATATCCCCAAACCCTTTGAACTTTTAAAAATAGTATCTCTGAGTTATCTAAGCTGACCTTGATGTTATTGTGTTGGCCAGGGCAGGCCTTAAACTCCCAAACCTCTTGCAGCAGTGTCTATAGCAACTGGGATTATAGGCTAGCGTCTGCATAAAATACTAAGCAGCACATGATAAGCTACTTGTTAGAATGAATAAAGTAGCACCCTCTAATAAACAGTAAAGTTCCCTGAGGTTGAAAACTATTGCATCATCTCTGGCTAGACAGCCCCAATAACCCTGATAGGTACAAACTAGCTGCTAAATTCTGCATGACACAGTGGAGCCACTCAAGGAAAAATGAGCCCAAAGAATGCAAAAGACGAATTCCCAACCAGTCCACTAAGGCTTGAGTCAAATGGCCTATTTCATCCAACAGGAAAAGTGGATGTTGTCCCCAGAGTCTACTCCCATGTCCATTTCTATCTAAAGTACAGTGGGGTACTTGAAGCCCACAGTGCATTTTCCCACTGAAGTCACATATTTGTCATGTGCCCAAATTAGCTCTCGGTGTATATAAGGCACTAATACTGGGAGTGTGTAAGCTGGGAATGCCTTAGTCCCTCTTCTCCCAGGGCACAAGGAAAAGTAGGAAAGTACACCCAAGCCAATCATGTCCTGGCACCAACATAGTAAAGACAAGTAATCCCTCACCATTCACCCCAAGGAAGAGGAGCAAAACCAGTAGAAACCAGATCTTATATGGGAAGCAGTGCCCTGAAGCAGAACTGTGGGATTTCCTGCACACAGACCCTCTATATGGATGAAATGACCACAAGTCACACATACAGAGAGTCTGATATTTTGCTGAGTAAAAGCAAACAAGGAAACCAACTTCACCCTGTTAACTATGCTCTCTTTAGTTTGATACTGTTGAGAATTCTTGTTAGCCAATTCTTGTGGTTTATATCTTAAATTTTCATTATTTTATTCATTTTAGGGACTCAAGTCAGATCTAGAACCTCATACTTGCTTAGCAAAAGTCCTACCACTGGACATCATCCTCAGTTTAGTTTTTAAATTTAACATTTGCATTTACTCTGACAAACTTCAACCTGTATATAATGAATCTGATTCATATTTACCCCTCCCCTTGCTTGTACCCCTTCCTACTTCTTCTGGATGCTGTTGCCATGCCAATACATCCCCCCATTTACCTTCATGTCTTCTTCTCTTTTACATTACTACCCTTGACTTTACTGTCAATTGCATGAGCATGGTGGTGTGGCCACTTACTAGAATATGGTCAATTACCAGTGGCTACACCTCTAAAGAAAAGTGACCCTCCCTTCCCTAGGGGCAGTTAAGTGCCAATTCCAGCCTGGTTTTCTGTGTTCTTGAACAGTCTTGTTTTTTTAAGAACTCTGAAACACAGTCAAACTGGGTCCTTGTTGGGCAGTGTGATGTGGATGCTCTTCAGAGTCTGAGGATGGGAAACTGGGCTACTCTTCACTAGTAATAGTGTGATTTCTCCTGCTTACAGCTGTGTAGCATAAGTGGCACTGACACACTTCCATTCACACATGTGCAAAGCCATGTTTAAGACACTTTGATCATAATTCCCAACACTAGAACACCATGGAAAAAGGTCTCCATCATAGCAGATACAGCCCCAAAGCCAAACACTGTAAATTCCAACAAATATAACTTCCAAACACTTTATTAAGTTGGACTACATTGTGTTTTTTCCAAATATGGTTGGTCTTTTATTTCCCCTGTCCAGACATCATTCCTGGTACTTTGAAATGGGAGGAAACTGTATTCCAAGAAGAATATTTCCTTCTGCTTTTCTTCCTTTGGTTCTGAAATTAAAAGCTTAGTCCCAACCAATCTCTCTACCCTGTTCCCTTCTCTCAGCCTTGAGTGGGCTGAATCAGACCTTGTTTTGCCACAGTCTGCTAGCGCACGTAGGGTGAAGTATTCCAACCTAGGTGAAGTCTATTTTCCTACCACATCTATATTCCTACAAGAAGCCACTGCCTGGTGAGCAGCTGAGCTTGTCTTCCTGATGAAATCCTGGCAAAGTAGGGGGTTCCCTCCCCCCTTTAAATTCAGACCTTAGAATTGAACACAGCCTTGATTAGAGAACCTTGTCTGGGCTCATTATTTTTCTCATCCGTTCTTCCCATATAGCCCCAGCTTTCCTTTCAGGAACCCAGTTCTCCATGGCCACTGGCAGCTACATACCCAAGACTCCTAACTAGCTAATGCTAACAAACGGCCACTGGGTACCATTTCATAACAGCACTAGTGATGGTTCACTATAGGATATTATTGTGGATGGTTCTAAACTTGTAGATGCTTGGGTTTACTGTTTATCAAAAGCTGAACTTTACCCAAGCAACAGTCTAAACGTTTTAGCATCAAGTGACTAAAAGAACTGATTTCTTTGTAGAGCGAAGCTTCTCAGATTTTCACAGGCACAGAAAGACTGTGACATTGGGGTTCACATTAGTGAGCCTGAAGTGAACCCCTGCTTCCATATTTCTGTGCACTTAGGAGAGACTCACCATTCAAGGTCTACATACAATGAAAGCCATTGAGTTTACCATAAAACTCAGGAAACAGTGTGCTCCCAAGTTCCACAGACACACATTTTCAAGACTGCAATGGGAGGGGAAAAAAACTTCAACATTTAGCCCCGTGTAGCTGTAAAAAGTATATGTCATGGTTCAAATATACAGTACATGCTAAAAGGGCTCCTGTGTTGGTGGCGTGGTCCCAGCTGGTGATAGGTACACTTGAGATGTGGCTGGGTGATGCGGGCACTAATGTCATCAGTGGGTTAATTCACTAGAGTGTTAGGGGTTGGGGATGTTTTAGAGAACATAAGAAGGTAAGTCCCTAGGAGAAGGTACCTCCTGTGCCTAGCCTCATTTTACCATCCTGAGGTGAGCAGCTTTGATCCAACACACCCTCCTGCTGCTTAAGAGCGACAGGGCAGGCTGACACATACTGAACCCTCAGAAACTGGTGAGTGCACATAAGCCTTTCCTCTTTTTGAATCGTCTTCTCAGGCATTTTGTCACAGCGATAACACATGACTCACAAAACATGGTTTCATATCTTCAGTGGCTGTTTACAGCCTTTGCTGAAGCTTTACAGACAGTGACTTTTCTCAGTGAATGAGGTAAGCCTGGGGACACTGAGCAGAGGTCTCTATATATAGTTTCTCTCCTACTAACCTCCTCCACCCTTTTCTCCAGGGACAAACAGACCAGAGGTAAACATTTCCCGCTTGGTTTCTAACCGGTGCTAGTGACCCATGTGCTTATAACAGTCATCAGGTGGGACTGTCACCCCTTCCCAGGAGTGCTGCTCTGCCCTGCCAGATCCCTGTGTCTCCATAACTACAGGAAAAGCACAGTGTGTGTTGCAGCTGGTTCCATGGAGGGTTCCAACTCTTTCTGTAAAGCTGTGACTTACACAAATCCCAACAGATCCTTCTGCACACCCTCCCCATAACCACCTTTTCTCTTCACATTAAATACAAGAGTTGTGTGACTTTCTGCAATCCAAACCTTGGTCAAGTAACCCACTTCTGCACAGGAAAGCAGGAGGAAAGCGTTCTTCCCAGCTGAGCAGCAGAAAGAACTACACAAACTAGAGAGACATAGGTGACAGCAACTTGAAGGGACCTTTTAGAGATAGTTAGTAAGTGCTTAAACTGTCCCCCAAAACACCACATAAAACCAGAGATTGCTGGGGCCTAAAATCCCTTACAATCTGAACACTGAGAGAGTGAGGCATGAGCTGTTGTTGTTAGTAAGATCTTCTCACTGATACTCATTGCCTTAGACATTTGGTTTACCTGAGTGGTATGACGGTATGTTTTCAACTGTGCCAACTGGGGAAGGGTGCAACACATATAAACTTCAGCTCATTTTGTACTGAAATTATACATAAAGGCATTCTATGTAGTTGTCAGTTTGTTTATTTTAGAGACACAGTTCCAAGTAGCCCGGGCTGCCCTGAAATCACCATGTAGCTGGGGATTGCCCTGATCCTTCTGCGTCTCCCAAGTTCTCGGATTGTAGGAATTTACCATCACATAACACCAATTATTTTTAAATTCTTCCCTAAGATAATTTCAGGGCTAATTGAAATATCTAGATTAGATAACTGTCTTTGGAAAGTCAATGTGTGGGAAAGCTGTAGCTGTATTCAGCATCCTGAGTAGTAGGGGCCAATAGAGATCATAAATGTTGGGCTACGGAAAGGTCACAAGAAGTAACACAAATTCAGTAACCACCTGTGCCTCTCTAACAGAATATTACAGGATACATTTCGAGATCTGGAAATATTTTCTTAAAATGCTTCATACAGCAATTGTAAAACCCCTGGCATAAATGTTAATTAATTTATTCAAAGTCACAGTCTTAAAGAGGAGGGAAGGGGAGGGTGGTTGAAAAGAGAACTTTCTCAGCAAGTATAAAAAAAAGCTCATCTGTTGCTTCAGGTCCCACACATGGAACAGGCTTCAGAAGTAGAGACCATAAATTTTTGTGAAGTACAATACTTGACAGCCACAGGCTGAGCGGACACATTGTTTGTCTGATATAATACAGAACAACTCAGGAAAGCTGAACATTTCAAAATAAATACGTAAACACATACAACCACATTCTTTGAAAATAACGGCTGAAACTGGAGATGAAAAACACATGGGCCCTGAATGTGAGGACATGCCACACACACAGGGCTTACAAAGATGGCAGCAACACAATAAAAGCCAGGAAAAATGAGGGAGTGGTAGTTGGAGACAATCTAAGCAGCAGACTGCACAGCAGAGACTGCCATCTTGTTCTGTCCATGGAGAAAAGTTTTCTCACACATCAAGCACGGCATCTGAAGAGAGAATGCACCCACCTGAATCCTCTCCACTTCCCCGTGTAACAAAATCTAGGTTCCCAAAGTCTAATCATTTTTGTAAAGCCTGTGTGCTTGTATGAGTGTGTGTGCAGCATATGTGTGTACACACATTCAATTAGGTGGATATGTAAATGCATATGTAGGGGTGGAAGTCAGAGGCAAATGCAAAGTGTCTTCCTCAAATGCCAGCCACCATTTTTTTTCTTTTGAGACAGAGTCTCCCACTGAACCTGCAGCTCCCTGATATGTCTTCATTAAGTGGTCAGCGAGCACTAAAAATCCTTCTATCTATGCCTTCCGGGATTTTGGCTTTCAGGTGACTCTTGCAGTGCCTGGCTTTTTAAATTTGTCCTGGGGTTGTGGACTCAGATTCTCATATTTGCATAGCATGTACTTTACTAGCTGAGCCATCTCCCAGATCCTAAGCAAGATTAGGTATTAAAGGGACAATCAGCTCACCTGTCTGCAGCAGAGAAAATGCCATTGTCTTTATTTGAAAATAACTTTAATGCTAATACATTTCAATGTTTTCCCAATATAAATAAGACCTTTTCAGTTGCCCTATAAAGGTAAGCGAGGTAACTATATTCTAAATGAGTAAGCTCTCTTATCCTAAACAATATATCAGAAATAACACCCAAGTGCATCAGAAAGACAGTACGGCATAACAAAAGTCATTTGAGGCTGAGAGAACTCACACTACTGAATTATTAAATGGCAATCAACAGGATCCTTAAAGATATGTTTTACTTTTTAGAAGTTGTTCTCTGTCAATTTTGTCAACAACAGAGATTTTCCAAACTTTGTCTGATAAGCACTTCTATTGTTACTCTTTTTGAAGTTACCATGTCTTTTCTTGTTATTAATAAGGAATTAATCAACTCTCAGTTGTACGAACCCCTTTCTTTGTTTCTCTATCAAGTTTGTTCATAACAATTGTCACTCATACTAATTGCTGAGCTCTCTGTGCCATGTGCCAAGGACTCCAGTGCTCCAGGATTGGTGACCACAAAGTCTTGGCTTCCATCATCAAGGGTAGAAGGAAAGAAATGGGGTGGAAAGGAAGCACTTCTCATTCAAATTTCCTCACAGCCCAAACTCATAGATAAGATTTAACAGTGCAGAGAGAAATAGTGAGTCCTGATATTCAAAGTATGACTAGTGGGTGAGTCTAAGTGGGAGAGATGTAAGCCCTACACTTGGCTCTCTTCCCTAAACTGAGTAACCCACTGCTTAACATAAAGTTGCCATTGAGCACACAGCTAGTTATGAGTCCAGGTGCTTCCCCAGATCCATACTAGGGATTGTAAAAAAAAGAAGCCAAGACAGTCTCCTCTAACCCTGAGCTTCTAAAATGACATTCTGGCTTTTCTTTCTTGTTTCTAAACCACATTTCTTAACTTTCTTGCCACACCTCTCTTGTGGAAAAGATAGTCTGAGTGTACAACAAGGAGGGGAACCTGAAAGAAAACCTCATTAAATGAACATTAATGTGAACAAGAAGCCAAGAGCAAGCCACGCAGTCTACATCAGCATAGGCAGAAAAGATCTGGCCCTCTAACTGCTGAAAACCAACTCTTTGCTGCCCTGGGAAATTTCCCACAGACAAACATTCCTACAACTTCCTTCAGCCACCCGTGGGCGGTGAGCACACATGTGGTTCCAGACACATGCACAAACGTGGTCTTAATTATAACCTGCTGCCTCTAAGAAACCAATGGTTGAGTCCATCGACAAATGATGGCCTCATTTTCTGCAGTCATGATTTACTTCAGTAAAAACCTTTGTTTTATAATTTTGCTTTTGGAACCTGTCAAAATAGTGCATTCTTCTGCACTGTCCTCAGTCACCATGAAAAAGCCTTTAAATGTGGGCATGTCAGCAGAGGCGACTCTTCCTTTTGACCAATGTATTCACCATAGAATTGGGTTCAGTTTCTCAAAGGACAGCATTCACACAATTAAACAATGGCTTGACACATGATAATAGAATCATCTTGGCATTTTCAATTCACAGTCTATAAGACTCGGGAATGAAGGGTTAATGAAAATGATCAAAAGCTTCACTGCCTGCAGCACAGTTCAAGGGCTTACAGAACACTCCAAAAAAAATATTCCATCTAATAACACTTGGATCAAATAGGTAATTTGGGTTTGGGGCCAGTTAAGACCTCAGGGAATTCAGCCTCTGTAACATAAAATGGAACCATATGTGGTATCAGTTTCTTAATCATATGAAGTTAGTACAGGAAAGCCTACTAGAGAGGAAAAATCTACTGACACTGATGGTTCTAGACTCAGTTCCTAGCCCAGTCTTCATGCTGGTCACTGCCCAGACCTTAGCATCTGCAAGGACTCCCTCAAGGCACCAGAAACGCTCTCACTTAAGGGTACTCAAGCAAATGTGACTTTGTCTTACAGTCTGTTAGGGGTGAGCGAATGCTTTCCTTCATTCTTAGAAGTTATTTAATTATGTAAAGATGTTCCACTCTGATACTTTTGCAAACTGTGATAGTATCTGCTCTGTTTTTTATATATATTTATGGGGGGGGGGGGGTGAGAAGACTCAGAGGTTAAGAGCACTGCCTGTTCTTCCAGAGGACACAGGTTCAATTCCCAGCACCCACACGGCAACTCATAATAATCTGTAATTCCAATGCCAGGGGATCCAACACCCTCACAGTGACATACATGTAGACAAAACAAAACAATGCCCATGAAATAAAAATAAAAACATCATTAGACAAAGAAAACTAAAGATAGAAACACAGTTATGCACCATGAAATGTACTGTCCTTCATGCTGGCACGGGGCAGGGAGTGAGGAGGTCTCCGTGGTGACAGAGTATCTCTCCTTTCATTCCTCTGGAAGTCTTTCAGATTACATTACTACAGTTTCTAAACTTTAGAAAAAATTTGCTCATCCCTGCATGACAGAAAACTGTAGAATGAAACTTTTTCAACAAGGAATTTGGGTGTAAGATCCAATTTACTCATACTCTCTACAAGAAAAGCCACACAGTTTTGGGGACAGCCACTCGAGCAATAACTTGCTTCACTTTTCCAATTATAAAAATGCACTCCAACTTGATACACCTTCCTGCCTCACCCCTGCAACTGCCCTCTACTCTGAAATTCCTGTGGGCCCTGATGATCTATAGAACTCCGTTCTTAATGACTGAAACATGAACAGTCATCAGGTATTAAGCTGGTTTGAAGATATACTGTAAAACTGAAATTTATAAATTGAAGGTCAGAAACTCCCTGTAGCTGCTTTGCCTAGCATAAAGAGAAAAACAACACAGCACAAAGCCTCAAATGACATCCATAAATCATAGGCACAGCAACAAAAGCTATAACATATGGAAAATGCCACATTTGTAGATGATTCAGAATCACCTGAGAGTATACTTTGAGAAAATTACAAATTATATTCTAAAACCAAATTATTTTAAAATGTTTGTGGTTCAGACAGCTAATGTCACAGTTGGCTTCAACTCAAAGATGCCTGAATGCCCTCATGAGAACTCAACCCTACCCAGGTGACTCAGCACATGGAACCACTAGCTACCTAAGCATTGCTTCATCATTGCATTTCACTGAGTTCTCCAGGTCTGTAAGGGATCCCTTGGCCTGCAACCTCTTTAATCCACTTAAAGACACATTTTAAAAACTGGTAGTAACTTTCCAGAAAGGGTGAAGCACACCCTGACCTGCTTTAGTGAGAGGAACAAAGTCCTCCAACTCAGTGGCTCATCAAATCCTTAAAAGCAGTCCTGGCTGCCTTCAGGAGTGCTGAGTCCAAAAGTTCCCTGTGGTGACTGACTGGTGCTCACTGCTTTTCTAACTTTCTGTGTCATAGCTCTGCCCCTTTAGAATGGCCTGGTCACCTCCAGATAGATGGGAAACGGAGAGAGCTGAGGGAGTGGGGGTGGGGTGGGGGTGGGTATAGAAAAGAAGAGAGAGAGAGAGTGAGAGAGAATCGGGTAAGGAGGACATCTAGTCACCTTCCTTTAGCAACTCATCAGATTTCTTAACACAGACGTGACATAGATGTGTTCCTGAGGGCACTTAGTTATCACTTAAGACCTAGTGCACAAACCCTTCCCGAATCCCTCCTAGCAGAAGTAATACCCACCTCCCCTGAGCTCCCATAGAACTTCCTGTGTGCATGGCTACCAGCATTCGGTGTACCTGGTATCACTATTATTTGTGCAGGGCCTCATCACTAACTCACCACCTAAAGGACAGACACTGCCTAGCTTATTTCCTCGAATCCTGTTACAGCACAGAGGCCATCAGGTGATGCAGATCAAGAAGGGATGATGGGTCTTAACAGCAGTTAAGAGTCAGTGACCTGGAGCTCCCACTGGCCAGGTTCTGACAGGCAGACTGCAAAATGAGTTAGTCTGTGAAGTGTAAGCACCATCCTTTAAAGTTTGTCCTTGCCCTGTTTGCTGTTAGCAACAAAGACAACCAGAAAAGCAGTCTTCTGTAGGGTCCAGCACTGCCCTTCTTGTTGCTGGAGTTTTGACTATGCAGTCATCATAGACAGGCCTCAATCTGTCTATTCATAAAACCAAAGCTGTATAACCTTCCTTACATAAAGCACTGAGTCGCTTACACTGGTGACATCCTAGAGTACTTGCCATGCATACAAAAAAAAAAAAAAAAGGTTTAAGCAATATGAATTTCCATAGAAAGGTATGAAGGCTATATTATTTGACCTCAGAAAATTTATGACAGCTGCAAAAATTGCACTTATATAAATACTTGATCATAATGCAACATTCAGCTCCCACTTACTATGTGTAATGAGAAATGGTTAGACTAGAAGCTGCCTTATTACCCCCAGTTAATTATAAGTCAGATGGTGTCACAGAATACCATCAAAATCCACTAGAAATCGCTCCTGGTAAATACATTAGACAATGGGTCACAGCTGTGTCTATCTTGCAAGGTCTGGCACTATTTGGGGCTATCTCCACTAGAAGGATGAAGAGGAGGGCTCTACTGCTAGGAGATGTCACTAAGTGTCCCACAAGGAAGGAGATAATCCTCTGCAATAAGAAAGCCCTCAGCTCAAAATGCTAACAGTCCTGGATCAAACTCCTGCTCCCCTTAGTCACTGCTGTATTCAGCCTCACTCCAGACCCCACTAGACAGGATTTGCATCATGGAGTTTGTTTCTCTTACAGCATCCTCCACCTCTCTGCCACCTGTTGCCAGGATCATGCTCAGGATCACATACTATACTGCCTTGATTTTCAGTTTCACCTTCAAAGTTCCAGTTACAATAGCAAGAAAAATTACTGTGGAAATATCAAACTATTCTCATTTTTATAGCATGCTTTTCAGAGGCTGGCAATAAAAGCTCTTAAAAATGCTTGTCTGGAAAGAACAAAAGGCAAAGGAAATGACTTATTTAACTACTGCCAATTAAAATAATGAAGCATCAAATGACTACAATACCCAGAGTATAAACACACTTTTGACTCCTGTGTCTACAATGATCATCATTCACCTAACAATGATCAACTAACATGCCAACATTCACAGAGAACCATGGTATCTGACATTTTGACAATCTCTGTCCCATCCCAAAGCAAGTGTCTTACAACATTCTCCTCTGGAATATTCCACATTTCCTTTTGCTTTAAAATGCTCACTGATAAACATGGAAGTACATGGATGAAGCATCTGCCACCCATCCCAGCATAGATAAAAACAAAATTATGCTACAACTGTGGCTACTAAAAAAAACTGAAACAAGAAGTTAACACTTCTGTGTTAGATAATAACAAGGCTATAGAGATATCATACAGCCTGTAAACTGTCTATCTGGAATGAATGCCATGGCCACCTTGGCAAACAATAAGGCAGCCCTCAGAAGGATGCAGAGGAGGGCTGTACTCCTAGGAGATGTCACTAAGTAAATGGGAGGCATGAAGCTCAGTTGGTGAAGTACTTTCTTATTATGCATGAAGCTCTGGATCCCACCCCTATAAAAGGAGCTTGGTTGTGAGTGATAGTTATTCCTAAAGTCTAGAGGTGGATCAGAAATTCCATGCCATCTTCAGCTATAAAGAAAGCAGTCTTGCTAAATAATCCATGGTGTCCTGTCTCAAAAAAACAAAAACAAAACAAAAAACAAAAACAAAACAAGAAAAATAAAAACAAAAACAAAACAAAACCCCACAAGGTCAGTTCTATCAATATCCAGTGTGATGGGGCCCCTCCCCTGGGTACACAGCAATTGACAGTCAGTGTTTGCTTGGGAAGGAACAGTCACTTTTGTTGAAAGGTGTGGCCACTAGTAAGTTACGCATCATTAAGGGAGTAACCCTACAAATATGCAAGTGCAAGCAAGCATCTTTTGCTAAATGCAATGGGATATAGACATGAAAGTAGGAGAGGGATGTGTTAGACAAAGAAGGTTTCAGGGGGAGCAGGGTGAAGTGTGACAGAGAAATGGAGGACTGCATATAAGTAAAATACATTATATGTATGCAAAAAAGGTCAGAGAATAAAATCTTCTGAAAGTGTTCATATGACTGATAAGTAAACACAGTTCTGAAAGACATACACTGTGTGTGTTTGTGTGTGCATAAAGCAGGCTCTCAAACATGACTGTTCACCAATGTTTATATCTCATTGTTCCCAAAAGCCAAAAGTAGAAGTAACCTGGTATCATTTGGTGAAGGATAAATCTGTAAGTGTGTATTTTTTTTTATACTCAGAAATAGTACTCAATCTTAGGAAAGCAGGGACTCTGGCCCATACTATAACATAGGGAAATCTTCAGAAGATGTTGTTCTCTGTGAAGAAAGCTAGTCTCCAAAGTCCAAATGCGGAATGGATTTGTCTATGTGAGGAAGGGAGAATATAACGCAATTGTGGGGAAGAAGGGTTTGTTCAATGAAGAGAGTTTCAGAACTGCACAGTGATCATGGGTGAAAGACTAAGGCACAATAAAACATGCCCAGAACAACACTGAATGTTCAGTTAAATGTTTAAGATCATCTGTCATATGTTCTGGGATTTAATTACAGAAAAACAAATCAGGGGACTGAAGAGATGGGTTAGCAGTCAAGAGGATTTGCTGTTCTTGCAGAAAACTGGAATATGGATCCGAGCATCAAGTAGCTCAGAACTGTACTGTCTTCTGGTCTCCTTGGGCACTCACACTCCTGGGAACAAACAGATACACATACACTTACATATATACACAGATACACACACATTCAAACACACAACATTCAAATATACACAATACACCACATAACAGAGATAAAAAAAATAGAACATTTTATACATACAATATCTACAGGAGTTTGTAGCATCATTTCTATATTCCCTTAACATTTCGGAGTAAATGTTAGAATCATTTACTCTTAATTTCCTGCACATCTTCAAGGTAACACATCTAGATATAACTGAGCCACTTGTGTATGGGAGCTAAGCTCAGAGCAACACAGTCTACTTATATTCTGTTGTGCTTTTTTTTTTTTAATTTTTAAAACCTCACAAAAGAGAGAGAGGAAAGATTGCAAGAGCTGAAATACAAGAAAATCTTCTATGAAACAGTTCTTCCTAGAAATGGCTGCATAAACAAGACCTGAACAATAGCACTAACGGATATAGTAACATGGGGAAAGGAAATTTTCATGGGGTCCCACTCCTACAGCAAGGACTATCGACAACTAATAACTGCTGGGAAAGGGAGAATGTGCCTCATCCAGGAACAAGCCCACATGTTCATGGCCCAATGCACAGTGGTCAGCTCTTAACCCATACACACACAAACACTAAACAGAGATTCAGGAAGTGGTAATTATATACCTGTGCATATACATACATACATACATACATACATACATACACACACACACATGCAACACGTATGTGGTGGTTACCTGATAGAGCTTGAAGGAGAAAAGGGAGGGAGAAATGTGATGTAACTCTAGTTCAGTCAAAAATATATTTTAAAATAAATAATTTGCGTACAAATTAATGTAAACTAAGACTCAAAAATTTAAGTACTATGAGCTTTAACAATATACACAGTGAAGAGACCACCACTTACATTATTTCTTCTCATGCAACCTGCCTTAAAGGAGATGATTCTGACAGGCATTCTACACCGATGTGTTACCTCCATCAGGGAAACTGTTGTGATGCATGTAGACGGGGGAAGTAGACACGCACAGGTATGCAAGGGTGTCTGCAAATGATGACTTGGAAAGGAAGTAGCAGGGGGAACCAAATGCTACACTCCATCTTGGCTTTTCCCCATGTGCGCCAAGATTCACCAACCCCATCTTCTCGGCCCCCTCCAGCACCCAGGCTCTCTTCAACTCTTTAGTCCTCTCTTCTTGATGACAAGCCGTTTGAGCAAAGATCCAAAAACTGACTGCACACTTATTCGCCAAGTCTCTGCTTCGAAGAGCCTCATGGCAGCCAGATGTCTTCTAATCATGCAGCCACATTCCTTTCTCCACATACGTGCCCTGTCCTTTCCTCTGGGAGAGCACATCTCACCAACTGACACTAACTATGACTTTCTCCTGTGTAATCTGTCTGCCAATTGCACAGCAGAAACTCTTTTGGCTCCCCACTGTAGTCTCAGCTCAGAGAACACTATCCACTTCAGAGAAAGACACTTTAAGTGGTTGCAAAATGTGAGCACTTCCCTTTTCAAAAATTTCCCTGGCCCTGTAAGTTGTTTTTAGTCAACATACAAAGAAATGGCATTTCCATACATGTGTATATTGTGCATATATGTGTATATTGTACACATATATGTATATTATACATACATGTGTATACTGTGCTATTATAAACTTTTGTTACTCAGCTCCCCTCCTACCGTTCCCTTCTTCCCACATGCCCTTCTCCTTTCATAAACAGTATATATACATATGTGCACATATACATACCCTCAGATATATATGTATATATACACAATACATGTGTGTGTCTGTGTGTGTGTGTGTGTGTGTGTGTACCAAAATACTGCATTCCAGTCTGAATTATTTTGCTTATCACACTATCCTTAGAGAAAACCCTATAAAGAACACATGGGATTTCTACTTATTATTTCTTATAACTAGTTCAAAATATGAGAGGCAAATTAAACTTACAAATGCTTTTGCTTCTCTTTTAGAGGTTCTCAAAGACTGTCTATGCCTTCTGTAGAAAATGTACACAGCAACTATGGTTTTATCATAAAGATTATGCATTTAGCTCTCTGAAGAAAGGCAGCCATGGCACTGGTTTCTGGGTGTCTTACTGGGCTGTCAGCAGACACTCTTCAGCAGTTCACTGCTTTGCTGCTTTGTTGTTTAAAACTCCCCTTCACACTTTGCTCTCTTAGCATTTTCTTATATAATGTATAACCATATGTTTGCTTGTTTTCCTTGTCCTTTAAAATCAAATCCCCATCCAAGTATTGAATATTATGCAGCGATTTTACAAATATTTACTTCTTATAGCATCAAAGTATATTTTTATGCTACGTAAGTATCAAACAGCAGCATTGAATCATAGTTTAAAATACAGCCAAAGACTAGTAAATAATCAATACCACCAATAAAAAGAATGGATAACCCTGCAGAGTACCTGTCTGGTCTACACAGTGAGTTCCAGGACAGCCAGGGCTATACAGAGAAACCCTTTCTTGGAAAAAAAAAAAAAAAAGAAAAAAAAGTGAAAGATAGATGCTAAGGGGAAGGGGGTTGAGAGGTCAGAGGTCAGTATATCTGTATGCAAGCATGAGGAGCAGAGAGTAAATGCCAGAAGTGATATGAGACCAGACACAGCAGGTTAACTTGCAATCGCAGCACTCCTGTGGCAGTCAGGAGAACTCTCAGCTCTTCGTCAGCTAGCCAGGTGTGTAGTTGTCTCAAGGAAGGCGCAAAGACCATTCCCAAGGTTGGCCTTTGACCTCCATGCATTTGCTAACACTCACACACATATGAATATACAGACACAAACACAACACAAAGAAAAAAGTGTGAAAAGGTAAAAACTAAAATTTCTCAATATGATGCACAGTTTTCAGTCTACAAAGTAATAGTCATGACCCCTATAAGATAAAGAGCAAAGAGAAGGACACAAGGCCCAAGGGCTGTGTCCATGTGGAAGCCATCATTAGGAAAAAGAACTCTTTTTTTTTTTTTTAATATTTTTATTACATATTTTCCTCAATTACATTTCCAATACTATCCCAAAAGTCCCCCATAGCGCCCCCCACTTCCCTACCCACCCATTCCCATTCTTTTGGCCCTGGCATTCCCCTATATTGGGGCATATAAAGTTTGCAAGTCCAATGGGCCTCTCTTTCCATTGATGGCCGACTAGGCCATCTTTCGATACATATGCAGCTAGAGACAAGAGCTCCAGGGTTCTGGTTAGTACATCATGTTGTTCCAACAATAGGGTTGCAGATCCCTTTAGCTCCTTGGGTACTTTCTCTAGCTTCTCCATTGGGAGCCCTGTGATACATCCAATAGCTGACTGTGAACATCCACTCCTGTGTTTGCTAGGCCCCGGCATCGTCTCACAAGAGACAGCTATATTTGGGTCCTTTCAGCAAAATCTTGCTAGTGTATGCAATGGTGTCAGCGTTTAGAAGCTGATTATGGGACGGATCCCTGGATACAGCAGTCTCTAAATGGTCCATCCTTTCATCACAGCTACGAACTTTGTCTCTGTAACTCCTTCCCTGGGTGTTTTGTTCCCAATTCTAAGAAGGGGCACAGTGTCCACACTTTGGTCTTCATTCTTCTTGAGTTTTATGCGTTTATCAAATTGTATCTTATATCTTGGGTATCCTAAGTTTTGGGCTAATATCCACTTATCAATGAATACATATTGTGTGAGTTCTTTTGTGATTGTGTTACTTCACTCAAGATGATGCCCTCCAGGTCCATCCATTTGGCTAGGAATTTCATAAATTCATTCTTTTTAATAGCTGAGTAGTACTCCATTGTGTAAATGTACCATAATTTCTGTATCCATTCCTCTGTTGAGGGACATCTGGGTTCTTTCCAGCTTCTGGCTATTATAAATAGGGCTGCTATGAACATAGTGGAGCATGTGTCCTTTTTACCGGTTGGGACATCTTCTGGATATATGCCCAGGAGAGGTATTGCTGGATCCTCCGGTAGTAGTATGTCCAATTTTCTGAGGAACCGCCAGACTGATTTCCAGAGTGGTTGTACAAGCTTGCAATCCCACCAACAATGGAGGAGTGTTCCTCTTTCTCCACATCCTCGCCAGCATCTGCTGTCACCTGAATTTTTGATCTTAGCCATTCTGACTGGTGTGAGGTGGAATCTCAGGGTTGTTTTGATTTGCATTTCCCTGATGATTAAGGATGTTGAACATTTTTTCAGGTGCTTCTCTGCCTTTCGGTATTCCTCAGGTGAGAATTCTTTGTTCAGTTCTGAGCCCCATTTTTTAATGGGGTTATTTGACTTTCTGGAGTCCACCTTCTTGAGTTCTTTATATATATTGGATATTAGTCCCTTATCTGATTTAGGATAGGTGAAGATCCTTTCCCAATCTGTTGGTGGTTTTTTTGTCTTATTGATGGTGTCTTTAGCCTTGCAGAAGCTTTGTAGTTTCATGAGGTCCCACTTGTCAATTCTCGATCTTACAGCACAAGCCATTACTGTTCTATTCAGGAATTTTTCCCCTGTGCCCATATCTTCAAGGCTTTTCCCCACTTTCTCCTCTAATATCTTGGCGTGACTCTAACTAAGGAAGTGAAAGATCTGTATAATAAAAACTTCAAGTCTCTGAAGAAAGAAATTATAGAAGATCTCAGAAGATGGAAAGATCTCCCATGCTCATGGATTGGCAGGATCAACATTGTAAAAATGGCTATCTTGCCAAAAGCAATCTACAGATTCAATGCAATCCCCATCAAAATTCCAAATCAATTCTTCAACGAATTAGAAAGTGCAATCTGCAAATTCATCTGGAATAACAAAAAACCTAGGATAGCAAAAACTCTTCTCAAGGATAAAAGAACCTCTGGTGGAATCACCATGCCGGACCTAAAGCTCTACTACAGAGCAATTGTGATAAAAACTGCATGGTACTGGTATAGTGACAGACAAATAGACCAATGGAATAGAATTGAAGACCCAGAAATGAACCCACACACCTATGGTCACTTGATCTTCGACAAGGGAGCTAAAAACATCCAGTGGAAGAAAGACAGCATTTTCAACAAATGGTGCTGGCACAACTGGTTGTTAACATGTAGAAGAATGCGAATCGATCCATTCCTATCTCCTTGTACTAAGGTCAAGTCTAAGTGGATCAAGGAACTTCACATAAAACCAGAGACACTGAAACTTATAGAGGAAAAAGAACTCTTACAACTGTAAGCAATCAAAGCTCTACCCAGGGAGTTATGCTGAAGTAGCAAAACAGAAAAGAAAAATTTCAGCACCATATACTATATATATATATATATATATATATATATATATATATATATATATATACATAATATAAGGAAAAAAGTCATAAAAAATGAGAAAGTACTTCATCAAGCATGCCCTGTTTTACATGGGTCATGACAGCATTATCTGAGAGGAGAAGGCATTAAAATCTGTCCATATAGTTAACAATTGCAAATCAATAGAGTATATAAACCTTAGGAAACATAAAGGTACAGAAAGATTAGGTGTCCATTTTCATGTATCTACATACAGATCTTCTAATTCAGCATTTTTATATTTAACCATGAAAATAGCAACCATTATGACATCAATTGAAAGAAAAAAAAAAATGCCTGAACATTCCTGAAAACAGAATGCTATGGTACAAATATATTCTGAAGTTAATACCAGCTTAATCTTCTGTGGATTAGCAGACATGAACAGAAAACACATAACAATATATTCCCTGAGTTTTAGAAAGGAAAAGTACAGTTTTCCAAAACTTTTTCCAAAATGTAAAGAGGAACACACCATGAAGCACTGACCTTATCTCTCATTACTAGCCTTTCTTCCAGTCCAGAGTAGAAGTATTATATGAGCTGAGGAGTAAAATGCTTTCAGGAAGCCTGCCAGCACAAGCTCCACTCACTGACCACTGAATAAGTTCTATTCAGAGACATTTTTAGAATTTTGAGGCACCTTTAACTGTCATTATGACTCCTAAGTCTTCTAAAACATGAATACATTGAAATATTTAAATATTTTTCAAAGTATTAGCAAATACTCTCATTCTTCCTGTCCTCTACATTAATGACTTCTATTGGTGGAAGAAAAAGAGAGAGAGAGAGAGAGAGAGAGAGAGAGAGAGAGAGAGAGAAAGAAGAAGAAGAAGAAGAAGGAGGAGGAGGAGGAGGAAGAGGAGGAGGAGGAGGAGGAGGAGGAGGGGAAGGAAGGAAGGAAAGAGAGAAAGAGAGAATGAGAGAAGTATGGGAGGAAGGAAGGAAGGAAGGAGAAAAGAAAAGAGGGAGGGAGGGAGAGAGAGGGATGTGGAGGGAGGGAGGAGAGGGCAGGATCAGGGAGGGGAGAGAGGGAGGGAGAGAGGTCAGCAGTTGTTGCTATTAGGCTATGCCCTGATCTAACTCACTCCACAGTGTGTAAAATAGTGGTTTGTTTAGAAAGTGCTTCAGTCCAAGACATTCCAGTTTACAAACAGTGTATGACTCAGTTTGGAGGATGAAAAATGATACTGCAGTTAATGCACACATAAACAATATTACCTGCCTGGTGTCACCCACAAGGCAGCGCCTGATAAATCACTAGCTCCTAAAAGTGGAAAGGGTGCCATCCTATAAACTGAAACTGTGAGGCACAGGAAAAGCACATCAAAGAGACCAGGTCTGTGAACAAGCATGAGTCCATATGCACGCACGCACGCACGCACGCACACACACACGCACGCACACACACACACACACACACACACACGCACGCACACACACAATCTGGTGTAGCAACTTTTGATTGATGAACCAAGCTAGGGCTAAGATGACTAACATACTACCTGAGTTTTAGAGAGGAAAAGTACAACTTTTCAAACAGTGTTCTGAACTATCCCACACATATGCCTATGTAGGACATGATAAGACCTGTGTCTACTTACATATTACAAAGATATAGGGTATTGTGAAACAGTGACCAGGGATTGAGATCCCTTTTCTGTTCCTGGTGGTCTGTGTCGCACTAACTCTGCTTCAGTCCCTGGTGACACCCAATAACAGTGAAAGCCAAAGCACTCTCCACACTTAAAAAAAGTGCAGCTGAGTATTAAGATTGTCAGTAATGTGATAAAAATATTGCCCAAACCTCAGTTGTTAACACTCTGTCCTCAGTTGGTGGAAATGTAACCTTTAGGACGTGGAGCCTTGCGAGAGGAGGCCACTGCTCAAGGGCTCTGAGGTTCTCTAGCCTAGCCAGATTTCTTGACTCACCCCAGCCCTAACAGCCTCTTGCATGTGGATGAAAATGTAACCAGCCAGCTTCCTGCTGGGCTTCCATGCCTTTCTATGAAAAGGGATTGTATTGCCTCTGAAACTGCAAGGCGGAAAAAGCCCCTCCTCTTCAGAGTTGCTGTTTGTTGAGGTTTCTTATCATCTCATCTTGGAATAAATGAACGTACAACAGGCAATAGAAACTGTAACTCCTTCTGGTGAGGCTGTGATGGAAACTGTAACTACCTCTGGTGAGGCTGTGATGGACTGAGTGATGTACTACCATTCAAGGCAGCCTTCCTGTCTCCCCATCTAACTCTCACAGTGTGATGGAGACCAAACTCTGAACTTTACCCATGAGGGACACTAACATATCTTTTCGTTACACTTTAATTTCTGAAAATTCCATTTAATTACTACATTCGTACTGAGGTCTGCACATCTAAAGCTTATTTCTGATTGTTAATGTGAAGGGCAGTGAAGTGTCTCCCTGCTTAAAGGCATTGGAAACAGCAACCTGTGTTTGATTCCCAAAATACACAGAAGGAAAAAGAGAGCCAGTTCCACAAAGATATCCTCTGACCTCCACACAGACACTGTAATAAACATAGTGCACACATAAGCATCCTGTGCACACAAGCAGTAAAAGGAACAACAACAATAATAAAAATAAACCTCAAATCCATTGTTTTAAAAGCTGTATGCATACAGACCAGATGTGCATATTAATAAATGCATGTCTGTGTTCAATGTGCACGCAGTACCTGCCAAGGCCACAAGAAAGTCTCAGGTTCCCTAGAAATAAAGTTGCAAGTGGCCGTGGCCACCTTCTGAATGCCAAGAACCAAACACAGCTGCACCAGCTCTCCAGCTCCCCCAATTATATTCAGTTTCTTTTTTGGCTTGGCTTTGAGTTTTTGTTGTTGTTGTTGCTTTCTGGGGTTTTTTTGTTTGTTTGTTTTGTATGTTTGGTTTTGGGGGTTTGGGTTTTTTTTTTTTTATCTTTATATGCAAGGTTTTAATGTGTATCTCTGGGTGCCTTAGAACTTATTGTGTAGTGAGGCCTTGAACTGAGTGCTGAGATTAAAGGCATGAGACACCAGACCCAGGCCAAATTTATGGTTTGAGTGAAGTATTAGCAACGCTTGTGCTCCAATATCTTACACAAGCTAACCTATTAGCCTAGAAACATTTTAACCACGTTTTTCCAGCCAGTAAAGTCCTCCTAGCTGTAATGACCCCTGTCAAATGTTACCATTTCAAAAGTCTCATGCTAATAGTCTAAAAAGTCAGCTTTACTTCAAGCCTCAAATACGCCTCTATTATAACACCTACAGTCCTGCACTAATATGACCCACGCATATCTGTTGAAGAAAAATAGGCTCTTAAGAAAGTTTCCCCAATAATTTAAATTCTCACAATCACATTGATTAAGAGAGAAGTCAAGTGAATATGTTTATATCTGCTGGGCAAATGAAAGAATTAAACATTAGTTATCTTATTAGCAACAGTAGAAATTACAGTCTCAAATCTTCTCAAAATTATATGTAGCATTTGCTTTGTGTTTCTGTCTGTGAGATGCTGTATGGGTATCTAATTCAGGTTTACACCTTCTTCAGACATGCTCAGACAAAGCAGGATTCAAAAGAAATAAGAAACAAACTTACCAGTCTACGCCTTTCTTCTTCTACAGCAATAAGTAGCCTTGCAAATTCTTTCAGTGACTGAGCTATTTAAAAACAAGACAGAAAGAAAGGCATCAATCCTCTTTCAGGGATAATATTTAATTACATAGGAGCAACCATTACAATGAAGCTAGTTCTTCATTTGTATGTCTTTTAGTATGTGATTTTCTTTGTATATCCATAAAAGCATGTACATAGTAAGAGGCTAGTGACTAATAGCTGTGGGTAAGAGATGCTGGTTTCTCTTTGAACTAAAAATTAAAGTCTATAAGTTTGTCTATAATGATCTTAAAACAACTACAAATTATATATTTAATGTGGGAAATGTATATTTAAATAGTCCTAAATCTCTTTCAACAGTGGTCTGTGGGTATAATACATTTTTCAAATCTATAGAGGCAATAAGCCAGGCAAAAGAGATGACTGTGTTGGTAAAAGAACTTGCTGTATGAGCCCGAGGACCTGAGTTCAGATCTCTAGCACCTACATAAAATACTGGGCACAGTCACACATGCCTGTGACCACTGTGCTGGGATGGGGAAAATGATATAGAACAGATGGGACCACTACCTCAAAGCAGTATGATGGAAAATTATATTTTCTGAACTCTCCTCTGACCTCACACATACACATGAGCATATGAGTGTATACATACATGTGCATGCATGCACACACATACACTCAGGCACACACGTGTACAATGCCCAATAAAATGTAATACTGTACAGCTATATTTATTAGTGTTCAGTATTACAAAGTCCCCCACTAAATTCTGTTAGCTCAGGAACATCATGGAAGAGAGGACAGAAAGAATGTAAGATCCAGATGGAAATATGAGGATGCACAGGAGGGAGAGTTGCTGACCTTCCCTGCTCTCTAAATATATAGCAGTTATGATGAGCTGCAATAGCTGCACAAAATCTTGCAAAATTAAGCCCAGCAACCGTCATCATGGAAAGGGATGGAAGTTGGAAGTTCCCACCTATTTCATGGATTTGTTGATGGTTGAGGGGAGAAGAAAATACATTTTCTTCTTCAGTGCCCAAGGTCCTATAAATAATCCCTCTCTCATGATCTTCTAAGCAACTCTAATGAAATTCATTGGGGCATTAAAAAGACAAGACAGAAGAGGATCCAAAAGAGTGGAGGAAGAAAAAAAAAAGGACAATAAAAAGTGAATCAAATACATTACATAAGTATATGAAAATGTCATATTGAAAGACATTTTATGACATGAACAGAAAACAGTCAGATAGATGATAGATAGATAGATAGATAGATAGATAGATAGATAGATAGATGTAAATTTATTTATTTAGCTAGACAATAGTAGCACATACCTTTAATGCCAACACTCAGTCCACAGAGGCAGAAAGATCTCTCAGTTGGAGGCCAGAGTGATCTACAGTTTGTTCCAGGGGAGTTGGGGCTAAACAGAGAAACTCTGTCTTGTAAAACCAAAGAAAGAAAGGAAAGGGAAGGGAAGGGAAGGGAAGGGAAGGGAAGGGAAGGGAAGGGAAGGGAAGGGAAGGGAAGAAAAGGGAAGGTAAGGAATGGAAAAGAGAAAAAAAAAGAAAAGAAAAGAAAAGAAGAGAAAAGAAGAGAAAAGAAAAGAAACCCACCTACCAACCTTGTAAATAATTGCAATATGCTAAGAAAAACATTTCAAAATAGAGAATTTTAACTAAAAGTACAATTGTATAGTACTTTTTAAAACTTCCTTTGAGTAAAGAGAGTTGACAGAACAAGGTTGGATAGTTTGATGGGTTTTATGTCTTATTTTCTTTTACTGTTATGATAAAATAGTCTGACAAAACCAACTTAAAGGAGAAAGAGTTTATTTTAGGCTACAGTTCCAGCTAAGTCCGTCAAGCAAGGAAGTAGGAGAAGAAAATGAGTGAATCTATTAGTCACATCCTGGCGGAACTCCAAAGCAACAAAGCACTTGCTCCTCAGCAATTTTGCTCCACTTTCGTAGTCTAGAGTCCCAGTTAGGGAATGGTGCCGCCCACAGTGGGCAGGCAGGTTTTCCCACCTCAATTAAAGTAATGAAGATAATACGCCACAAGAATACTCAGAGGCCCATCTCCTAGATGAGTCTAGATTTTGTCAAGCTGCAAATTAACCCTATCACAATGGGTGACTAAAGGGAAGGAGGAAAGGAATGAAGAAAGGGAGGGAGGGAGGGAGGGAGGGAGGAAGGGAGGGAGGGAGGGAGGGAGGGAGGGGAGGGGAGGGGAGGGGAAGGAAGGGAGGGAAGGGATTAAACTACCTGTGTCAGAAATAATACACTCATTATAATATGAATATTAAAACTATTAACTGAATCACTCCCTTGTGTTGGAAGAATAGGAGAACAATGTGGCAATTTGAAAACATGGCTCATTAAAAAGGAATACCAGGATATCAGGAAGTAGTACCTAAAAATGAAAATCAAGAGCCAGCAGGACAATCATGGTCCTGAAAAATAAAAAAAAAAAAAAAAACAAGCAAATAAACAAGCGTAAGAAATGATGGCCTCTGACATGTCTGGAAGTAATTATAAGCAGTGAGAACCAGCAGGAACAGAGACTGCTAGGTTTTGGTTTTTTTAAGTTTAAATAAAAATATGTAGTTTTTTAAAAAATAACAAAAAAGGGGGAGATCCTGCGAAATCTATTTTCTAATAGTACAAATCTGGAGGGACCTAGGTGTATGTGATACAATTTGCCAAAGGTAAATGGTATCTACCACACAGAAGCTGATGAGAAACCCTGAATCAAATAGGCCTTCACTTAAGAATTCCAAGCAGCAGCCTAGTCCCTCTGGCTAGATCAACTCTAAAAGTGATGGCAGGCTCCTGGTCACTTGGAGACACCTACTGACACCCTCAGGCTCCAGGTCACTCCAAAGACACCTGCTGATGTCCACAGGCAAGCTCCTGGGTCACTCAGGAGACACCTGCTGATGCCCACAGGCAAGCTCCTGGGTCACTCAGGAGACACCTGCTGATGCCCACAGGCAAGCTCCTGGGTCACTCAGGAGACATCTGCTGATGCCCACAGGCTCCATTAGGGAATCCACTAAGGTGCAGTTGCTTTAAATAGCAAGTTGGTTTCTGAGTAAGAAATGAGGTTCTCATTTCTGTCTCCACTGTCTCTCTTTGTTCAAAAGAGAGTGATGCCATTTTCTACTTCCACTGAACTGGTCTGTTTCCCATATAAATACTATTTATAAACTCGGCAAGATAATTGCTGATTATAATGTAAATGTCTGGGAAGACAAACTTTACCATAGAAAATAAATTGAATGTCTGGTTCCCCACAACAAACCCCACGCCCATCCAGTGGTTTTAAAAAACTGGATCCAATCTGACAATAAATTTTGTTCCCTCATTTTCTTTGGATGACTTTTCAGGGGAAAGTCTTCAAACAAACGAAACCCAAAAAGCTAAACTTGTCCTTTTCAAATATTATAAAGCAGTTCCACTTAAAAAAAAAAACTGCATATTTTTGGTGCAAAGAAAGACATTTGTGTTCTTTGAGAATGTAAACACATGGGAACAGTGACTATCAGTCTCGTAAAATTGGTTGGTGGCCCATCAAATTCAGAAGAATGTGGCAGAAGCTCTTCTAACTCAATTTAAATGATCTTGGGTACTGCATTAATAGCACACTTGAAGAACAGAAATAAGACAAGAAGCCCACAGCATAAGCACTAAAGTCTCAAGTTACTATCAAGTAAAACAAATTTTAGGAGAACAGGTTCCTGGAGACCCCCAATCACTACCCTCCCCGGCAAAGTCCAACAGGAAACTGTCAGAAGCTGGGTAAAACCAGCTTTGTACTGTTCCTGCCCAGCCACTAGAAATGAGGGGCAATGTTAGCCTTGTTGGCACTCAGATCCACAAATGCCTTAAAGCCCACAAGACCATGGGAGGACTGCAAGCAATTCCTCTAAAATCAGGAACAGCACAAGGATATCCATTCTCACCAGTCATATTCGATATATATATATATCTACCATTCTAACCAAAGTAGCTGAGACAGAAAAAAAGGGATATAAACAAGGGAAAAAGGAGACAAAATAATACCTGCCAGGCAGGCAACAAAATTCTGTACTCAGAAAATCCTAAATGGGCTGTGAGATGGCTCACCAGTCAAGAGCACTTGCTCCAACAGAAAAACTAAAGTTAGGTTCCCAGCACCACAGAAGGCAACTCACAAGTACCTAGAACCCTAGTTTCTGGGAATGATGCTTTCCTTTGGCTTCTGCAGGAAAACACATGAGCATGCACACAGGCACATAAATAATAATAAGAGAGAAAATCCTAAAAACACCTCTGAAATTTCCCTAGAACTGATAAACAAACTCAGGCATGCACAGACACACACAAACACAGTAGCATTCCAATGCATTGGCAATGGCTGAGGATAAAAAAGGGGGGAGGGGGAGGCAATCTAGTTCATGACAGCTTTAAGAAAGAAAGTAAAAGCTAGAATAAACTCAAGAAAGGAAGTGGAAACATCCCTAAGAATAAAAATTATCAAACACAGAAGTGAAGAACAGAAGAAGATACTAGAAGGTGGGAAGGCTGTGCACAGATACAGGAACCAACTCTATGTAGACAGCCTTAGAGAACAAGAGATTTACAGATCTGCATGAAACACCAGTGACATTCTGCACCAAAACAGAAAAATATAATTCTTAAATCCAAGTGGAAGTGCCAAGGCCCCCAAATACCAAAGGAGATTGTCAGTAAAAAGGACAAGTCCAGGAATAAGTCTAAAATTGTGTTAGAAAATGATAAAGATCAAAACTATCATGGAATTATCATGAAAACAGGAGCATGCACTGGTGTAAGGGAAGGGAGGACCCAAAGATAAACTCCCACAGTTGAGTGTATCAACTTTGACAAAAATCCCTGAGCATATGTTGGGAAAAGAAAGCCTTTTCATCAGACAGTGCTGAGAAAGAGCAAGAACGCTAAAGTGATACCAACTAGAGCCTTATCTCTCGAACCCATACAGATGTGTTTTAGCTTCATTTCTGCTGCTGTGATAAAAACATCCTGACAAACAACTTAAGAGAGAAGTTTATTTAGCTTACAATTTCATATTATAGTCCATTATTACAGGGAAGTCCTAATAGGGAGATTGAGACAGTGGTCACAATCACATAGCATCCCAAGATAAAAGTGAGTGCATCTATGCTCACCTGCATGCCTGTGCCAAGTTCATTCGTACACAGCTCAGGGTCTCCAGTCTGCATAATGGTGCCACCTATCCTGGGCTGAATCTTCCCACACTCAGTATTTTAATCAAGATAATCCCCCACCCCCTTCATGCCTACAATCCAACCCAATGCAGACAAAGCCCTCACTGGGACTCTTTTCCCAGGGGATTCTCAGTTGTTAACAATTAAAAAAAAAAAAAAAAAAAAACCTCAACCCAGAGTGGATCAAGCTCCTTCATGCAAGAACCAAGACACTGAACCAAAGGCTTAACACTTTGATGTACTTTGGCACAGGAAATAATTTCCGACGCTTAGGATGCCTGACCTGGGAATGGATCAAAACACTTCTGCACAGCAAAGGAAGTGATCAGTGCTGTAAATGGCTAACACAGAGAATGAGAGAAAATCCACCTCCAAAAAGTGACCTGACAAGCAGAGTGGAGAACAAGTGAGCGATGGGTTAGTAGATGCCTCTCACTTACAGTTCTGTAAATGGACGTCCACACATGAGCAATGCTCCCCACCTTCACCCATCAGAAAAATACAATCAAGAGTGCAAGGAGGTTGCATCTTAGCCTTCTCAGCATGGAGATAGTCAATTAGTCCATCAAGTAAAATAGAGAGAAGTCATGCTGTGGAAGGAGCAGAGCTCTGTGTGCTGCTGTGGGGACAAATCAGTGCAGCCCCTAGGGAATCAGTACAGAGTCTCTTCAAAACCACTATAAAACAGGTTGTACTACCACTCTGGAAATCAGTCTGGCGGTTCCTCAGAAAATTGGACATAATACTACCAGAGGATCCAGCAATACCTCTCCTGGGCATATATCCAAAAGATGTTCCAACCAGTAAGAAGGACACATGCTCCACTATGTTCATGGCAGCCTTATTTATAATAGCCAGAAGCTGGAAAGAACCCAGATGCCCCTCAACAGAGGAATGGATACAGAAAATGTGGTACATTTACACAATGGAGTACTACTCAGCTATTAAAAGGAATGAGTTTATGAAATTCCTAGGCAAATGGATGGACCTGGAGGGCATCATCCTGAGTGAGGTAACACAATCACAAAGGAACTCACACAATATGTATTCACTGGTAAGTGGATATTAGCCCAAAAACTTAGGATACCCAAGATATAAGATACAATTTGTTAAACGCATGAAACTCAAGAAGAACGAAGACCAAAGTGTGGACACTGTGCCCCTTCTTAGAATTGGGAACAAAACACCCATGGAAAGAGTTACAGAGACAAAGTTTGGAGCTGTGACGAAAGGATGGACCATCTAAAGACTGCCATATCCAGGGATCCATCCCATAATCAGCTTCCAAACACTGACACCATTGCATACACTAGCAAGATTTTGCTGAAAGGACCCAGATATAGCTGTCTCTTGTGAGACAATACAGGGGCCTAACAAACACAGAAGTGGATGCTCACAGTCAGCTATTGGATGGATCACAGGGCCCCCAATGGAGGAGCTAGAGAAAGTACCCAAGGAGCTAAAGGGATCTGCAACCCTATAGATGGAACAACATTATGAACTAACCAGTACCCCAGAGCTCTTGACTCTATGTATCAAAAGATGGCCTAGTCGGCCATCACTGGAAAGAGAGGCCCATTGGACTTGCAAACTTTATATGCCCCAGTACAGGGGAATACCAGGGCAAAAAAGTTGGAGTGGGTGGGTAGGGGAGTGGGGGGGGGGAGTATATTGGGGAGTTTTTGGGTAGCATTGGAAATGTAAATGAGGAAAATACCTAATTAAAAAATTAATTCTAAAAAAAAAGAAAGAAAAAAAAACAGGTTGTACTATCTGTGGGTCTGCGCTGAAGAAGGCAAAATTCCATATAAGAAATACCCACACACCCACATTTATTGCAGCACAGTAACCAAGCTATTAGATCAATCAAGGTATCTCATGCATGCATACACATCAAATAGACTATTACCTACTCATACAGAATACTGAAGTCATTCAGGGACACAGAGCATGTGGCTCTGGCAAGCCCAGCCCTTCTCCCTCATTTCCTAGGTCCTGCTAAATAAAAATAGTTCCATTACATTCTTAAAGCTGGCCACCAGGTGAGTTCTGTTATTTAACCATTTCCTCCCCCTGAGGCTGCCTACCAAGGTCAATCTATCAAAGTATTGAAATCCAGCAACCAAAAGCCTCCTTTGACTTGCCTAATTAACATGTGCAATTACACTTCATTCTAACACAGGGTTTCCCAGTATACCTTTATAAACCCTCATTTTCCTGAGACATATCTGTCTCCTTTCTACCCAGTGGCAGTCCTTTCTCCCTCTGGGACAAATACCCTTCCCAGTCTTTCTTGTTCCCTTCCCCTTCGCCCTAGTCCTCTATCTCCTGACGTTGTCTCTTATTTATTCTCTGCCCTCTGCTTCTCTGGGGCAAATCAATCTCTTGTACTAAGAACTCACTGGGTGTCCTGTGCTGATATGGATTCCTTTGCAGGAAAATGGATGAAACCAGACATCATACTATTCAAAATCAACCAGGAAGACAAGCACCTCATTTTTCCTCTTATGTGTGTGGAAAAAGGGATTTTTTTTTTAAAGGTGAAATCATGGAGGATGATTAAGAGGACAAGGGAGTGGGATAAGGGTGAAAGAGGTAAGAGAGGCAATGAGGGAGGAAGAGATATGATCACATGACTGCTAAAATTATATATGAAAATCTCAGTGAAGCTTATGAATATGTATAACCAATATACATTAGTAATTTATTAAACACTACTTTATTAAAAAAATGAAATACATAGGAGCTTGGGATCTTGCTGTACTCCAGACCTTAAGCAGAAGAAACAAAGTTATTCCTCCAGCTCCTACTTTCTGTGAACCTTTGAGCCATTTTTTCAAAGGTGTCACCTTGGCAAGATTTAAAAAGATTGTTAATTGTACAAATTTTTCTAGTACCTGTGTAGAAATAACTACTAATGGCCTTTCATATGTTATTTGTTGATACTGATACTGAATGTGAGTAACAATCTAGGCCCAGAGTAGCATCTAATATAATAGCCATTACAGATTTTGACCACACCTATTTTCATTATGGGAACTTGATTTGGGTAAACGTCTCCAAAAATAATATTTAATATCCAATGGGTTTTCCAACAGTGAATACTGTGTTAATTTATAAGTTAGAAACAATATATCCATGCAGCATATTCAATGTACAAGAATAAAAATACCAGCTTTTAGTCTTTGACATAGGAAATATCATCAAAAAGATAAGGCAGATATTTCAGAAAGCTATGTTAGTTGTCCAAACTACTGCCACCTACATAAAACTTTCCTGGCTGTATTCATTGCTAATCATTCTCCGCTTCCTGCCCATCTGCAGCACATGATAACTGGCAAACAACCAGGAGAGTTTCCCATATAAATTTTAATGTTACAGAAATTTTTGAGGTCACAGATATTGTTAAACATATTTCTTTTATCTCCATAACACATATTGTAAAAACACATTGGGAATTAGCAAAATCTATTCTCCAAATAAACTTAGGAGCGGCCATATGAGTATAAGGATTCGCAGAGGCACCAGTTAAATCCCACCCTCTGAGTGAAGAAGGTTAGTGATGGGTTGGACATATTTGGCAAAGATACCCATTTTCTAACATTCCTGACATTTTTGCTGCTTGGAAGCAAGAAATGGAGCTTTGAAGTTTCACCTCAGCCCTTGGGATTGATTTTTACATACAGGAAGACTTGATGATAAGCTGTAGCATGTGAGTTAGTTCTATGTTCCTAAAACTATCCATACCAAAAAAAAAAAAAAATAGCATCGGTGTACAAAGTTGATGACTGTATGGCACATGTTACAAAACTGAATGACTCTATATGCAGCATGAGTGTTTGTATGTTACAAAGAAGAATGACTCTGTATGCCACATTCATGTTTGTATGTTACACTGCAGACACATGCAGGGACCAACTACTGAGAGGCTTTCATTTCTTTGAATAATTACAAAGCTCAAGAGTAGCTCAGAAGTGTTGTCACTGCTGATCAATGGAACCTCAGCATGAAGCAACAAACACAGTCTGCTTGTTGCATGCCCAAATAGTGTCAACAAAACACGTGGAGGGGTATTAGAGCTGGCCCCGCCTTTCCCATCAGGCATTGGGCATCTTTGGTCTTTGACTGCAAAGAACATCTTCTGGCACAGACCACCCCACCACCCACTTTTCCATACTGACCTTATTTGCAACCACAACTCTAGTTGCTATTTTCTGGGACCCACAACATCAAATAAGACTTTAAGTTCTAGGAGAAAACCAGGACAGGTAAGCAGGAGTGGGCGGGTTAGTGAGCAAGGGGAGGGGGCAATTTGGGGGAAGGGGGGTTGGAGGGGAAATGAGGAAAGTGGATAAAATTTACAGTGTAAATTTTTAGAAAAATCTAATAATAATAATTTTTTTTTAAAAGACTTTTAAGTTCTACATAAACCAGCCTCCCAATGCTGGTGCAAGCCTTTAATCCCAGCACACAGGAGGCAGAGGCAGGCAGATCTCTGTGACTTCAAGACCAGTCCAATCAACAAAGTGAGTGAAAACAGCCAGAGCTACAAAGAGAAGCACTGTGTCAAAACAAGTTCCAGAGAGACCTAATTCCAAAGCCAATAAATTGCTTCCTAGAATAATGAGAGTGAGGGGGCTGGAGAGGAGGTCGGGGAAGGAGTATGAATGGTCCACTGACAAATGCTGGCAAGTCCACATAAATATACATTAACACACAGACTTTTTTTTTCTTCTAAGACTTAACAGCCCCTTGGAAAGCAAGGTCTCTCTCTCTCTCTCTCTCTCTCTCTCTCTCACACACACACACACACACACACACACACACATACACACACACGTGAAAAAATATTTTAAGTAGTTTAAGATTATGACACAATTTTCTAATTAAGTATTAAGTAAAATAAATTCACGACCTACAGATAAGCAGGATGGTAAAACTGAATGTGCATCAAGCTGATCTGGTCCTCCACAGTCAGGAATGCCCTGGTTTGCCCTGGTTTCCACCTTGGAACTTGTCTGTTATGATCACACAGGCCTCATTTGGTCCCAGCTGTCCTCAGATCATAACCCAGACTCCAAACAGGATTCATCAAGGATCCTCTCGTGGAGTCCACTGATTATTCCCATGCTTCCCTTGATGGTGTTTTGCCCTCCCTATACTTCTCAGGTATCTTGCAGGAGTCACAGCCTGTGGACCAGTGTCTTTCTAAATTCCCAACTGGTTTCCTTAACACCTGGATTCTGGTATCCCTGAGGTTTGCAAGCACCTACATCACTAAGCAGGTCAATCAGTGTGCATAATTACCATGCCTATACATCTGGACTGAGATCTATAACTCAGGACCAAATCTTTCATCCTCCACTCTTTTCTAGTCCAGCTGGACACTCATGGCCATTAAGATCTGAGCTCCAGATAAAAAAAACAAAACAAAACAAAACCAGAAACTTGACCTCTAAAGGGGACCTCCTATGGACTGGGGAAGTAGCTCAGATAGGGCAGTCCTTTCTAGTGAGCATAAGCCCTGAATGCCAACCCCCAACCACCTTAGCCCACAACAGCATAAAGGCAGCCTGGTGGTGAATACCTGGAATCTCAGCAGCACTTGGGAGGTGAAGGCACAAGTGTCAGAAGAGTCATTTTCAGCTACATAGGGAATTTTAGGCCAGTCTGGGACACATGAGACAATCTCTGAGAGAGAAAGAGAAAGACAGACAGAAAGATGGGGAGGGAGGAGAGTTTGCTATTATTGCTCCTTATTATCAGTCTTACTTATAAAAATTGAGGAAATATTCTTTTTTCAAGAAAAACGTAACAAGGCATGTACAGAAGTAACACTCTGTTATATATTCAATACTTTTTTCTTTAGTAAACGCTTTGATAATACCTACTTTGAAAGCACCAAGCAGGACTGGAAAGATGGCTCAGTATATAAGAGCATTTGCTGTTCTTGCTGAAGACCTGAATTTTGTTCCCAGGGACCATGTGGCAGCTCATGACCTCCTGTAACTCTGGGTCCAAGGACTATAGGGCCCTCTTTCGGTCACAAGCACTGCACTCTGCTCGTGCACATGTGTGTGTGCAAAACAAACATATAAAATAAAACAAATAAAACTTAGAAAAGAGAAAATGCCCAACAAAGGAAGTGTGTTGGAGAGTTCAGTTATATGGGTGTGTATGTGCTGGACTTTTGTACATGTTTGTTACATGTGATTTATACAGAAGATCAAATTTTTCACAGTCAATGTGTAGGAATATGAAAAGAGCAACATTTCAATGCCACAGAATTAACCTGAGCTTCAGCTGAGTTTTCCCAGGCACCATCATACACTTTCTGTGAGTTTCTATAAAATCTGCAAATATCCTTCAGTTGGAATCTTGCCAAGGGTTGTGCATATCAAGCCCACAAGTCATAGACTGACTCTGTTTTCTTTCCAAACACAGTAAGATGCTAACAAACTCAAGAACTTAATGGAACTTATTGCCTTGTTTCTTGTGCTACACCAACTGTCTAATGTCCACAAGTGATATGAAGCGTTAGCTTCATTTCATACGGGAGTTAGAACGGAAGGCTTGAAGGTGGGACAGCTTGCCCCACAGCCCCAGAACAACCACTCGAGTGACAAAGTAAGTATTTAACTTGATCAATTCCACAGTCTTCCAGCCAACCATGATTGCAAGGCTGTGGGGACAACAGTGCCAGCCTGCTACTCTGCCAAGTTACAGGAGAGAATTGTTATCTTTAAAGGTGACACTCCTGGGGCCATTGCTCACCGAGGGTGACTAGCCACCAAGGGGGAAGGATGGACCAACCCCTCAGGAACTTGTTGATGACAATCACCCACTTAAATCTAGCACACACACCCTGCTAGGCTTGCTGCCATCAGAACTAACTTCCCACCATGCATTCCTTCCCATTCTGCAATGGCATTCCTGCCCCTCAGAGTCTTCCTGCAACCCCCTTCCCTTCCTCTTCTTTGCCCAGCTTTACTGTTCCACAACCGCCCATCAGTTGTAACCTCCTGGCTGTGATCCACAAGGACACTAAAAGTTCAAGCTATCTAACCCCTTTGGTTTGTGTTTCCAGGAATCCTGCTATTCAACCCTAGTTTACTCCAGATCTTATTTCCCACAGTGGCTATCTCAAAAGAATGTTCCTTCTCGAGAACCCAACCCAAAATTTCCCTCATTCTCGCCAGATGCCCTGGCGTCCTGTTCCACACAGACATCAGCGAGTTCTGATCAGAACTATCCACTCTTCCATTGCTGGTTCTTCCTCTCTGGAGCTGACTACTCCTGCTCCGAGCCTCTCATTGCACCACAAATGTTGCTTCCTCGTTTCTCCCCTCCCCCTCTTTACACAACCACACCTTCCTCCCACCTTGCCTCCTTTCCTCTCTATTGCTGTGATAAAACATTCCAAGAAAACACAAATTAGTGGAAGAAAATGGTTTACTCCAGTTTACACATTACAGTTTATTACTGAAGGAAGTTAACACTAAAGCAGGAAACTGAAGCAGAAACTACAGAGGAAGGCTGCTTGCTGGTTCTAAAAGGCTCATGAACTGCTAGCTTTCCTTCTACAACCCATGACCACCTATCCATGGAATGGGACCACCCACTGTGGACTGAGCTGCCGTACATAGATCAAGAAATTTCCTAGAGATAGATCAACCTGAGCAGGGCCATCCTTCAACTGAGACCCCACCCTCTTCTCAGGGAACTCTAGGTTCTGTGTGGGAAACAGTCTACACTAAGCACACAGTTACTGTTCCTTCCCCTTGATCTACATCTTAACATGAAGCAACCTACTCTCCAAAGGGTGTAAGAGGAGCAAGAACGACACAGGGTGGATTTAATCGGATTTAAAACTACTGCTCACTATATCTCAGGAGGAAGTCATCCATGAGTACACAAACCTGTCAGATGGGTAAATTGAGGCAAATCAGCTTAACAGTCTTCATGGTCATAAAATTGATGATATACACAGTTATACTTTTTAACTCCAATTCGCTCACTAAAAAGTAGGCACTTGCACACTTTTGCAGAAGTAACCCCATCTTCCCAAGTCATTATCTGAAATTTATCAAGTCAAGTGATGATTGGGAATTTCCAACAAGATTTTTTTTTTTGAATCTCAAACAATATGTATCAAGACTTAGCTCACAATTAATGTTTCACCCATATGTACCCATGCCATATAATCACATAAATGTGGCTACAATTCCTCAACAACCCAACTGAAGAATTACCTTCACCTCTTCCCTCTACACATCTGTTCAGCAAATGCTGATCTCACTCCTCTAACTGTCTCTGTCCGTACTCAAAAAAAGTCTCACATCAGCATCTGGAACTGTAACCCATTTTAACCTCTGAAGCATGATCATCAGTAGGGACCAGGCTGAAGGTCAGTGGTAGAGCATTTGCCCTGCATGCAAAGCACCAATTCTCCATTCCAAGCATCACATCAGCACATAAAAATCTTCCTACAAGGCTCCCTTGACTTTGCCACTTTACAGCTCAGCAACTCCGGGTAAAGAAATTACAACTTTCATACCATAAGCAATATGTGTGGTTTCCATGAGGTTGACATAAGCACCTGGTTGCATGTATCAATACAGGGCACTGGAATTTCTAGCCTTAGTGTTTTGACTTTGAAAGTATTAAATATTCTGATATTCTACATTTCTTTTCTTCACATCTGTGCCCCACTTGCATCAGTGTTGAGACCCAAATCAAATGACCTCCTCTATTGCTAAATCCTGGTGTCCCCAGCCTCCAGTCCCTTCTCTGGCTTTGGCATACTCAAAGCAGTTTTGTCTGCACTTCACCTGAAACACTGTGCCTTCCATAGCTTTTCAATTTGAAAGTTTTGGTTTTTTACAATTTTTTTTTTTTACAGTCCTGGGAAATTTTCACGGCATCCACATACCTTATTTATTCTATGGGCATACCTGGAACAAAATCTTCTCTCAGGCTTCAAATGGAAACAACCAGAATTCACTCTGAGCATCTGGACTGTACAGCATTGGTCACTCTATCAGTGTAGTCACAAAGAGCACACCTGGTACCACCCTTCCCTCCCCCCAGCCCAGTTACCACCAAATCATCTTCTGCGCAAACAACTGATTGATTAAAGTAGGAATCATGTCTTTATGATCCTGGGCAGAAGCCAGCAGAGATATTCTAGGGAAACACTCTGGCCTCCTTGTGTTGTCAATCCCCCAACTTTTGTTACTTAATGGATTGATATCAAAGTACCGGACATAGAAGATTGGCCAGGGTGGGATGGGTGGGATCATATACATTGCACAAAAATATAAGATTGCTTTTTCTCTTTCAAAAATGGGTGAATCTTCTCTACAGATTAGAGGACAATCTCATCTACTGAACAAATTCTATGCCAGCCAGAACTGCATATGAAGACCCCATCTCAAGAAAAAAGGAAGAGGCCTTTAAGTTCCATTTTCCTTGACTCTGACTTGAACAAAAAACTATTTCTATAACAAAAAGGGGAAATAACCAGGTGCCAGGTTTCTTGTTTCCAAAGAAGGGACCAATTGGTCTATCTCACAGTTAAATTTACACATGTTCTAGCCTTCAGTTCATGTCTTTCTCTAAATTATAGGATGGCCGCAGTCATGGGGAGAAGGAAATTAGATACCCCACACACCCCAGGCCTGGACAACGTGTAATAAATCCATTTCCCTTCTACAATTTCCCTTTCTTAATTTCTTTTAAAGTACAGAGAAAATAGGTGGTTGGTTATAGACCTAAGTGCCTAGTAACAGCTTCCCACAGCTGAATCAGGCTCCAAAGAGCAATATAAATCCAAGGCTCGGACACCTCCCAACCTTGGGACAAAGACTACTCATTTTATTCTGGTGAAAGGGAATCTGGACATTTCTGAGACTGAAGATAAAATAAAATGGATGTTTTGTGTGAAGAATAAAAGGTTTGAACTATAGCTAAGTAGTAAACAATGTATAGTGTCATAGGCTTGTTTTCATTAAGCTTTGGTCTTAGAGAGCCTGCCATCTTGCTTTACTTAGGATTTGTTGGGGACTAAACTTGGGGATTTGTGCATGCTATACAATCATTAAACTTTACTTTCTGAAACTACTCAGAACTTTGGTGAGATTTTTAAAGATCTTTCCTTCTTCTGTTATTGAGACTTCTGTTACTGACTCTGTAGGGAAGGTGTACGGACCTCACCTTCACTTGAGGTCCAAGACTCAAACATGACCTCAAAGCTCTTCTGTACAGCCCCAGGAAAACCACCTTGAAGTGTATGCTTGGTGAAGAAATAGCTCCAAACTGCTCCTTTTATTTATTGGTCACATAGCCAGGACAGATACCCAGGACTTCCGATTTGAGGTTTGTTAGTCAACTGTGCTCTCCTTTCTAAGCTTCTCCCTCTGTGTTGCTTCCTCTCCCTAGCCGTTCGTGGCTGGCAAGTTTATCCATACATTTTCCACCAACTCCCATGAATTGATTTTTCATCCGTTTTACATGCTGGTGTTTCCAAATTGGGACTACAAATCCCTCAGTGCTCCCTAACGATCTATTGAGTAACAAGCAAGTGAACTTACAGTCTGTGCTCATGATAAAGGAGTCTAAGCTGTAAGTTCACAATTACATTGTGCTTCTGGAAGCTGCTGCAGTGTTCAGCAAGTGATATTCCTTTAATACACTAATATTATAATATAAATCATTTTTTAAAAATTAAAATAAAAATAAAGGAATCACAGAACAAAAGAAGGAAGAGATATTCAATAACTAATGTGCATGATGTCCCAAGATAGCCCAAAATTTTGCAAATATAATATGCATTTAAATATTAAAACAGTGATCATTCAAAAAAATAACATTGGTAATTCTATAAAATCACAGCAACATTACTGTGACAAATAGTTTCTACTCATGCACACAACACAGTAGGTCATACAAAGCCTCATCTCTCTAGCCTTACGACCATAAAGGAAGAAAAAGATGATAACTAGAAAATCTTAAAAGCATATAACTTTCAGGCAGAGATGCATAAACTATCCATAAGAAAGCAGCTGTGGCATAACACTGTCTTGGACAGTTGCGTTAAAAGTTGATATATTGTTTATGTTCCAGTCAGCAGCAGTGAAATTAGAATTTACAAGTGGATGAGGAAGTCACCAATAAAAAAAGAAATCTGCCTGCCTCTGCCTCCAGAGTGCTGGGATTAAAGGCATGCGCCACCACGCCCGGCTACAAAAAGAGGTCTCTTAAGTGAATGTTTCAGAAACTCTAATAACAAAACTGCAGATGGCACCTGTCTCCTGCACAGACTTTCACTTTCTGAAAAGTGCCTATCTTGGGAACTGGAATGACAGCTCAGAGGTCAGCTCAGAGGTCAAGGGTGCTCCCTGCTCTTCCAGAGGTTTAGAGTTTGGTTCCTAGCACCTAACACAGGTGGTTCACACTGTCTCTAATTCTAGCTTCAAGAAACTCAACACCCTCTTCTGGTCTCTGAGGACAGTTGCAGGCACTTTATAGACACACACATGCACATGAATTAAAAACAAAGTAGTACATATCTCTGTTAGTAGAAAAAGATCTGAAAGACTATGAAGTTCTATGCAAACCATATGAAGTCCATTTCTAAGATACCAAGATAGTCATAACACACAGCCTGTGAGGTTCTCACTGTGGCTCTTCACAGTAACGTGAGTGCATACAGCAAATATTGACAGTTTGAGCCAGGCTATCCCAGACAATTGTCTTCTGGACCTGCACCCAGAAAACAACCAAGTGAAACACTGAGCACAGCTAGTCTGCAGCAGCGCTCTTACATTTTCCATCAGGCTGCCATAGTACCCTCTGAAAACACTATCACGACCACCTGAGCTCTCTGATGTGGCTTCTGAACCTTTACGTTAACAATTCCCAGCTCCACCTGCCCAGGCCTTGCACACAACATTTGCTTTCTTTTTTTTTTTTTAATTGGGTATTTATTTTATTTATATTTCCAATGCTATCCCAGAAGTCCCCCACATGCTCCCCCACCCACCCACTCCCACTTCTTGGCCCTGGCGTTCCCCTGCCCTGAGGCATATGACGTTTGCACAACCAATGGGCCTCTCTTTCCACTGATGGCCGACTAGGCCATCATCTGACTCATATGCAGCTAGAGACAAGAGCTCCAGGGTACTGGTTAGTTCATAATGTTGTTCCACCTATAGGGTTGCAGACCCCTTTAGCTCCTTGGGTACTTTCTCTAGCTCCTCCATTGGCGGCCCTGTGATCCATCCAATAGCTGACTGTGAGCATCCACTTCTGTGTTTGCTAGGCCCTGGCATAGTCTCACAAGAGACAGCTATATCTGGGTCCTTTCAGCAAAATCTTGCTAGTGTATGCAATGGTGTCAGCGTTTGGAAACTGATTATGGGATGGATCCCTGGATATGGTAGTCTCTAGGTGTTCCATCCTTTTGTCTCAGCTCCAAATTTTGTCTCTGTAACTCCTTCCATGGGTGTTTTGTTCCCATTTCTAGGAAGGGGCAAAGTGTCCACACTTTGGTCTTCGTTCTTCTTGAATTTCATGCGTTTAGCAAATTGTATCTTATATCTTGGGTATCCTAAGTTTCTGGGCTAATATCCACTTATCAGTGAGTACATATTGTGCGAGTTCTTTGTGATTGTGTTACCTCACTCAGGATGATGCCCTCCAGGTCCATCCATTTGTCTAGGAATTTCATAAATTCATTCTTTTTAATAGCTGAGTAGTACTCCATTGTGTAAATGTACCACATTTTCTGTATCCATTCCTCTGTTGAGGGGCATCTGGGTTCTTTCCAGCTTCTGGCTATTATAAATAAAGCTGCTATGAACATAGTGGAGCATGTGTCCTTCTTACCAGTTAGAACATCTTCCTGATATATGCCCAGGAGAGCTATTTCGGGATCCTCCGGTAGTACTTTGTCCAATTTTCTGAGGAACCGCCAGACTGATTTCCAGAGTGGTTGTACAAGCTTGCAATCCCACCAACAATGGAGGAGTGTTCCTCTTTCTCCACATCCTCGCCAGCATCTGCTGTCACCTGAATTTTTGATCTTAGCCATTCTGCCTGGTGTGAGGTGGAATCTCAGGGTTGTTTTGATTTGCATTTCTCTGATGATTAAGGATGTTGAACATTTTTTCAGGTGCTTCTCAGCCATTTGGTATTCCTCAGGTAAAAATTCTTTGTTTAGCTCTGAGCCCCATTTTTAATGGGGTTATTTGATTTTCTTGAGTCCACTTTCTTGGGTTCTTTATATATATTGGAGATATATATATTATTAGGATAGGTAAAGATCCTTTCCCAATTTGTTGGTCACCTTTTTGTCTTATTGATGGTGTCTTTTGCCTTGCAGACGCTTTGCAATTTTATGAGGTCCCATTTGTCAATTCTCGATCTTACAGCACAAGCCATTGCTGTTCTATTCAGGAATTTTTCCCCTGTACCCATATCTTCGAGGCTTTTCCCCACTTTCTCCTCTATAAGTTTCACTGTCTCTGGTTTTATGTGGAGTTCCTTAATCCACTTAGATTTGACCTTAGTACACAGAGATAGGAATGGATCAATTCGCATTCTTCTACATGATAACCGCCAGTTGTGCCAGTACCATTAGTTGAAAATGCTGTCTTTTTATCACTGGATGGTTTTTGCTCCCTTGTCAAAGATCAAGTGACCATAGGTGTGCACACACCATTTTCAATTGTCCTCCTCCCTCCCACCTCAGGTCTTCCACACAGTTTCAAAGTCCTTTGCAAGCTCTTGGTCTGAAATGTTTGTTCCTCAGCTGGTGGTACAATCTGGGGAGGCCATGGAAGCTTCAGGAGGTGGTGACAGTTTGGAGAATAGTTCACTAGGGGGAGGTCATCAAGGGTTATAGCCTGGTCCTTGGTTCGCAACCCTCTCTCTTCTTCGAGATCCACCATGAAGTAAGGAGCCTGTGCCACACATTCCTACCGCCATGAACTCCACTCACTATGCCTTCCCTGTCAGTCAAGCTGAGACCCTCCCAATCTGTCAGCCACAATAAATCCTGGTCCTATAAGCTGTTTCTATCCGGTATGTTAGTCATCAGTACATAAAAGCAGTTACTATGACTGCCATCTCTTCCCTTCTAAAGGTGAGAGATGCTTTCCCTCATCTGCTAATGCTTCCCTTCAGCTGCTTTAGTCAGTGCTGTCTCTGAGACAGCTTCCTTCCAGATCCCTCCCACCCAGCCAGGACTGATCTATCTTGGATGTAGTCTCAGCACAATGGAAGTTGCTCCTTAGCATTTGACACACTCAAGTGAACTCTGATTTCATGGTAGCTTTTACTGTTGTTTTCCTCAGAGATCGTATAACTATAAATGACCCAAGCCAGTGAGGGAACCTCAGTCCTGGCTGCCTGTGAAGTTCTTATGAATAATGAGTTTTACAGATAGGAAATGCAAGCACAGACAAGCTCAGTTGAAAGAAACCTACAAAGCAGGTTTCTCATTCTCATAGTCCTGCTCTGGCATCTTGCACAGAGAGAAGGCAGGGAAACAACTATCCTATTATTGTCCCCAGTAAGCCATAGCTGCCACCACACTCTCATGCTTCAAGCAGGCGAGTTTGGGAGAGTCAACCAACCATCTTTTTGACTCCTCTGCTCTTGGCTAAGAAAGCAGCAGGAATATTGGGTAAACAATGGATCTTAGAAGAGATGAGTTTGTTTTTACCAAGGCTTGTAGACACTGCACATTGCAGCATTCTGCATTTTGACTGACCCTGCAGTTATTTCCTTTTTTGCTGAGATTATTTTTGTGACATTGTGTTATCAACCATAGGTGAAAGCCTGTCTAAATAGGCCTTCTTAAAGCATAACTTTAACGTGTGTTGTTAGGGAAGGAATATTACAACCTTTGAGTCAGTGCCCTACATTTGGGCAAAAGCTTGGGTCACCATCCACGGCCCTGTCCCCAGGGGATGTACACAGCTTAAAATACAACAGGTAACCCATAACAAAAGAGCAGAAAACCAACTTCAATTCTGTTTTGAAATTTTTTTTACGTTTACAAACATTAAGAAACACACATTTCTAACACGTATGTAAGAATCATATGCATGTGCATAGATGTGTAGGTGCCTGCTTATGTGTAAAATACTTCCTCAAGTTTAGAATACCATGCCTTAAAAATCATATTAGACATGTCTAAATATAAGAAATGGTCTCACTGGATGTCCCAAGTTAGTCTTGAACTTACAATCCTCTTGTGTTAGCTGCCTAAGTAGCTAGTCTTACTAACTGTGCCACCATGCATAATTAGTTTGCTTTTAGTGTGACTATAAAGTTCTGTTTAGCTAGCTTTGAGACACTTATTTCTTTGAAGGTTTAGGAGGCACTGCAGGGAGGCCAGTCATTCAACAAATAGTAAGCACTGATTACAAACAGCACTTCAGAGCACTAAGAAGGTGCAGAAACTGGGGTCTCACTTATTTCCTTGAAACAGCTAGAGGAGACAGTTGGAGCCTCAGTAGAATAAAATTAAACCACTTTTAGTAGAATAAATCCATGAAAGAAAGATGGCTTCAGGGAACTCATGCATATCAATAAGATAAAACAAATAATCAAACAAAATAACAACAACAAAACCACCTTTTATTCAGGCTTGTGACATTGGAAGTTTTCCAAACCATATTCTTTTATTGAACCCTGAAATTAAGAAAAATAACTAATTTTTAAACTTCAAACAAACTCCAGTTTCTTAAAATACACACAAGCCAAGGATTATGAACCAAGGCCTTGAGAGAGTTGGAATGTCAAGGCCCTCCTTGGCTACACAGAGAGCTGCAGACCAGTGTGCTCTACGTGAGAACTTGTCTAAAAGAAAATAAGCCCATTAAGGTAAGACAAAATAAAAAAATATATAAATCTGACAATATGATCTTACTAAAGTAGCACTGTCTCTCTCACTTACTTAGAGTTCCCCGCTAGGCCATACTCTGCTTTTTCCAGCACTATTTGTGGGTGGTTTCTGTGAGGGTACAAAAATAGGGTGGCTTAAAAAAAAGGAGAGATGGAAAACAATAATTCAATTGTCTGACTGAGAGCTATTAAAGAGTAAAATATGCTTCCTTCAGAGTTCAAAAGAAAATGTTATTTGTATAAACAATCAAGACTTTTGGAACTGTTCCACTTTCGGGATACTTCCTGATTCACATAACCACACTTAAGTGGACTGTAATGATGGTTTGCAAAACCTGACAGACTGTCTTCCAAATCAGCAAATGAGGAGGGATTCTTTTTCCTTAAATTTAATAAAATATCAGAGGTCTCTTTAGAAAACTTGCACTTCATAGCATCATTGTCTTTGGTTTATGACATTGTTTAAAAAGAGATCTCAAATCAAGTAGCAAGCAGAGGCCCAAGCAGTCAAAAACTGCCCAAGAAAAGTTTCATGGCTACAAAGAACTCCACTTGATGAACCTTGTTGTAATTTAACAATCCTAAGAACAATTGTATGGGGGTTGATGTATTTGTGAGTCTTTGAAGTTGGTAAACAAATTCTAAAGAAAACAGTTAAGGGTTTTCAATAATTTAACCACTGGTTTGTTTGGAAGAAAAGTGGGTTCTTAAGTACAAGACATTCTGGATTTATAATAGATCCATTATTTGTATTATTTTTCTTCATGTGTACGTGCATGTAGTGTCTCTGTGTGTGTACTAGTGCATGTGTGTGCATGCTAATGCACATGTATATGTCTGCACATGCAAGCCCCAAGGTTAATGTTAGGACTGTTTCTATGCCACTCTTACACTATTTTCTCTGAGGCAGGGTTTTCCCATTGACCCCAGCGCTTGCAAGTTTCTTTAGCCGACTTTCTCTGAGATGCACCTTCTGCATCTTCTGAGGCTGGAATTTCATTTCTGTGGGATTTGGGTGCTGGAACACTAGTCTTGTTTGTGTAGCAAGCATTTCAGCTGAGGAGCCATCTCCTCAGCATATGTCTGTTAACCTTCATCAATGTCAGCTCTCTATCTCTAAGTGTTTCTACCCTACATAAGAATTCCCTCACAATACAGAGCAAATAGCTGGTCAAACTGAAACTTTTTCCAACCGCCTCACTGAGAAACGCCTTCACTTGACACCCTCAGGCCAATCTTCCAGGATCACTCGGGCTCCTGACTTTAATTCACTATTAAGTTCCTTTGCTGCTGTACCACATGGGCAGGCCCTCTGTCCCAAGGAGATATCAAACAATTACATATTTATACTTGGATAAAGCATTGTTGATTCAAACACACCCACTAAGCTGGGTGTGGTGGTACACGCCCGTAATCTCAACACTTGGGAGGTGTAGGCAGGCAGATCCAGACCTCAAGGTTATTAGCCACATAGCAAGTTCAAGACCAGCAGAGAGTTTATGAGGCCCTTCTCAAACAAAAATAGCACCAGAGACATAACTCAGGAGGTGAAGCTATTAGGGAAATGGCTTAGCAGGTAAAGCACTTTTCCTTATAAGTCAGAGGATCCAAGTTCAATCTCTGGGACCAAGAAAAGGTGGAATAAGAAAACCAATTCCATAATGTTGTACACTGATAGAAAATGTAGCTGTTTATCTTAAATTTAACATTTGCAGCCTTGTTTTTCACCATAGTCTCCTGAAGACAGAAAAAAAAAAAAAAAAAAAAAAGAGCCAAAACTATATAGAACCATCCAAAACAATGCCAGATATATAACAAAGCTTGGTTCAGGTTCAACTCCTCCATGAAAGCATATACATATAATGTGAACTGTATTGTTATGGGTAACTTGTTTTTGAAGGCAACAAGCAGGTTCTTCATTCTAGACAAGTAGACACTAATGACCCTCATTACTCTGAGTACACATTTGCACTCAAAACATAGTTAAATACAGGAACAGAAATATACTAATCAGATCAGAAATAGCTAGATGGTTATCACAAAAACACATTCTACTCTGAGTCACCCAACTGGTTGGTTCCTTTCTCCATGAAGGATTTGGCATGAACCTTAGTTGGCTATTAGTTACCTGTCTCCAACACAAGTGTTCTTTTGAGGTGTGTCTAACTGAATGACATCTTCACCTAAAACATTTACTAGCAAACTGACTCTTCCTGATAAATGTCTAACTCTTGAATGCAAGTGTTATCTCTTCCCAGACTTCGCTAGGAGTCTCTGAAAGTTATCCACAAGACACTGCACCCTTGCCAAAGCTGTTTATGCACAACCACACATGCACTGTAAGATGCTTTCCAGGATTGCTTAGAATAAATAAACTTTGCCTAGCTCAGCCTGACTAAAAATATCTAGACACACACACACACCCACACACACACACACACACACACACACACACACACATATATATATATATATATATATATATATAGAGAGAGAGAGAGAGAGAGAGAGACTCAGGAATTATTTCAAGGGCTAGAGAGATGGCTCAGTAGTAGAACATTTGCAGCTTAAGAGTGAGGATTCAAGCTTAAATGAGCAAAGCCCATGTAAAAGCTCTGCCCAGTAATAAGTGTGAACTTATAGTCCTAGAACACTGCAGTTAGATGAAAGGCAGAGACAAGAGAATCCTCAGAAGCTACAGGCCATCTAGCCTGCAATATTCAGATGCAAACAATAAAAAAATCATATTTCAAACAAGCTGAAGGCCCGGACCAACACTGAGAATGTCTTCTAACCCCTATATATACATGATGGCCTGTGTTCACACATGCACATGCAAGCTCACATACTCACACACACACCCTCAAACATGCAAACACATACATGCATCACATGCACAAGAATATTAAAATTTATTTTAAATTATAAGTGCTAAATAGAATAACAAATCAGAGTAACTTGCATGATCTGCCTTCAGTATGAATGGAGTAAACACTAAAGTAATATATGAAAATGCACAGAATTTATTATCCTATGCACTCAAGTGCTTAATTAACTTTGTAAGACTGCCCATCACATAGGTAGGTTCACAGTAATATCTTTGAACTTTCAGATATTCAAACCAAGTCACTGTAAACAGAGTTTTCAATAGAATAAGACTGTTTTCTGTATACAAACCCTTTTATTCCTACTAGTCTTAAAGGTGTGTATATAACTCCTGTTAGAACATGGTCAGTCCCAGAATGTGTGGGTACCAGGAATACCATTGCAAAGGCTACTATGTTTTTGCAGTGATTGGAAAATATTACTGCATATTAATAGATCATAGCAAAATAACTGTGCACTTTTTTCCTAACCTACCCTATAAATACATCACATAAGAGAAAAGTTGATAACACCCACCCCACTAATTTCTAAGCTCCAGTTTCCTAACTCAGCCTTCTTACCTCAGGACTACTAAGTGGTCCACAAAGGGTGTGATTTGAACAGCAATTAGAAAGCTATCTGGATGGACTCAGCAAGCTGCTTCCACTCATCCAGTGCTACATGCAGCAGGTAAGCCAGTGAGCGCAAGCAAAAGCCCACAGCTCACCTATCCTTGGTGCAGAGGAACAATGGCTTCTAACAGTTTTGGGTGAGAAGGTGAATGTATAATAAAAGGCTCTATTTGGAACTTCAGCACAGGAGTGTCCCCAAGAAGTCCCCACTGGGTCCTACATGAGTAATTCTAGTTTGCTTTGTTCCAAACTGTGTCACACTGTCAATCAATAGCAAAAAAAAAAAAAAAAATGTCCAAAGGGTATGAATGTAGGCAGGTGGGGGGTTACAGACTGGATACTGAACAGACTTCTCCAGAATAGCTTTCACAGACTAAGGAACTAGGCTGCCATATAAAGGCACCTCCTTTTCCATAATCAAGGTCTGAACATGTCTCCTCCCACCATGGGCACATGAGAATCTGGCCATCCTGTCTCAGGCTCCCACTCCTCACAAACAGAAAGCCTGACTCCACCGCGTCTACACATCACCTTACACACTGCTCACTGAGGAGAGATTGCTCTGCTGTCATTGTTAATCCATCCGATTTTACATTTATGCCATGGGTCAGTCTCAAGGTGATTGTGGCTGAAGCTGTTTTAGCCATTCATCAGTTGCTGAACTAATCAATCATAGCTTGCTCCTCTCTCTTTCTCTGTCTCTCTCCCTTCTTTCCTTCCCCCTCTCTGTTTTTTGTTTTGAGACTGGGCCTGTCCTATGTCAACCAGACTGACTTCAAATTCAGAGAGATTTACCAGCTTCTTCCTTCCTTCCAAGTGCTAAAGGCATTCACCAACACTCTCAGCTCTGTCTCTATTCTACTCCTCTTTTGTTGAACTGGAGAAAAAAGAGACTAAATAAAGAAACTTGTCGTGGAGCTTCAGTGAGTTTGGGATAGGATATTCCCCTGAAGAACTGGAGCTACTGAGCACATGCCAGGGCACCCCCTTTCTATCGCAGTAGCTTCACACCTCAGACTGGGTTATGCATCTCTCTTAGTCCCTTGCCCAGGGAAACAGATTGGCATAATCTCATAATTGTCATCTATCAGAGATTAATCAAAGTGTTCTATTACCACAGAATTTATTTTAAAATCTTTAGACTGCATTGGGGGCTAATTTATAATCTTATAAATACAGGTTGCATGATTGACATAAATTAATTTACTATACTTTTATGTTAGTTGCTATCAGTGGTTATAGAAATAATTTCTGCCTATAAGAAATCATTTCACTCAGGACTGGGAACATAGCTCAGTGGTCAAACTCAGTGAAAGTCTCTGCGTTCCATCTTCTGTAGCACAAACACTCAGCGGTGATGTAAAATTAGCAAGCAGCATTTACTCCTTCATTACCCTCACCTCATCTCTCATCTATTATATTATCCCCAAAGCCTTTAAACAGAATATAATTACATATTGGCAGCTGACATTAAGCCTTTGCCTACTGGGCAATGCACACCTTTCCAATCTAATCTAGAAACAAGCAGAACACAGCATTGTGTGTTTAGTTATACTGGAAAGAGTCAAACAGATGAGAGATTGAGTTCCCCACAGCCTGGGAAGTTACCTAGTGCCTGCTTGGAAGGCTGTGAAGTGTATGACTAAGACCCTGCCTCTGCAGCTCCCACATTCCTCAAGTGTGACTTCAAGAGAAGCCTTAGCAAAGGCTTGTTGGAAAGCTACAGGCTATATGGACAGCTGTTGCATGCATTCTTAGCAGTGACAGTGAGAGAAAATCTGGAGCAACCAGTATGTACTCAAGACACCATTTTATTAATTTTCATATGCTCATATGTATGACCTGATAGAATAAAGGCACTAAATTAAATGGTGCCTGTACAGACTCAGAAGTATTTTATAATCTTTTGCAAATGAAAAACTACTAATTACATGTGCTTCATTCTATTAGAAATAATTAGAAATACAGAGAAAATTGAAAGCTTCTTAAATCATATCTCCAAAAGACTATCTCTGATGAGGTTAACCTAAGTCAAATGCCAAGACATATAAAGGAGCCTTGCTTTTGCATCCACAGAACTTAGTTTTATAACACAGTTAAAACTAATACAATTACTTGAGTATTGTTTTCTTTTTTTTTTTTTTAAGATTTATTTATTTATTATATGTAAGTACACTGTAGTTGTCTTCAGACACTCCAGAAGAGGGAGTCAGATCTTCTTACAGATGGTTTGAGCCACCATATGGTTGCTGGGATTTGAACTCCAGACCTTCAGAAGAGCAGTCGGGTGCTCTTACCCACTGAGCCATCTCACCAGCCCCGAGTATTGTTTTCTTAAATAGTGATGCCTGTGTGTTATTATTCTCCTAGTAATATAGCCTAGGTTTATCTGGCTGTGTTGGCTGTATGTATTTACAACACAAATGTCAAAAAGCCAGAAGCAAGTGGGACAGCATACGCTGAGCATATCAACAACCTAGTGGTATGATCTCCATCAGTGTAACAAGAAAAGTGACCAGACAGTTCCAGAGGATGAGGGAACCTGACCATTCCTGCTCATCCTTCCCACTCATCCTAAGGATGAAGGAAGGGACTTGTTGTTCGATGTTCATATAGCAAGTAGGTCTCTCCTCACTTCCGATGGACTCCCTAACCGTCATATGTGAGCCACTTTCCAAGCCAGATTGAAGCAAGAAGAACCATCTACAAACCCAGGTACCAGCAATAACCATGTGTCCTTCACACTCCTAAACATATAGCTTACCAAGTAAGCACTGGCTTGCCTAGCATCCATAAAGCCTTGGGTTTCATCCCAATACCATGTAAACCAGAAATTTAAAGTCACCTTGCCTACCCAGTAAGTTGAAGGAAATCTGGTATATGTGATACCTGGTCTCAAAAATTTTCCAAAAATGAAACATACTTTCTGCCTGAGAGTTGTTGAACCATAGTTAGAACACTAGTTCAACATATCATGACTAAATGTGCTTTGTTTTCTTTCTAAACAAATGCTAGTGTTAGCCAAGAATTCAGTGTTGATGTAAGGAAAATGAAAGGTAGCTCTTAAATCCTATACCACATGTACTAAGTACATGCTCAGCCTGTGTTTGAAGACAGGCAAACAGTGTTATCACTATTTTCTCAAAGTGCTGACCTGAGTTGGAATGATTAAGTAATTTCCCCACGGGGGAGAGGGGTGGGGAAGGGATCAATTTAGAAATGATTTGTAATGTCTTTTCACGGAAACTCAAAATCATACCTTCAGTTTTATTAAATTTAGAGGCTATTCTAAATATTTATTATTTAGAAATGTGCAGAGTCTGTGTGGTTTCGATGAGAACACTACCTGCACTCAGCACGTGGACTCCAGTACTCACCAATACTAATTTCATCATCAGTTTCTGCGTCTCCAATACACTCAAACTGGAAGTCTTGCAGAGACTGGGAAAACTTCTGTACAGCCATGGACAGATCTGCAGTGAAGAGAGACCCATCATGAGGTGAGGTGCTTCAGAAAATCAAAGGAAAACATGGTTTTGAAAAATACAAGCTTGGTGAATTGACGAAAATATAACAAGACTACTAAATAGCTACATGCTTTAGAGTCTGAAACTGCCCTTTGACCCTTCAAGACAAGAGTGGGGCCAGTAAATTACCTGGAAGCCTCTATCAGGGAATGGCCACTCAAACATCAGAAATGAGACATTTATTTGAAAACAGAAGGAATTCATGAAAGGTGACTAGCAGGGCTGAGAAGAAGTTGAATGATGGATAGGAAAAGCTCCATGCACCCTGTGAGAAAGGTAGGAATGGGTTTTACCCAGTGGATTACTGACTTAGGTGCCGAAGGCAAAAGGTGACCTGAGAGGCTGTTTATAAAGAACTTCGTGATTTGTTGGAAAACTGTGTAAACACACTCCCATGCAGGCTTCAATCCAATCAAGGATTAGAGTGGAAAGTCAGAAAAGGAGCTCATCTTTATTTCTGGGGTGAAGAATAAATAAAGTACCTTCCATGCCAGACCCCCAAAAAGTAAGCTTGTGAATCAGCCACCTTGGATGCATTTCTAGTCCTGAGCTGGGCTGCCTGGATTGAAAGCCATGCCCCTCCACCAGCTTGCTATGTTACTTGGGCTACTTGCTGAACTGCTCTGGGCTTTGTTTCCTGCTATTATATGGAAAATTGGAATAACAATGACTCATTTCCAGAATAGAATGAAGGATTTATAAGATCAGTGACAGGTCCTTAAACTCCACTCAAATGTGTCAAATGAAACTAAAAAATGACTTGACAGTACACATCAGGGAAACCATGACATTTTCATCTCCCAGAACCATGCTGACCTTTGGCTGCTGACTCTTCTGAAGTTGTTTACAGTAAGAAAATGTACAGCTTTTTCAAATTAAATGATATATGTATTCTATTTAATACTATCCTTGCATGAGTTATAAATCGATATTAAACTCAAATTTGACCAAATCTATAGGGACTAAGATGTCTGAGATGAAACTTAATCAGAGTTCAGCCTCATGGCCTTCCTTGGTGGGTCCCTACAGCCTGCTCTTAGCAAGGATCCTGCTAAGTGAGAGAGAGTCCCCAGCCTCAGCATCCAGCTTCTTCAGCACATCCCACACCATGCCCGCCAATCTTTGAGGTAGAATTCCTTGCCTGTCCTCAAGCACACAGGCCCCCACCATGCACATCACTCCTTGTCATGTTTCCTTAACTAACAATTCCTTCTAAATCTGTTCAGAGCAGACAGTAAACTCTTCACTATTTCTGTTAGACCTAAGCTCAGTCTCGTGTCTACTGCGATCGTCCTGACTTCTGCTGTCCTCAGTCTTCCTTACAGGACTTAAACAGTTATGAAAGCATAAATACAAGGAGCCACTGGCAAAAACACTGGAGCATCCTTCAACACAAGGGATTGGCCTCCTTCCTGCATTCCCCAATGGCAGTTCTGAGGACCATAGTCCCCAAGTTTTAAAAATTGGGAAATTCTGTTGACGTCTTATTTTAAATGTATTAGGAAGAAGTTTTGTTTGGTTGTTTTTTTATTTACAAAATAAACTATGTCCTTAAAAGAGGATGTTTCTCACAGATTGACATCTCTTCTTATTAAAGAGAAAAACTCTAGGGCCAGCTCCTAAATCCCACTTCTGGATACTTTGAATTCGAGCTTCCTGGTGAACTCTAAGTCAGCAAGAAAAACAAGGGCTTTATGGGATAGACTTCCCAGTTGCGTGCAGTATACTCCTCTTTCCGCAGGCTCATTTTTCTGATCTGCAAAACAAGGAATTTACACTTCAGGACTGTTGGGAAGACTAGAGGAGGTTTGTACCAGGTGCTTCTTAGAAAAGACAGTAAGTAGCATCCATTATTATCTTGATTCCTGCTCACACAGGTAGTAAAGATGATGGGCTTTTCAAAAAAGGGGGCTGTGCAAAAACAGGCGTTTACCAGGATGACCAGGTCTAATTAAACAGAATAACAATAATAGCCATATCAAATAGTGTGAAGAGAGAGAAGGCACTCTGATTCTGATTCCTAGGATATGTTAAGCCAAGCTGTCTGTGAGTACTCTTGCTAAAACCAGAGGGAAGCATAAAATTTAACCTCTCTTTACTGTCCCACACAGACTATAAAGAAGGCTCATGCTTTGCTGGCAGCACAAGAGACCAGGGATTCTCCAATGAATGTCCTTCCTTCTCCCTCCCTCCCACCATCAAGAGACCTTCTGAGCCTCTTGTAATACCAGATGAGCTGCTTGGACACATGTGTCCTATGGAACTCTGGGTATAAGCTTCCATTTCTCCCTAAATACCTTCTTAGCTCTATGGATTCCTGAACTACAAAGCAAAAGCTCAGCTGTTCCTTCACAGTCATTGCTGTGAATGTCCACAATGATTTCTATCCTCAAACAAGAAAGTGCCTGCTTATTGTGACACTAAACGCAGGCAAGCACTTGGACATTGGCCCCGCAAGAAGGTTGATTGGTTTCCACCCCTATGGTTTACAGTAACTAGTGGTACAGTGTGGGTAAGTTCTGTAACTGTGTTAGACAGTCGTTCATAAGCAGATTTGGGGTCTTCGTGAATACACCCATCCCATAATCAGCAGCTGTTAAAACAGGAGAAGAAACTGTAGGATGCTGACTGCTCCTCAAAAGAAAGGGTCTTAGACATTCTTCTTATAGTAAATGGAGACACAACATACAAAAGGGCCCAAGGATCCTAAGGTCACTTTGTTATGAAATATAATGTGGAGAGGGAGCCTTCCCATGCCAAGGTGTCTCCCTGAGAAATTATGCCATGCAACAGATCTGGTATAAGGGGGTTTATTGTGCTGTGTAGGGGGCATGAGGACCTGGAGACATGGTAGATGCAGAAAAGTGGACATGTAGACAGGCAGACAAATGGGAGCAGAGTCGTGAGGGCAGAGAAGGGGTGGGGGACAGAGAAGGACAGAAAGGCAGAGAAAGAGAGACTGGTCAGGAACACATGGGAACACTGGGGTGGCCAGCAGTGCTTTTATATGCCACCCCCACCTCACCTGGTGGTGGCAGGTGATGGGCGCAGGTTATTACATAAGCCATTGCTAGGTCCCTGTAAGGAGCCTAATGGAATTGCCTGGATGCTAACACACTTTACCTAACTGGAGGCTTTTGGTTAAAGAACAAAATTACTACTGAGCTCTCTTACAAAAGCTAATTCTGTGAATACCCTGGTTAGAAATGTGCTGCCCAGAAAAGCTATCGCAATAACTTTAAGAGATAATATAAAAGCTCCATATGGACTAGCACAGTTGTTTCTCTGGCCACTGGCCTCTCTGAGGCTGTGTTTTCTTCCTCATTGGCTCTCTTGAAGACTATTCCCCAAACAGAAAAAGAGTACCTTATTTGTCTGCAATAAACTAACCTTGTCTACTATGTAATGCTTCATGTGTGCGCTCTGAATTCATTTGACAGACATCCTATGATCCAAGGAATAAAGGAATCTAGAGCAAAATTTCAGTGGCATCTGTACCTCAATGTACTCATCTGCTAGGCTATGGTTTGCAATTGGCCTCTGTAAGGAATAGACAGGGTAGACAGTGAACCAAAAAGTCTCCTGGCAACTGGAGAGCACTGAGAACACACTGAGTGTTTCTAAGGCAAGCATCTCAAAAAAGGAGAAAGGAAATGTTCAGAGTGGCATAGCAAACCATAGTCCCTGGAACATGCTCAAGAAATCAGACTTAGACATTTCAAGTGTCCCCTTTTGATGCAACAGGTATTACTGTGTGTCTCTGTGTAACAGATGAGTGTCTATTTTAAAACTAGGTTAAGTTGGTCCTGACCCCCCAACCCCGATCCCAAGCCCTCCACAGTGCTTTTGGAAGCATATCAGTTAGGATTACATGCAGGAATCCAGACCTCCAGCAGGTAACAGGACAATTCTAAGACTAAAGAGGAAAGGTGAGAGTTGGATGCACTCAGCTGCTGGTGGGATTTGAATCCTTGCCCCTCCTTCTATTTAGTCTTACTTTGCAGCTGCCAAAGTTGAAATGCCAAACAATAATGCCATCAAGGCAAAGAACTTATGTTTGCTGTTATCAATGCAACACAAAAATGTTGAATGCTCCCTAAACCGATAATCTTGGTTCTATCTCCTACTTGGTGTACAATTCTGAACTATAAAGCCCAATGTCCTTCATTCGTTTGAAAATAACACAAGCCGGGGGTGTAGCTTAATGAGAAAGGACAGACTTCTCATGTTCAAAGCCCCAAATTCAATCAGAACACTAAAAAAACAACATATAAAATAAAATCAGAGCCATACTCAACCCCATAGTTGTCTAGATGAAGTCCCTAAATGAAAGTACAGCTTCAACTTCCTTTAAATAAAGATGACTTGTTTAATTAAATAAAGATCCTTTAAATAAAGATGATTTATTTAAATAAATAAAGCTCACCATAAAATGAGCTTGGTTTTAAACCAAATTAAGGGCTATAGCTCTGGTTATAGAAATGTTTGTGTAGCATCCACAAACCTTTGCTTTCTGTCCTCCACAACCCATAAAACAGATGTGGTGGTGCACACCTGTAAGCCCAGCTCTCAGGATGTGGATTTGGGAGGATAACATTGGCTACACGGAAAGTTTAAGACAAGCTTGGGCTACATGAGATTATATTTAAAAAAAAATTATTTTTAAATGTATCGTTAAATTTTAAATTGTCCCAAACAACAGAAAATCAATTTTTCCACCTAAATACAAAAGGAAAGATTAATAGCATAAACCATGGGATGGAGAGATGGCTCAGCAGTCAAGAGTACTGCTCTTACAGAGGATTCAAAGAACCCATATGGTAGCTTACAACCCTCTAAAAATTCCAGTCCCGGGGGTCTGTTCTTCTGGCCTCCACTTACATCAGTCATTCATATGGTGGACATCCACACATTCAGATAGCACATATTCATAGAACTAAAGAAGTAAACACTTAATTAAAAAACTTATGGACCATGCCATGCAGAGGATCAAGCCCAGACACTGGGGTCTAAAGACAACTAAGAAAACCTGTTCCAGCTGGATCCAGGGCAGAGACCGCATTCATTTCCTAGGGAGCAATGTCACCCACAGTCAACACGCTTTGAGTGCCACATTCCCATCTGCCTGCCTGAGAGTTGTTTGTGGAGTGGCTTCCCAAGTATTCTCATTCACCTCCGAAGCCATGGCATTGTGCTTTATTCAGCAATAATAACCTGTACCATCCAGGAAGAGATAACACTAATGATACTCTATAACCTCATTTCATAAGAGGAATGCAAAGTCCCAAGTAAATATTTAATTAGATTCCTATAACTATATTTTACATAGACTTAAAGCTTGAGATCTACCTATATTTTAGAAGAATCAATGGATTTACTATGAAGTTAGCTTCTATGGGAACATATATAACCTGTCAGTCCACTGTTATGAACCACATTTCCAAAATTCAGTACTTCTAGGATTAGGTTTAAATAGATCTCCAAGGGGACATATCCCCAGACATACATCATCAACTTCACTCTACTGTGAAGAGGGCAGACAGACACTATGTGGCAATGAGAACCCGAACATAGAAACAAAGCAAGGCCTGGTGGGGCACCCAGGTAACCCTAGAACATTGGGAGGCAAGAATTCCAGGAAGATGGTGGATTCCTTATCAGACTCAGCTACGTAGCAAGTTTCAGTGGAGATAAAACTGAGATAAAAAAGAAGGAAGGAAGGAAGGAAGGAAGGAAGGAAGGAAGGAAGGAAGGAAGGAAGGAAGGAAGAAAAGAAAGAAAGAAAGAAAGAAAGAAAGAAAGAAAGAAAGAAAGAAAGAAAGAAAGAAAGAAAGAAAGAAAGAAAGAAAGAAAGAAAGTAGAAAGAGAATTAAAACAGAACAGAGCAGATGTACCAATGCTTCTTTACAAAGAGCACAGTCCAGTAGTAGAGGTATAAGGGATACAATTAGCTGCAGCAGAGGTAATAAACAAATTCTCCTAAAAGGTTAACACTAAAAGGTTGACAAGACCGACCGTGATAACCGTCATACCGACCGTACTGTGCACCTGGTACTCTTCAAAGCACTTAACACAACCAACCCTGACGTCTCTGCAGCAGCCATTGAGAACTAGAGAGCAACATTTTCATTTTGCAGATGAAAAACCTGAATTACAGACAGGGTGTGCACAGGCCACCAAGATGGCCCAGGGGTTAATGGAGCTCACAGTAGGAGAAGGCAGTATCTAAAAGTTCTCCTCTAATTTCCCCACATGTACTATCTGTGCTGTGCACACAACTCATCTTCAGTAAGTAAACAGATGATAGATAGATAGATAGATAGATAGATAGATAGATAGATAGATATCAGACAGACAGACAGATGAAAGAAAAGAAAGTCAGTGTCTGTTCACAACTTCACACAGACTAACATCATAAGAAGTTAACCAGAGGGAGAAGTGTATGGCGGACTTTTGGGATAGCATTGGAAATGTAATTGAGGAAAATATGTAATAAAAGAAAATAAATAAAATAAAATAAAATAATTAAAAAAAAAAAAGAAGTTAACCAGAATTTTAACCCAGGGAGCCATACCAGCACTCCCAGCATCTGCCACAGTCTGCAGTCTTTGGATAGTAGTGGAAATTTAGAAGACACAGTGCATCCTGCTGGGGGAGAACTATCACAGGCATCAATAAAAACAGAAACTTGAGAGATACAGCCAGGTACCAGCAAAGATAATAATTTCCTGAGTCCAGAAACTTGTAAAGCGCAGCTTCGACAGACCCAGCCATACTATCAAAACTCACAGGCAGCAGAAATATTTCACCATCTTAAATAAACCATGCTCTGTCTTGTAGTTATGTTATCCTACTTAGAACATGTACTTAGGGACCGGAAAGATGACTCAATGGTTAAGGGCACCAACTGCTATTCCAGAGGACAGGGGTTCAATTCCCAGCACCCACATGGCAGCTCACAGATACTCCCTAACTGCAGTTCTAGGGGATCTGACACTCTCACACCAAATGCACATAAAAGGAAAACTATATATTTTTTTAAAGAACATATATTTAGTCCACACTCTAGAATAAAAATGATCCTTTCAAGATTCCTCCATCTCTTCAAAAAGCCTCCCCTGTCTTCTTCCATCTTCACACTTTACCTCTCCCTTATCAAAGTATTGTACATAGAGGCTTTTGTATGTACTGCACATAGAGGCTCTCTAGTCTCTCTTCTATACCAGATGTGTGTAAACCTAACTTAGCCAGCATATTTTAAACAGTACAATAAGGTGAAGAAAGGCTGTCACCCTTGAATCTCCCCAGTACCTGTCACATCTTGTCATTAGTACATGTTAAATGGTTGCAAGCACAGATTTGTAAGAGCTGGGTAAATAATTAAACTCTCAGAGACTATCTCCTTCTAAGCTCTTACAAGGCCACACGTCCCACAGTTGCACTTTGAATGAGACATGTCCTGCACTGTCTCATGGATTTGAATCCTGCCCTGATTGATAGTGCTAACTATGGAGAATATGGACACTTTAGGTAGTAGTCTTGTTGGAGGGAGTATGGAGTGAGCTAGGAGAGGGGATAGGTATATATCCTTTACTCCTTTAAAAACAAAAACAAAACACCTAAGTTCATTAGTGATAACACATACATACAGGGAGTGGAAGGGGAAAAAAGAAATAGAGAAGAAGAGAGGGGCAAAGATGAAGAAAGAGAAGAATTTGCATAAAGTAAAGATTCCATTGTAGGTAAGTTGCTGAAATGCTCATGGTAATGGACCAGAGCTTTAACGTAATACAAGCCACACAGCACATTACAGAACAGACCAAGTCAGGAGTCTGGCAAATAAGCCTCCGTTTTTAATCATCTCAGAGATGGTTTTAGGGTTCTCTCTGGAATCACATGTGTCAGCTTGTTCTATGCAGGAAAGTCCTAAGGAATCATGCTGGGCATGAAGCATCCAAGGAAAACACAATGGGACTCAGGGTTTCTACAGCTTTCACTTGAACAAAGTCTCTACATGATTGTTTCGCAAGTTTCTATTTTACGTACATGTCAGAAAATAACGGATGTTGGATAATTTAAAGAAATATTCCTCAGAAGACTCCAGGACAAAGCTCCGGGATTGTTAGTCATTCATACATGGAAAGTAAAACAGAGTCAAGGAACATCTCTCCCCAAGAGGCCACTACATTGCAATGGGCAAGCTGGTGGGAAACAGCACCATAGGTAGAACTGGCAGAGGCCACACAGCCCTGACATGGCTCACAGTGCCCTGGAGGTACAGAGAAGAGCAGGTTACCCAAGGCCACCTAACTCGTCTGATGTGTGCCAGGGTGGAACAACCACACTCTGCGGCATTCAAAGACGGGGAAAACCAACAGTGCAGTGTGAATGGCCTCATTCTTTTCAGAAGAACATTCTGGATCTTCATCTCTGCACCCATTTGACATAGGATACATTCACTCCTCTCAAAGGCAACACATATCAACAAAACATCTCTTTCTAGCATGCAAAGAAGTCATGTCTGAGCAAGAAGTTAGCTTCATCAAATCCCAGGTTTCTTGTAGGGGAAAAAAAAAAAAAAGACACTAACTCCATGCAAGACTGCTGTGGATATTATATGAAATTTCCTAAGCATTCAGAACAAGTACTGACTCGCACAATCATTAACTACTAAATCCCTATTTATTATGATAGCAGATGCAGAAGATGAAATATTTTCATTGTAAGCATAACACATTTAATATGGTATTCAATTCCTATCTTCAGGAGAGCTTCAGTAAAAATAAATAGTGGGACTGGCTGCTTGTGAAGACCAAACAGTCTGTAATCCCATGAATGCTGTGTTTGGGAAGCTATTCCAGAAGATTCCAGTCTAAAAATAACAACAACAAGAGTCCAATACTTGCCCAGATTTTATCTATGATGTCTATAGAGCCATAAATTCCATAAAAATTAAAAACGAAAAGCCACAAAGATTTCACTATTGCTACAACCCAAGTTAAAAACAGATAGCTCAAACGACAAAATAAACCACACATCTTCCTACCCTCGGGAAAATGCTTGTGAAAGAGTGAATGCCAGTGGGAGTCTGCAGCTGCCCCAGCTTCTTTGTTTGATTTCATAAGCATGCCTCTTCTCTCTGCTTGAGACGGGATCTTATGGAACCCATGCTGGACTCAAACTTAATGGGTAGTCAAGGAGAACCTTGAATTCATGAGTGCTGGGCAGTCCCATAGCAGGTATGGATGCTCGTTGTGGACCTAGGACTTCCTGCGTGCTTGACAGGCCTTCTGACCATAGCTGTCTCCCTAGCCCTCCACAGTTGCAGCCACTTTTCTCTGGAGCACATACCATTTCTGTCTACCCAAGATCAAGACTTTGAGCAAGACTTTGTGTTGCCTTTACTCGGGCATTCACCAGCCTATTGCCAACTCTTAACAATTTATTTCCTTTTTCCATCCAAGCGTTCCTGGCATCATATGCTAAAGATATTTGCTGTTGAAGCATGGTTTGGCTACTTTCATTTCCCTGCAAAGCCACACACTAAGCTGTTGTCTTCTGGATTATCATGTTTCTCCTATAGTTATGTTGTTTTTATTTCAGACAGTGGATTTGTGTCACTCCCCCCAACTCCACTTTCACTGAAATTATATTTCCCCTCATGATATGGAACCCCATGTGCAATGCTGTTTCAAAGCACTGAAGCGGGCAAGAACCTGAGACTAGATAGGTCATGAACCTACAAGAAAACCAAATACCACTGCTGTGCTAAAGAAACACAGCAATACAATGACTCCTAATGGAATTCTGCTATAGATATTTGCCTTGCTCAGCCACAATCAGAGACGCTTCTTCCTGCAAGCAGATGGAACAAATACAGAGACCCAAAGCTAGTCAATGTGCAGAGAATAAGAGACCTTAGAACACTCAGTCTCAAATGTGATATCTCCATCAAACCCCTCCCTCTGGAATTCAGGAAACTGCAGAAGAAGTGTTGGAAAGAGGATAAATGCCAGAGTGAATGGATGGATGAGAGCATAACCAAGGTTTTCTAGACACAGGAGGGCTAGTGGGCATATAACTGAACCACCGTGATGGCTAATGCTGAATGACCCAGCAGTGTGCTTCAAGGGGAAGTTTAACAATTACTTGTATTGTTATTGTCCTCACCATTGAGCATCTGTTGAAACACCTTAGGTGAGTTTTCATTTTGTAATTACATGTATTGACATTCATAGGCCCTCAGCCTCCCCAGGCAATAACCACAAAAGGATGAAGAACATTCCTTCCCAGGACTTGGACAATCAGCTAAGCAGAGCAGATCTTAGGGTTCAGTGTAGTTATTTACAGAAAGTAAACTGATCCCTCTCTAGACCTAGAAAAGATCACTTAGAGATAAGAAGGCAGTGAGTACGCCCAAACTTACCTCTGGCTATGCAAAGTGCTGTGAGAGACAAAGAAAAGAAAACCAGAGTCCCAGGAAACTCAGGCTGAGTCAGATAGATACTGAATCCAGTGGGTGGAGTCTGAGCAGACAGAATGGCTACAGGTTCTTTCTTAAAGTCAAAAAATTGTTAAAAGGCATTAAACCATCTGATCAACATCCATTATTATAGAAAAAGATATATGGTTTTCTGTTTTCTTTCAGCATCTTCCAGTTACAAATAGGTCTCATAAAAAAGTTCTGAATGTCCTGTATGATTGTGCATACCTTTAATCCTAGTACTCAATAGGAAATGGTGAGCAGGTCTGTGAGTTAGAGGCCAACCCAATCTACAAAGTTGAGTTTCAGGCCAGCCAGAGCTAATAGAGATTCCTTATGTCAGCAAAAGAAAACAGCATAGGTTTAGTATACATGTGGACTCAGGGTATCTGTCCTTGGCAGGAGTGAACTCTGCTCTGAGAGCATAATGCCACATGGCAAACAATGTCCACAGCTCTGACCCTGCTACTCTTGGCTTCTGCCCTCCTGTCCAGTGGATAACTTCATGTTCATGTCTCACATCCTATGAAGAACATGTTTTTTAATTGATGCTGTGGGTGGAGAGTAGGCCTTAGAATGTTATAGTCAAGTGTATCACTACCAAGATAAAGCCCCAGTCTCCAAATTTAACAACTTAAGTTCAGAGTCTCCATTTAGAATTGCTTATAACTGCATGATAAAAGGGGCACAAATTAACTTTAGACAGGTCAGCAGGAGAAATGATCAGAAAAAAAAAAAAAAGTTCTTTCTTACTAAGGTAACGCGTTTTTATTTAATTGTTGTGGTTTAAGTATAAGTTCAGGTTTTACCAATCTCTTTCTACATTTTTTAAAGTTTTTATTGTATATGCATGTGTTTAGGGAAGGGGGGGGCATAAGTGCCGGAAAGTTCACTCACCATGGCATATATGTGGAGATCCAAGGACTATTTACCAGAGAAAGGCAGTTAACATCATTTATTATATGGGTCTCAGGTATAGAACTCACGTCTTCAGGCTTGGCAGCAAGAACTTTAACCCACTGAGACATCTCGCTAGTCTTTACTAATAACTTTAATGGGCTGTAAAATGTCTCAAAGGTGTAGCTCAGTGGTGGATCTGTTGTCTAGTTTTTACAAAACCCTGTTTCTTCTGGATATGATACACACCTTTAATCCCAGCACTCTGGGCAAAGGCATGCTGATCTCTGGGTGTTCCAAGCCAACCTGGTCCACATAACAAGTCCCAGGCTCTGCAAGGCAACTTAATGTGGCCCTGTCTCAAAAACAAACAAAAACATATCCCTAGGTTTTAATCCCACAAACATATCCCTAGGTTTTATCCCGCAAGACTAAAAATGATAGAGAGGAAGACAAAAGAGCAGAGGAGAAAGTGCAAGGCAAGGAGAGAGTTGGGTGGGTAAAAGACAAAACAAAACCATTCAACCTATTGAGAGGATGAGGCCAACAGCAAGTTAAAGGCATGGACTGCCATGCCTGACAACTTCTGCCAAATCCCGGGAGCCCATGGTAGAAATAAAGATGAGTCTCCTGAAAGTTGTTCCCTGACCTCCACAGTGCACGGCAATGGTATGTGTACACCCATCACCACCACAAAATCAAGTCAATGAAGAGAGAGAGAGAGAGAGAGAGAGAGAGAGAGAGAGAGAGAGAGAGAGCAAAATCTCCAAAAACATATATGTAGGGAAGTACTCAATTAAAGACCTTACATTCAATAACTGTTTCAATGAAATAAATAAACACGCACTGGGATTTTTTAAAAAGTTTGACGACTCAGTAACTCCTTCATTCCTGGATGAGTTTTATTCCATACCCAATAAACTAGTACAAAATTTTAAGCGAGGTCTCTGATGATGTGACAATTTAAACTTAAAGGGACAAGTTGCCTTCAGGATAAATAACTAGAATACACTTATTTTTTAGTGTAGTTTCTGGAAAGAGGATGTTATTTTTCCTGTTCATGCTCTCTTAGCTCTGGTGTAGTACTTTCCAGGCGGTCTTACAAAATCATTCCCATGGGACCATGAAGAAAAACACAAGCCCCATTTCTAGCCCCACCACTTTCAGCATTAGAACAATCATGGCCACAGGTCCATTCTTCTTATCAGGAGACAAAATTACTTAATAATGTGTTGTTCACATTATCCTACAATGTATCCGAATTTGCTCTGTCCTTAGCTCTTGACTGTAGGATATACACATTCTATTTTAGGGTCACACAGAAAGAACCTTACTGGATGCTTTAGGTCTCAGTACTTTCCCTGTGCCAAGCACAAATCTGGCTACTTAACAGTAAGCAAATGTAGGTTAGTTGATTTGCTGCATTTTTCCAGCTTTCATCCCAACTGAAAGATTTGAGATTATAGATAACTCAATAATAATTAGTAAATAATAATAAATAAAATCCAACACAAGCAGTAAGCTTGTGTACTCGGTCCTAATGGTAAATGCTACTCAGAAAAATAAATGGGGGAGGAGCACAGAGGAGTGTGCAAATGGGTTAAGCATGGCAGGTGGGTGAAGAGCTACTAAGAAGATCTGAAATAAAATGATTAGGAATCAAGAACCAGCTTTGTCATGACATTCAAGAGTCAAATGTTTTATTTGAATAGAATTCTCCTTGTTTTCCACCTCCAGCCAATAGGCTGCTACTGTCACTGTCCTCTATGCCTTTGATGCGTCTAGAAGTGGCTTTCACAAGTTGAAAAGCTGTCTTCTCAGCTCCACTGGATAGGGATGTGTTCTATCTGCATTGTCTTTAACCCTGCAGAGCTCTCAGGCACTCCAAATTTGCTTTGTAGACCCAGAGAAGCAGAGTTGTTTAAGAAAGTTGATGGGGGGTGGGGGGGTGGCTGTAGGTGTGGGGTGTGTATGTGTGTATATGCACACATGTGCACAGGTGTTTCTTTGGGTACCTGCACCAGCCTACTTACTTACAAGGTCCAGAAGAGTGTGTCAATACCCTCCAGTACCACTCCACATCTTTCCAGTTTATTCAGTCCCTTACTGAACCTGGAACTAGGCTGGCAGTCAGCATACCTATGTGAGCCTCCTGTCTCTGCCCCTACAGCAGGTGGATCCATGCCTGGCTTATGTGGTTGTTGGGATCAGAACTCAGATCCTCATTAGCAAGTGCTCTCAACCATTGAGCCATCTCTCCAGACCTCAATACAAACCTATTTGACTAAAACAAGTACTGTGTGAGAACAGGCTCATCAAATGAATGACCTACTTTATTATTTATTATTTTTATTTATTATTATTTACTAATTATTATTGAGTTATCTATAATTTTTGCAGGAAGGAGCTTTCCAGGACATCTCTCAAGCCTTTACAGCTCACACTCCTCGTGCACCCAGCTGGGCTGCCTACAACCCACGTTTTAATTCCAGCTCCACACATGCACAATTATGCATATATGCCTACAATCCCAAATTCCCAAATCTCAGGAGGCTGAGGCAAGAGAAACTACTATACATTGGAGTACAGACTAGCCTGAGCTACACAGCAGAGCAACCTAGCCTCAAAAAACAAACCAACGAAAACCAATCCCAGCATTCAAAGTTTTTCATTGTTGAGGAGGTAGAGATTTGAAGTTTTGGAGTTCTGAAGAAAGCCAAATTTCAAAGGTAGGGAGCTCAAAACCCTCCTTCTCTTTGTTAAGCTTGGAATGTGACAGTGACCTCAAGCAGGCTGCCTACGTGCAGTCTAATTAACCCTGACATTCCAGAAGACATCATTGCCCCAAAGTCTCTATTTTTCCCAGCAACAAAATAATTAGGAACAACTCATTGTCCTGAGTGTGAGAAGCTCCACAGCCAAAGTTGCTCAAGTGGACACAGTTGGGATTCCTGGGGCGTCTGCTGAGTAATCTTCTCTCTTTCAATCTCAGCCCAGCTGCTAAGGACAGATCACTGGAGTACAGGAGAGTTAGTAGCTCCAGGAAAGAGCTCTGCGTTTGGGGATTGGGTATCACGGAGCTTTGTTTTCACGCTGCTTTGTAATACATTTCAATATTAAATGGACAGAACTTGCCTTCTCAGCCACTTACAGAATAGTCATCCCTCATAAATAGATAATACACTAGCAGTTAACTACCTAAGGGGTTAGAAGGATGGCTCAGCAGTTAAAAGCACTTATTGCTCTTACAGAGGACCCAAGCTCAATCCCCAGGTACCCATATGGTGCCTCACAACCATCCATAACTCCAGTCCCAGGGAACCAACACCTTCCCAGATCTCCATGGGCACCAGGCACACATATGCTCATATATACATTCAGGGAAACACTCATACACAGACAAACCTTAAAGAATCTTTTAAAGTATTACTTAATAAAGGTGTACATAATCTATAAACAGTTTTAATACTGGTCTTAATCTTTATTGCATTTTACTAGTGTATGTGTGTTTATGTGTGTTTGCAAGTGCTTTCATACAGGTGCCACAACATATGTATTGAGGTCAAAGGACAACTTTTGGAAATTGGTTCTTTCCTTCTACCATGTGAGTCCCAGTAATCAATCAAACTTAGCTCATCAGGCTTAGCAGCAAGTGCCTCTACCTGCTAAGCCACTCCCTAGCCATAGATTAAATGACATCACGAGGGGTTAAGTGATGTTGCGGTGTTCTGGCACATTCCAGCGAACTCTATCTCATAAAACTAAAACAAACAAAGAAATCAAATGGTAAATGGTGTGATGAGATTTTTCACTACTATGTTAAAAAACAATACCATAAAATTGTAGACATACAGAACATCCAGGTATTATTTAAGGCACTCTAGCAATAGGTTTGACTTGCACATGGGATCAATATTCACTCCTGATTATGTTACCTGGGAAACTAGCTAAGCCTTGCTCCTTTATTTCCTATGTAAAATGGAGGTAAAAAAACACGTGGATTATTTCTCTATAGCATTTCAGTGAGATAGGTGGTATACTAATGGCTTGAAAAAAACTCTCGTCACGTGCCTTACAGGTCCATGTAGTTCATCAGTTTATGGAAGGTGGGATATAGACTTTAAGATACAATGAAGTCATAAAGAACAAGTCTTTCTGTCTTTCTCAAATCACTGCATAATGAAAGACAGGATTGGGCTCACTCAAGGGTTATGTACTAAAATCAAGTTTAAAATGTAGTCTGGTGGGGTTTTTTAACCTCCCCCCCCCCAAATAATTCCAAAATTGCTTTAGTGTTTCAAAATGGAATAGAATAGCAGAAAATGAAGTCCGTAAACATATGGGAGAATGAGTTTATTGAAAACAAATCACAGAACACACAGTATAAGTAGAGAATAATGATCTTTGTGCCCTGCCTTCCAAAGCAGCCCCGGCCCCACCACTCCACAGTGTCCCTTCTTGTTTTCTGTGGAAGAGCCAGGCATGGTGCCAACATACTCCACATCTTAACCAAGGCAGTGGCTTATGGCTTCTCCTTTCAAATGTCATTCATTATAAAATATTTCCAAACTTTAAAAGAACATTCATTGTATTAGTATGTAAAAAAAAGGTCCCTTTTCCATAACCATATTGCCCATATATAGCCATGATACTGCTAAAGACTCAACACTTCTAATTGGTTCAAGAACAATACAATGAGAGCTGAAAGCCTAAATATACTCCATCAGCAATTTAAGCTTGCCACCTAGCATCTCACTCCATTTAAGCTGTATGTGTAAAACAATGTATCTCGGTGAGTTTGCAATTGTTTTCTGCTTAAGTGTACTTTATTATTAGAGATGAGAGTGATGTTCCTTGAGTTGGTTTGTGTTTGTTTTAATTAGCTTGTTTTTTTTTTTTTTTTTTTTTTGTGATTCATTCTAATCATTAACCTGCCATAATCTTGAACCACCTGGGAAGAATGTCTCAGTGAATGATTGTCTAAATCAGATTTGGTCTGGGAAAGTCTGAGGGAGATTACCTTGATTACTTTGAGTTGGGAAGATTTGCCTACTACAGGTGGCATCATTCCCTAGGCAGGAGATTCTGGATGAGTTTGCAGACTTGGGCTCAGTTACCAATATTCACATGTGGCTCATGACCATCTGTTACTGGAGATCCAGAGGACCCAATGCTTTCTTCTAGCTTCCAAGACTTGCACACGTGTCTTGTGTGTATGTGTGTGTGCAAACATCCAGCCATAAAATAATATATTAATTTTCAAAAATAATGCAAAAATATAATTTATAAAAATTAAGAAAAGTACAAATCACTTTCATTTCAAAGGTATCAGGTTGCTGACACACTTAGCTCACACATGACAGTTGGGCATTTTAGATTACAGGAGCAATGACAATATCACACTCCTGTTCCTGTGTTACGTCCTTGTGCAGAGTGACCAGCTCTGGGAAGCATAAATGACTGAGACTCAACACTATTTCAGTCTCAGGGTCACCTCCCTCTCTCACAGTTTCAAAGAACATACAGGAAGACCCAGGTGGCAGTGTGACAAGGGCAATCAGTTAAGGCTGTAACACTAGCACATGTATTTGCCACACCACAAACAAGTTCTTGCCTCTCATGCAGGAGGGAATTGTCTGCTGGAGAATAAAACATTATTGTCATCAATAGAATCAACATTACATTAGCCCGTGGCCACCCATGAGCAGGAGGCAGAAAGAGGTGTTTCAAAGCCTGGGTAAGAACTGATTTCAGGAAGAAAAAGGAAATGAATCCCATCCCCCTTCTGTTAGAACATCTGCTGTCACCCTTCTATTTTCTGAAAAGGTCACAGAGGTTCCCTCCAGTTTGCTTGTTTAAAAAACTGAAGAACGCGTTTAGAAAGGCTGGAAGTCTCTGCTTGGACCAGACACCCTGTGGCTTTCCCTCCAAGCCTGGGCATGTCAAAACAGCACCCAACCATCAGTCATTAGACAATGACAGGTGAAGCCTACTCTTAGGATTAGCTAAAGACAAAACAATGGTTTTTAGATTAAAAGAAAAATACTTCCCACACTAGGTTATTTTATATCATCAACTTAATCTCTACTTTTATTTGGGGGTACTGTGGGAAAGCAGTCCCTCCCAGAGAATCTGCTTACTGGACAATATCTTATATCAGTGTTCCCTACTCACCACTCAGTTGGTATGCTAATAATTCAGAACCCAGGAAGATGCTGTGCTTAAAATCTAGGCATTCAAGAAGCATCAGTCTCCCAGAGGGGACAGAGAGAGAAGGAAAGGGAAGGAATGTGCAAAGGTCGCTCACGTGACAGGCTCACAGAGCACAAAACAGTACTGAGTTCATTTCTTTCCCACACTCAGTCTTCATCACACACTCAAACTCCAGGCCTTCCCAGACAGCCTATGGTCTTTCAGGAGGCCCCAGGTCTCACTAGGGCCCAACTCAGACACACTCCTCCTTGTCTCTCACATGTACTCTGCAAAACATCCAGACAGCCCATCAGATAAATCTGTCTTCTTTCCTGAAGCAAGCCCAATTATTGGAAGTCACATGCCCTTGCTCCAGGGCTTCATACAGAACCTTTCATTACCCATGTCTTCTTAGGACAAGAGATAAGAATCAAAATACTGTGCTTACATATACACAGCACACCCACACATGAACACAGGCATGTGGCTGTCTGGGATACATTTGGAGAAATGCGTCATTAGGCGATTTAACCACTGCATTCTTATACAACCCCAGATGGTACAGTCTGTCACTTCTAGGCTACACAGGAGTGAAATCATATATATGCATGCAGTCAGTTGTTGACCAAACACTGTTAAACAGCTCATGTAGCAATATGTGTTTTACAACAACATATTTATTAATAAAGATCCAAAACCATAGCAGCCCTGTGTCAAACTCTAGAAGTGGCTAAACTTTCCCCAGAGCAGAAGAGGAGAGCCTGAATCACAGGAGGTCACAGGAGTTTCCAGGTGTCCTCCTTCATTCCAGACCTCAGATGCACAGCACCCCAGCAAAGCCTTCCTTCCTTCAGCCATTTGCCCTCACCCCAGAACTCACTCCTCATAGTGCTGCCTTCCTAGTAGGTTTGAATTCCATTTCCACTAGGGAGTAGCTTTTTCTGTCTCAGCCAGATTGCTTAAGCTCTTCTTCATGGTCTCAATTTTCTATCTACAGAAGAAGTGTTGTTTGGAAGATTAGGAGAATAAATTTATAAGTTTCCTCATCAAATATATTTTCTCCTCTTTTATAACAAAAGAAAAAAGACATGTGCAAACTGGCAAAGGAAGGGGAAGGGGTTAGGAGTTAGTCAGATAGCTAGGGTTTCCCTTTAATTTTGTTGTTGTTGTCTATGTTTCTTGGTGATTTGGGGTTTTTTTAAATATTTTTTATTTGTTTACCTTTTTTTTTTACTTATTCACTTTATATCCTGCTCACTGCCCCCTCCTGGTTACCCCCTCCCATAATCCTTCCTCCCATCCCTCCGGTTTTTGTATTTTAATGAGGCAGGGTCTTGAGTAGCCCAGGTTATCTATGTAGCTGGGGAGGATTCTCTTGCTTCTTACTTTCTGCCTGCTGGAACTGCAGAAACGCACCTCCATGCCTGGCTTTACATGTATTGGGGGAGCAAACCTAGGGCCTTCATGCATGGTAGGCAAGTGCTTTAGAAACTTGCATGCCCAGCCAGCTGGTGTTTTTTAAACCTGGACTGCACACGGAAACTGCACTGAAACAACAGTATCCAGAATGTTTTAGCATTTTAGACTTCACCGAAACATGAAAAAGTCCAGAAATTAATTATACAAAAACACTATCCCAATACAAAGGTTTTAGGGAGTCCCAAAGAATTAACAAGCATTCCAATTTTTAGGTCAATATTAAGAAAATGGAATTCCATTTAAAAAATAACTATCCTGCCTCCAGACACATCTCCCACAGAAATATTCTCACATAGCCACCGCCTCTCTAGGTAAACGGTGGCTGGAACATAGGTCAGTGCTTTGGGCAGCTGTGTGTTCGGGTGGGGCATGAAAGGAATGAATGTGGTTATCAAGGCGTTTCTGAGTAAGGAGCCCTTGGAAGGAGATGACAGTGAGGGGTCATGGGAAAAGAAGTTCCCTTCACCCTACTTCCTGGCCGCATTCACAGTGTACAGGCCATCAGCAGCTGATGTTTACCAAAGGGAACTGAAGAGGGGGCTCTCTGGGAGGGGGAGGGACAACGAAGCCCATAGATACAGAGCTTACTCTTATAACATTACACTGGGCTCTCTGGGTGGGGGAGGGACAACGAAGCCCACAGATACATGGCTTACTCTTTATTACATTACACTTTAAAAACGCTAGACACGTTTTGCAGGCTTTAGCACATTTCACCACATCAGACATTTAATCCCTACAGCTTTGATAAATCCAGATAAATCAAGAAATTCTTCAGTTAATCACACAAATAAAATTCGATGAAGGGCAAAGACAACGTTCTTTTAGAACAATAAGTTTGCAAGCTGAGGTAACTTTCAGTGTCCTAAAAGAAATATTTCAGGATTGCAAATTAAGAGTTCAGCTCCTTGGGTACTTTCTCTAGCTCCAGGGAACTGGTCTTGTGAAGATTCTATGCCCCAGTATAGCAGAATGTCAGGGCCAGGAAGTGGGAGTGGGTGGGTTGGTGAGCAAGGGAAGGGGGGAGGGGATAGGGGATTTTCGGAAAGGAAACTAGGAAAAGGGATAGCATTTGAAGGATGGACCATCCAGAGACTGCCCCTCCTGGGGGTCCATCCCATAATCAGCCACCAAACGCAGACACTATTGCATATGCCAGCAAGATTTTGCTGAAAGGACCCTGAAATAGCTGTTTCCTATGAGGCTTTGCCAGTGCCTGGCAAATACAGAAGTGGATGCTCACAGTCATCTATTGGATAGAACACAGGACCCATAATGGAGCTGAAGGGGTCTGCAACCCTATATAAGTGGAACAACAATATTTACTAATCAGTACCCCCAGAGCTCATGTCTCTAGCTGCATATGTAGCAGAAGATGGCCTAGTTGGCCATTATTGGGAAGAGAGGCCTCTTGGTCTAGCAAACTTTATATGCCCCAGTGCAGGGGAATGCCAGGGCCAAGAAATGGGAGTGAGTGGGTAGGGGAGCAGGAGTGGGGGAGGGTATAGAGGACTTTTGGGATAGCATTTGAAATGTAAATGAAGAAAATATCTAATAAAAAAATTTTAAAAATGTAAATGAAGAAAACATCTAGTAAAAAAAAGAAAAAGAAAAGAAAAAAAAGTTCTCCTAGTTGAAAAAAGCTTGCTGGGGGGGAAAAACAGTTGGAAATAACCTGAATTTCATAAAAATCCAAGAATATTTTAATCAACAAAAGCCCCTTACATTATGATTTCTTTGGAAAAAATCAGTTGAGAAATATTAAACAATTAACAAAGCTTTTGACAATATTGCCAGCGTCGCTGTATTTTTAAAGGAGTCTAAGCTAGTCATGGAAGCTCAAGCTAAGCACTTGGGAAATGAAGACAGGAAAGTCAGGAATTCGAGGCTAGCCACAGCCCCATTGTGAGTTCAAGACTCAGCTTAACTACATAAGACCTAGTCTTAAATTCTTAGAAAGGAAGAAAGGGAGGGAGGGAGGGAGGAAGGAAGGGAGGAGGGAGGGAGGAAGGAAGGGAGGAGGGAGGGAGGGAGGGAGGGAGGGAGGGAGGGAGGGAGGGAGGGAGGGAGGGAGGGAGGGAGGGAGGAAAGGCCGAATGTAGATACATTCTATGGGCCTTTGTCTTAATCCTGGGAGTCTAAAAAGAGTACAAGCCCATTTCAAAAAGATCTCAAATGAGGGTTGATCTCAATAAACAGCTTATCGCTTCAGTTCCAGTACATATTTTCCTTGCAGTTATGAATTTACCAATGGAAACGGGCCTCAGTGCCTAGGCTTGAATGTTATTAAACAGTCTGACAGAATGTGGAGCATCGGCCTCGCTGTGGAATGCAATGGGCTTCATTTGCCTCCTGCTTCTTAAAGAAGAGAGCATCAAAATATTCAAAAGCATGAGCTATAATAACAAACAGATCTCCACATGCTTACTTCATTTGTAAAGTAAATTTTCCATCATCTTTTTCCATCCTCTGAGTGGCAATTATTAGTTCCTAATAGCATCCTCTTCACTATATCAAGGCGAAAATGTGGCCTGCAGACTTCATACATACTAGTCTGATAAAACATTTCCTTACATAAAAGCAGTTAAGGGACCTGTTCTAGTTTGCTCTGTGATGAACACCAGGCTCAAAGGCAATCCTGTAAGGCACAAAAGGACTTATTTCATCTTACATTTCCAGGTTATAGTCCATCACTAAGGTATGACAAGGCAGAAATCTGGAGGAGACACCATGGAGGAAGGTAACTAGCTGTTTCATGCTCAGCTAGCTCTGATGCAGTGTGAGGTTCTTAGGGATGGTGTAACCCACAGAAAGCTGTATTCTCCCATCTCAACCATCAGTCAAGACAAGCTCTCATGAACAATGTGCATAAACCCATCTGACTTGGGAAATCCCTCAATTGAGAGTCTCTCTGGGCTGTGTCAACTTGATAGCTGAATCTAACCAAGACAAGACTAATGTGCAATGGTCTGATTAACCTGAAAAATGAGAATGTATATGCATGTAAGATTGGCTAAGTTTCTCTGCTTAAAAAATTTAAGCCAAAGTCACTTCCTTTTGGGTACAGTTTTTAAAAATGTTTCTTTTGGGATTTATTCATTTTACTTTATATGTGTTATGGTTTTATTGCTGCACAAGACCACAGCAGCTCTTATCATGGAGAACATTTAATTGGAGCTGGTTTACAATTACAGATTGTAATTCCAACAAGACCACACCTCCAATTAGTGTCACACCTATGGGCCAAATATGCAAATACATGAGTTCATAATGGCCATGCCTACTCAAACAACCATAATGTGTATGAGTGTTTTGCCTGCATGTGCATCACACGCATGCCTACTGCCCACAGAATTAAGAAGAGGACCTCAGATACTCTAGAAATGGAGTGAACGATTATTATGAACTCATGTGAGTGCTGGAAACTAAACTCTGTCTTCTGCAAACGCACCAAATGCCCTTAACCACTGGGACACTTATCCAGTCCGTGTGTGTGTGTGTGTGTGTGTGTGTGTGTGTGTGTATGAGTGCACATGTGTGTGTGTGCATGTGTGTATGTGTGTGTATGTGTGTGTGTCTGTGTGTGTCTGTGTGTGTTTGTGTGTGCATGTGTATGTGTGTGTGTGCACATGTGTGCATGTGTGTGTGCGTGTGTATGTCTATGTATGTGTGTGTGTGTGCATGTGTGTGTGCGCGCGTGCATGTGTGTGTGTGTGTGTGCGCGTGTGTATGTCTGTGTATGTGTGTGTGTGTGTGTGCGTCTGTATGTGTGTGTGTATGTGTGTGTGTGTGTGTGTGTTGTGTATGTGTGTGTGCTTGGAGGTCAGAGAACAACTTCAGGGAGTGAGTGTTCTGTTTATTTCTAAAAGAAAGATGGCACAAGCTGTCATCACACAGCTGCTTCCTCAGATCCCATGATGCTGCAAGGCTCCAAACTCAACAGCTCCCAACAGCAGCATCTAACTGGACAAACTTCTCTGTTCTCTCAGTGAATATTGGCCCCTCCCACATTTGAGTTCCAGTCTAAGTTAAAGAAATTCTTCTCACCACCCCTGCTGTGCCCATAATGAGCATGAAGGATGATAGGGGCATATGTAAATAATTGCCTCTGAAGTATTAGATCACTATAGCCCAGTCAGCAACATGTCAGCTACTGAGACTACTACAATTAGCACTGACTCTAACACTGAGAATGTATGTGGTAGGGAGATAAGAAACATATTGACTATTCTCCCTGTTATTTCCCTCCCCATCAAAAACAACAAAAATTTACATTAGGCATAAAAATAAAGTCTTTGACACCTTGCCACCACATACTCCGTGGAAAACACCACACACTGTTTTGAATCTCACTTCACAGTTTATAAAGAATGTAAACTGAAAGAGAAATTACCATGTGTCTTCTGTACAATAAGGTAGGCAGAGGAAGGGTCTGATTAATGAGTAAATCGAAGGCTGACTTGGTAGGATGCACCTGCAATCCCAGAGCTTGAGGATGGAAGCAGGAGAACCAAGAATTCAAGGTCATTATTGTAGGTTCAAGGCCAAGGCCAGCTTGAGACTGGGGGATGGGGGATGGGTGGGAGAGAGAGAAAGAGAGAGAGAGAGAGAGAGAGAGAGAGAGAGAGAAGAGGTAAACAGCAGTCATTTCTGGCACAGTGAGACTTCCAATTCTCTCCCTGCCCCTGTGATCAACACAGATCTATGACCACATATGGCCAGTAAGAAGTTACAAATAGCATTAATTTTTTTTCTCCTTTAAGTTTTAAAGCAAGTAGAGATTGCCTTGACATAGTGACTGTGTTGACAGGAAGGTGCCATTGGGAAAAAATGCTGTTTTCAGTCAGTACATTCTGATAAGTTTTCCCTCCTTGGCCTCCTCTCAGATCATCGGACCCCACTTCTTCATCCATCCAACTCTATGCCTTCCTTCTCTCTCTCTTTAGAAAGCAAAGAGGAGGGGAAAAGGCACACACGTATGCACACATGTACACACACACACCAAACTCACAAAATCTTAACTGCTAATATATAAGCAAAGGACAAGTAATGTAAAAATACCAAAACAAAGCATTATAAGACAAAACATCCGCCACAGTACCAGGGATTCTGTTTGTGCTGTCTGTCTACCTCTGGACTTTGGGCCTCCTTTAAATGTGGTTTGTAAACCTAGTGAGAATCTCTTGGAGAAACTAATTTTACTTCTGTAAGCAGTTCTCAATTGGCCATTAATCCCTAACCCTAACAATCAGGGTTAGGGATAGGAATAGCATCCAATTCCCTCTCAGTGCTGGGAGTACCCCCTCCTTGGACCTGTACAGGTCCTGGGCATTCTGCCACACATGCATCAGTCTTGCTGTGTCTGGGATGGACTGGTTCCTTGGAGTCTTCCAGGCACACCGACTCTTAGCAATCTTCCCACCTCCTCTTCCCCATAGTTTCCTGAATGTCAAGGTGAGGGGCTTGATGGATGCACCCCATTTAGGACTGAGAGTTCCAAGACCTCACATTCTCTGTACATTGTCCACTTGTGTGACTCTATCTCTTTCCATCTACTGCAGGACTGAGAGTTCCAAGACCTCACATTCTCTGTACATTGTCGACTTGTGTGATTCTGTCTCTTCCCATCTACTGCAGGAATCTCTGTACATTGTCCACTGTGTGACTCTATCTCTTCCCATTTACTGCAGGAAGAAGCATCTCTGGTGATGGCTGAAGGAGACATTGATCTATTGGTATAGCAAAATATCATTAGGAGTCAACATATTGCTATGTTCCTTTAGAGCAGTTGTTCTCAACCTTCCTATTACTGCAACCCTTTAATACATACAGTTCTTCATTTTGTGGTGACCCAACCATAAAATTATTTTATTGCTACTTCATAAGTGTAATTTTCCTACTGTCATGAATTGCAATGCAAATATCTGATATTCAGGATATATCATATGTGATCCTCAAAGGCATCATGACCCACAGGTTGAGAACTGATGCTTTAGCTGAACAACAATATTTGGTTTTCTCCTAAGTCCATGTGCAGGTTCCTGGCCACCAAAGCAAACTCAGGCATGGGTTCTATTTCATGAGGTGGACCTTGAATTCTATCACACAGTGGTTGTTAATTACAATAGTCTTTGTGCCACTATCACATTGCACCAGCATATCATGCAGACAGGCCACTACTGTAGATTGAATGGTTGTGTCTGGGTTCCAAGGTTCTAATAAAGGGGCAGGCACACTGGCATCACGTCTCTCAGCCACACTTTCTGGGAAAGCTTCATACTCATCAGATGTTACTTGCATAGCCACCTGGTGGGTAGTACCTGCAGCAGACACAAGCTTAGTACATTAGATGACATATACTGTTAATGTCAACGGTCCCTGCTGGTGCCTGAATCCACACTCAGAGCAGGAAAACTCTAAGAGACCATACTCTGCAATGGACAAACTGAGGCATGCTGCCTTTGGAAAGGTTAGGCGGCCCACTGCTAAAACATCTGCTACATGCTTTATCAGAAGAGAAGAAAACAACATACTGAGATGGGCAAAAGTCGAATATAATTATAGCAAAGTCTATTCTACTCACTTATGACACCTAGAAAGGTTATATGGGATTAATGGAATGCTAGAGAAGCCTACATTGTTTGAAATCTACCTCATAAACAAGTCATGTCTTGTTTATTTAAACTCCACAAAGAAAGCTAACACACTTTTTTCACATTTTGTTTGTTTGTGTGTGTGTGTGTGGGTGTGTGTGTGTACACATTCCCACAGAACAATGTGGAAGTCAGGGAACAAATGAGAATTGGTTCTTTCCTTCCACTGTGTGACTCATGGAGACCAAAGCCAGGTGGGAAGTTTGGCAGCAAATGCCTTTCCCTAATGAGCCATCTTGCCATACACACCCCAACCAGTTCTAAGAATTTCTTTTCGTTATTTTTTAACAAACATTTATTCACTGCATTTGTGATCACTCAAGCATGTATATATGCATGGGAGAAAATGCCCCATGCACGTGTGGAGTTAGAGAAAACTAGAAGTCAGTTCTCTCCTTCTGTCATGTCTTCTCCCAAGACTTGAGCTCAGCTCATCAGCATTCGTGGAAATTGCCCTACCTGCTGAGTCACTTCTCTCACATTTCTCATCACTGGGACAAAATATCTGACAAGAAGCAACTTAAGGGAGAAAGGGTTTACTGGCTCCTTGTTTGGAGGGACATAGCGCATTCTAATCATAAAGGCATAGTGACAGAAGTATAAGGCTACTTGTTCACATCTTAGACCAGGAAGCAGTGATCTCACAGGAAGTGAAGCCAGTATACAAACCCCAAGGTTTATGCACAGAATTTCACTTCCTCCAAGTAGACCCAACCTTTTAGAGGGCCACATCCTCCTAAAAATAACATCACCAGCTTGAGACCAAATGTTTAAGCACAGAATCCTGTAGGGGTTTTTCATATCCAAACCACAAGTATCAACATAAAATGTTGTAGAGCAATACAATGATAACAAAATTCTGGTAAAACAGAACACACTGTAAGGTCTGCTCTTGTAACTTTAAAAAGGGAACTCAGTTGGGGGCCAATGTTGTAGTCTTGAGATAACCTGAGACCTCTGCCCACCTATATCCTCTCAAGTCACTGTTTATAAAACTAGCTTTAGTGACAACTTGATAAGAATATGTAAATGTTCTTATTAAAATGCCTTGCCACTTCTTTATTCTCATACATTCCCCTAGAGGAAACTGCTCAGTTAATACTCAGGAGCCTCTGCACATATAGGTTAGAGTGATAAATTCATAGAAGTCCATAGATCTCAAAACTAGTGAGAAAGGTTGAGAAAGCGCACTCACACCTTCTAAGGCTTTCAAATGGATGCAGAGCTGCTCCCTTAAAATCAGGGAATGCACTCCTCCTGGTTTTAACAGAGGTTAAAGTTTAGAGCTAGGTAATCACTACAGATGATACTAAAACCTGTAGTCCAGGGTCAAAGTCTCTTTAAAAAGAGACTATGCCACGGACCTTGACTTTACCAGAAGACTCTTTATTGTAATATAATCCATAACAGGTGCTGGCAGCAACTAATCTGCATATGTTTTAAAGTACCTGAGAAAGGGCAGGAATGTGTTCAAAGTGCAGCATATACATATGTAAAATGCCATTATATACTCCAACACCATGTATGGTGAATATAAGCCAATGGGAAAATACACTCAAATGTGTGTGACTGTGTCAATATATATGTGTGCTTACATGCCAGAAAGCTTGATCCCCCAGAAATTTTGGTTTTATCCCATTATCTTTCTTATTCTACTCAGCAATCCCTTCATCACCCAAGTAGGTATTAAGAATTAAACCCCATAAGCCTTTCTCTTTGAATGAAGAAAACCCTGCCAGCACAGATTTTTAAAGCTAGTGTTTATAAATCTTTACTTTGTGCTAAGCATCTTGCCATGGGCTGTTAAATAATTCTAATCTGCACCTTCCCAACATTCTTAGGAACTGAACACGATTATCTCCCCAGCTACTTATAATCTGCACTTAGATTTGAATCCAGCAGAAGTGCAGAGTCAAAGTTCCAAACCACTATCTCCATACTTCGTCTGTATCAAGTGAAAGTTTGTGTTTCCATATGTTGCTTGGGTCCATGGAAATTGATCCCATTATGAGTAACAGGACATATCTGACAAGCTAACCTGACAGTCTTTGAGGTTGGCTAATTACTGTGCCTTGAGCCCTAACAGAATTGAGATCTTAGTGCTAGATAATCAACACCCGAAGTATCTTTCACGACTTTAGATCTGACTGAGCAACACAGAGTAAACTGAAGACTATTTTTCCCTTCTCAATATTGAGGGATATTATAAGTGTCTCAGTGGAGAAGAGCACTGTAAATGAGACATAGATACTCACCATCCCAAGGATGCAGCTTTCTGTGTGGACCCACAGCCCTTTTCCTTGGGGCCTTCTAGAGGTCTTACCATCTAACTGTACCATATCACTACCTATCACGTCCAAAATCATCTTAAAGGAATTAACATGTACCTTGGAACTCAGAGAAAAGATTCTCCCAAGCCAGATAAGCATAGTTTATTGTGCCCAGCTGCCCTTACAAACATGTATTTACAGCTTTTTGCTTTGTGAGTGTCTTAGGGTTACTATTGCTGTGATGAAACACCATGACCAAACCAACTTGGGGACAAAAGGGTTTATTTCACTTGTAGTTTCATATAACAGTTTATAATCAGAAGCAATGAATGTAGGCTCTCGAGCAGAACAGGAACATGGAGTCAGGAGCTGGTGCAGAGACCATGAGGAGTGCTGCTTACTGGCTTGTTCCCCATGGCATGCTCATTCTGTTTCTCATAGAACCTTGGACCACCAGCTCAAGGGTGGCCCCACCCACAATGGGCTGGACTCTTCCCCCATCAACAACTAGTTAAGAAAATGCCTATAACCTGATTTTTTTTTTTTTAGTAATTATTTATTTCATGTATGTGAGTGCACTGTCACTGTCTTCAGACATACAAGAACCATTACAGATGGTTGTGAGCCACCATGCCCAGTTAGTGGGAATTGAAGTCAGGACCTCTAAAAGAGCAGTCAATGTTATTAACTGCTGAGCCATCTCTCCAGCCCCCTATAAACCTGATCTTATGAAGGCATGTCCTTAATTGAGGCTCCTTCCACTCAGATGACATTAGTCTGTGTCAAGTAGGCATAAAAAAAGTCAGAATAATGGCCATGTATCTGTGGTTGTGAATTTGCAAGGATAATGGTGTAAGAACTCTTTCTACCTGTTTCAAACCCTTTACAGTTATTCAGCCTTCATTCACTCAGCCTTTAACTGAGTCCTAGTGCAGGAAAAGCAAACCTGATAAGTGGGCCAAATCTGTAACCCAGCTCTAAAGAGGATAAACCAGTAGAATCACAAGTTAAAGGCTAGCCAGGGTCACACAAGTTCAAGTCAGCCTGGACTTTGTCATTGGAAACTCTGTCTAGAAAGAAAAACAAAAAACCAAAAAACCCAACAACAACAAAATAAAAAATAAAAATAAAATAATAAAAAAATAATAATAAAAACCAAAGGCCAAACGACCAAAAAAGGGAGTTAAACAAAACATACAATGTGTTAGGTTGTGGAAAGTGATTCACATGAGAAAGAGACTGGACAGAATGCAGGGAGAGAGGCCAAGGAGTAGCTCAACCTTCCCTCAGGGCTGTCCTGCTGGAAACCCTCAGCGTGCTGAGCATGCTCCAGCCTCCACAAAGCCAGGTGTCCTCATGACCAGTGACTGGTCTGTGTAGGAGGCAACAGCTTTAAAATGGAGGAGCCAAGAGCAGGTGCCCAGTGCCTTCAAAAGTCACAGTAAACTGTCAGCAATGCTCCCTGGGTCCCCAAAGTGTCTCACAAAATCCAGGTGTACCAACTTAAAGAACCTATTGGTCCCAAGAGGCACTTGTCAAGCTCTGAACAAGAAAGATTCTCCACAGTCACTTAGAACTAGGACCAAGTCCTGACTTTGAAAGAATACAAAATAACAGAAAGCAGCCTGAGTTCTAAGAGGCACCAACACATGTTACTTAACTTTAGAACTATTTACAAGCAATCATTGTATTGAAAAGTTAAAAAATAAAGAGCAAGAAGGTAAATGAACAAGAACAGAGTATAATGACTCACAAATGAAGATGCCACGTTGAAACCCATTGATTTGTAATCTAACCTTAAAAATCAGCTTAAAGAATTTAGAATTAAAGTTTAAAACATAGCACGGGGGCCAGGTAATTATTATTTGTTAGGCTGAGAAAACATCAATAGGAAAATCACTTGCCACTGCAGCCCTACAGACTGAGCTCCATCTCCAGATGTTATGTAAAGGGGAAAGGAAGGCATGGAGCCCACAATGTTGTCTCTGACCTCCAAAGTGCCATGGTTTGCTCACCACATAAAGTCTCTAAGTAAAATTTGTTAGATGTCGCCTATGCCAGTCAGAGACACATATGTACTTTCTGTAAGTCCTTGAGTGGAAAGGAATTCAGGCTTTTACATGTACAGTTGATGTCTTAAAATCCATGAGAAAACACTGGTACTCCAGCTGTTGTGAAAGTTCATCTAAAAAGGCTATTCTTGATTAGAGGAACCCATCTATCCACTCCCTCCCCTTCCTGCAGATCTCGCCAAAGGTTTTGAAACCAGGCAAAGTCCACCTTTGGAGCACAATACCCTGAAAGGGTAGTTTCTGTTTTTCATGTTGTGGTTGTCATAAGTGTGGAGTTTGTTCTGGCTTTTGTTGTACTGATCACAGAGGTTTGAATGAAAAATTTTCCCCATAGACTGAGATATTAGAATACTTGGTGGCTCCATTTGGCGAGGCTGTAGAACCTCTAGAAGTCAGAGTCTTGTTCAGGAAAGTCATTGTGGGAGGGGTGAATTACCATTAGGGGTATTAGTCTTGCTCCACTTCCTGTATACTCTGTACTTGGTGCTCATGGTTGAGAAGTGACCTCTGAACTTCCTGCTCCTGCCTGTACCCCTGTCTTTTACCATCATGCCTCCATTCCACGATGGGCTATCAATTTCTGGAACCATAGAACAGGTAAACTCTTCATTTTATGTACGTTGCCTTGGTCATGGTGCTTTATCACAGCAGCAGAAAAGTAACAAATGCACTGGGTATCAAACCCAGGACCTCTCAGTTGCAACTGCTCTATGGTCAAGCTTTATCTCCAGTCCTCTCTCTGCTTTTCATTCAGAAAAAAAAAAAAAAAAAAAATGTCTCACAAGTGGCTTAGGGTGGCCTTGATCTCACTTCATAGCCTAGGCACACTTTGACTTTGTGATTCTCTTGATTCACCCTCCTAAACAGCTGATATTACAGTCTAAGTCACCTGGATTTTCAGCTTTTTGATGTCTTGATTTCCTTTGGCCACCTAAACTTTATATATTTCAGAATAAATATTAACTATTACAGATAATAACTTACTGAGGATAAAGTTCAAGGCTATGTCTATTCAAGGGAAACAATGGTACATTTTTCTGGCCAACACACTCCTTTAATGAGGAACTGAGGATAATTTCTTTGTTTCCATTATTAAGATTAACTTAGAGTTAATGGTTGGACCATTCCAGAAAATTTCTAGAATTACTGAAGGAAGCAAGTGGGAATATAAAGCTAAGAGTTTTTAGTTTTAAGTCTATCACAGATTTTTTTGTTTTGTTTTGGATACATGTATAAAAATATCTTCAACAATGAACACACATGGTAGCTCACAACTGTCTGTAAAACCCCAGTCCCAGAGTATTTGGTGCTCTCTGCCAACCTCGATAGGCACCAGGCAAACACAGAAAATAAATATATTCTAAAATTTTAAATCGTTCAAAATCAATTGATGCACTCTACCACGTCAACAGGCAAAAGAAAAGTTATACAAGACTTGCAGGCAAATCTTTGTAGTACTGTTGTTTATATAATTCATTTATTTAAAAGACTACATAAGACTCTTGAAGGAAAGATAACTTTGCAGTTTGTTAAGTGTACCTCATACCCACACGTTTACTGGTGTGATGGATGACATGAGCAAAACAGGTAAGCCAAACTGGATAAACTAACTGGGATTCGGACACACAGAAGAATGTTGTTTAACACAACACTGAAAGAGCTACCACATCCCAAAATGAATACACTTGGGTAAAAGATCAATGAGAATACAAAATTATTATGGGAACATTCTGTGAATTATGACAGACACAGGACACTCCAAAACACAGAGAGAACATGATGAAATCTGCAGACTTTGGTTAGTAACAATCTACAAACAGACTTGTTCATTTTGAAAATGAACCACACTTATTGCAGTATTTTAACAGGGGGGGGGACTTCACATGTGAGAAGAGAAAAAGGAAGGGAGGTTACATTGGCTCAATTTAGAAAAATCTTTTTTAAAGCTGTACAGTTATAGAACCTGGATTAGTATATAGTAGTTCCTTGTAATTACAAAAGTTTTGAGTATTTTGAAAATGGTCATACTAAACTTTGTAAGAACAGAATAATTGAAGGGTCATATACACATGTATTTTAAGTTGTTAGAAGCGTATATGTTAAGTAAACTTAATTCATTAATAATAAACTTTCCAAAAACATGACCTTAAGCAACAAAGCCACATTAAGTTAGTACTAAAAGTCCTTACTTTAAGTTTTTTCTCTTTTAACTTATTATAGGCACACCATGTGTTTTAATAACATTTATCTTCATTTTCCTCCTTAACCCATCCTAGATTCACACCCCATCCTTAACTTCTTATCCTCTTTCTTTTGAATTCATTTGTGCTGTTTGCAGAGGCTTGGTTGTGGGGCAATCCAATGGGGCATGCTCAACCCTCCCATAAAGAAACTGGCTCTCCTTCCCCCACCCTCAAAACATTCTTAGCTATGGTGGGAGTCATTTTAAGTTATGTGAAGATTTTGTTTTGTTTTGTTTTTGTTTATCTTTTTCAAACATTCCTTTAGGTTTTGAATTTAACCGTTAGTTTTATAAATCTGGAATTTTCCTCTCAGAGAGTTTGTATTCCCCCATGAGAAAAACAGTTCTGTTATTACTAAAAATTATCATTATTGCATAAACAGTACTGAAATGTTAGAGAAAGTTTGGAAAACAGAACTAAAATAATTATAATCCCACCATCAAAACAGCCATCTGTGTAAATTCTCTTCCCTCTTTTTCCAGTATTATTGAGAATAACTACATGGGAACAACTTGTTCCTGGAGTCTCCTGGGTTCCACCTGAAATCTCCAATTTACTTTAGGTGGTAAGAAAACAGACTCTTTCATTTTGTTAGATCCCATTTAGTTTCTGAGAACACACTGGAAGCCTAAAGAATAGGATTAAGGAGTGACAGATTGAAATTTTCCACTTGATCTACACAAACCATGTTCCTCTGTGGACAGTCTTCATGGTTTGCCTCCTATACTAATGAGATCCCAGGTTAGAAAAACAGATCATAGTATGTCATAGCCAAAGTACAAGAATTCTTCTGTTCAGAATCCCAGCATGCTCTATGTGCCTGCCATGTCCTAGACAAGAGAGATGGGGGAGGAACAAGGATGTCCCACTAAAGCAATGATGCCTGAAGTGACAAATGCTGGCTCCAACTACAGGCTGAGTTTGGTACTGGGTACAGTGACTCAAACAACCGTAAAAATTTGGAAGAACCATGCCTGGAATTGAGAATTGATAATGAGCTTTCCTGATAAGCTTTCTCTGGTCCTATTTGCCTTCCAAGTGCTCCTTTCTGTAAATGCAAAATGGCTGCACTGTTCTTTTATGCTGAATAACAGATTCAAGATGTGTAAAATCTACAGGATAGTGATAGCTGGAAGAGCTAAGTCTACCATGTATAGATGTGACCCTATGAGTACACATAGACATACCAGACACACACACAGAGAAACACACAAAGAGAGAGACAGAGAGAGACGAGAAAGACAGAGAGACAGAGAGGGAAGAAAGGTGAGAAAGATGGGGAAGAGGTGGGAACAGAAGGAAGCATACAGCATAGACCAGAGCTCTCTCCCAGCATAACCCAGGCAGACACACAAGCGAAGAAAAGTGAGAAAGCCAGCTGTGGGTTCCCACTAGCCTTGACCTCTTACCTCTTCTGAATCTATCTGCTTGTTTGCCTCACATTTTTCTGCTGTTGCCACAGAGACTGATGCTAAATAATTACGATAGCTAAAACTTCCCACAGAGCTTGAAGTGGACACATCTTTCAGCCCCAGCCTTAATCTATATCAAGTCTATCTCTACATACAGCACTACTTCATGTGTAACTGCTTTCTGACAACAGTGCAAATGACGAGTATTTCAGCTAAAAGAAAAAATATCTAATAGTGAAGAAAAGAACTGGAGGAAAAAAAGAAAGCAGATGGCATTTAATCATTCCCCAACATGTTTCTGGTCACCCTGCACAAAATACCGTTATTCTTGGTGTTGCCCATTGTACTGGCTATTTTTGTGTCAACTTGACACAGCTGAGTTATCACAGAGAAAGGAGCTTCAGTTGAGGAAATGCCTCCATGAGATCCAACTGTAAGGCATTTTCTCAATTAGTGATCAAGGGGGAAAGGCCCCTTGTGGGTGGGACCATTCCTGGACTGGTAGTCTTGGGTTCTATAAGAGAGTAGGCTGAGCAAGCCAGGGGAGGCAAGCCAGTAAAGAACATCCCTCCATGGCCTCTGTATCAGCTCCTGCTCCCTGACCTGTCTGAGTTCCAGTCCTGACTTCCTTTGGTGATGAACAGCAGCATGGAAGTGTAAGCCGAATAAACCCTTTCCTCCCCAACTTGCTTCTTGGTCATGATGTTTGTGCAGGAATAGAAACCCTGACTAAGACACCCATGGTCTTTGCAAGATCTTTCCAGCTGTGTGTGTTTTCCTTGCGAGATGACTGTTTTTTCCTTCCTATACCAGAACCACTGTTTAGTAGGCCTTGTAAAGCATGAGTTGTCAAGGAGATCTTCTCCTTATTTCCCCCATCTCAAATGCATTTAAGATTAAATGAGATTAAAGTAAATTTAATAACTACTGAAAAAAGAATCTATCCAATGTAGAATCCTTTTTTTTTAATATTTTTATTACATATTTTCCTCAATTACGTTTCCAATGCTATCCCAAAAGTCCCCCAAAGCGCCCCCCCACTTCCCTATCCACCCATTCCCATTCTTTTGGCCCTGGCATTCCCCTATATTGGGGCATATAAAGTTTGCAAGTCCAATGGGCCTCTCTTTCCATTGATGGCTGACTAGGCCATCTTTCGATACATATGCAGCTAGAGACAAGAGCTCCGGGGTTCTAGTTAGTACATCATGTTGTTCCAACATAGGGTTGCAGATCCCTTTAGCTCCTTGGGTACTTACTCTAGCTTCTCCATTGGGAGCCCTGTGATACATCCAATAGCTGACTGTGAACATCCACTCCTGTGTTTGCTAGGCCCCAGCATCGTCTCACAAGAGACAGCTATATTTGGGTCCTTTCAGCAAAATCTTGCTAGTGTATGCAATGGTGTCAGCGTTTAGAAGTTGATTATGGGATGGATCCCTGGGTACGGCAGTCTCTAAATGGTCCATCCTTTCATCACCGCTACGAACTTTGTCTCTGTAACTCCTTCCCTGGGTGTTTTGTTCCCAATTCTGAGAAGGTGCACAGTGTCCACACTTTGGTCTTCATTCTTCTTGAGTTTCATGCGTTTAGCAAATTGTATCTTAAATCTTGGGTATCCTAAGTTTTGGGCTAATATCCACTTATCAGTGAATACATATTGTGTGAGTTCTTTTGTGATTGTGTTACTTCACTCAAGATGATGCCCTCCAGGTCCATCCATTTGGCTAGGAATTTCATAAATTCATTCTTTTTAATAGCTGAGTAGTACTCCATTGTGTAAATGTACCATAATTTCTGTATCCATTCCTCTGTTGAGGGACATCTGGGTTCTTTCCAGCTTCTGGCTATTATAAATAGGGCTGCTATGAACATAGTGGAACATGTGTCCTTTTTACCGGTTGGGACATCTTCTGGATATATGCCCAGGAGAGGTATTGCTGGATCCTCCGGTAGTACTATGTCCAATTTTCTGAGGAACTGCCAGACTGATTTCCAGAGTGGTTGTACAAGCTTGCAATCCCACCAACAATGGAGGAGTGTTCCTTTTAAACAAGTTCTGTACATAAAGCACAGAACCCTTGCACGGTTTGGGCCTTACACAGATTCACTTACTGAGTATCCCTGTTGATGTTGCTGTTTGGGAAGTTGTAGAAACTTCCAGTGGTACAGCCTTGCTAGTGGAAGTCTCTTGTTAGGGTGGGTCTTGAGGTTTTGTAGCCTGGCCCCACTTCCTGTTCTTTCTGCTTCCTCCATGTGTGTAATGTGATCTCTCTGTTTCCTGACTGCCTGGTGGGAGTCAGGATTCTGTTCCTTTCCTTCAGAGCCATCATGGACTATACTCTCCCCCATTCCTAGAACTGGATCTCTGAAGGCATTTTCTCCTATAAGTTTCTGTTTTCACAGAACAGAAAATTAATGAATACACATGGATAAAATATTAACTTATATGATATTTTGTTCAACACAGGATTCAATATTAGCTCACTTTTCTGTTTGCTTGTTTATTGCTTTTTGAGACAGTCTCCCTGGGTGTCCTCCAGGTCCCTGTGTTGTCAAACCTAAAACTGCTGATCCTTTTGTTTCCAACTGCAGAGAACAAGATGCATACAGATTTAGGTGGTAATGGACATTGAATCCAGAGTCCTGTGCATGCTAGGCAAGCATTCTACCTACTCAGCTACCTCGCTAGCCCTAGTTCACACCTGTTTAAGGTTTATTTTTATTATGTCTATATTTGTACATGTGTGCACACATGTGTTTTCAGTGCCTGTCAAGACCATAGGAGAACAATGGATTACCTAGAACTCTAGCTACAAGCAGTTGTGACACACTTACATGACAGCTACGAAGTGCACTCTGGTCCTCTAGAAGAACAGCAAATGCTCTTAGCTGAGCATTTGTCCTCCAGGACACCATTCACTTTTTTAGTTGATAATATATGTAGACAATATTAATAAATGTCCTAAAGACTCACAAATTATCACCTAGCCTATGGTAGAATAAATGAGATAATTCTAATTTAATCCATTCTTGTTCTGCAGGAACTCATTTTAGATTTCTCATTTGCAACATACTTTCGAATTCCCAATCTATAACTTCAATTTCACCACTTTTATTTCTTGAAATTTTCATGGAATTTATCTATTGTCATCTTGCAACCAAAAAAATAACACTTCGTTCTCTGTTTCAAACTGACTCATTTGAGCAAAGTGGCCCGTTTTTTTCTATCAGCCAATCCATGTCCCTCCAGAACTTCAAAATTCTCAGAAGAGTAGACTAAAAAATGTGTGGCTGATTTCAGAGGTCTAAGTTTAAACAGAAAATGTCTGCTTTCAAAACAAGGTGAATAAGCTTCCTTGACCTTCATGTCACTTGCAGGTTAAGGCAGCTCTGAGTGCCTCTAGATGTTTTACAGGGAGTTAAACAAGGTTCTACTCTGAAGGGCCTCCATACATAGTCCCTGTGATACACAACACTCACCAGTGAACTGTGGCTCTATGGGATTAATAGAGTACCAGCACACTGCTCAGCATGCGGGCTACTTCTCCACCTCTGTGCAGGAAAGCAGCAGTCAGCTCATCCAGGTTAGAGACAGCTCACCTCATGTGATGTGGTCCTCAGCATGGGGTTTCCCTCATCTCTAAATTTTGACTAGGAGTCACCTTGAGAATTACAGCTTGTACCAGCAAGATGTCTCAGTGAGTAAAGACTCCTGCAACCAAGTCTGATGACCTGAGTTCCAACCTGAGTCCATATGGCGAATGAAGAGAACACATACACACACACACACACACATAAATGAATGTAAAAAGCATGTTTTAAAGAAACAACCATGACCACCCTTATGCATGTGACAGGTTTGGTTAGTAAAACATCATTAAACAATGTTTTCCTTCACACATTCAATAAATTATTACATCTTATCTTTTCTATTTTTCCCTAACATTAATTCAACTTACTAAATTGACTTCAATGGCCTTCTAGGATCAAACTGAGCTTAGAACCATGGAACATTTGCCACAAAAGGTAGCTCTGGGCACCTAAGGATCACCAAGACAGTTCTTATAGAGAGTGAAATCCATATCACATGCAAAATCCAAAATGTCTTCTCCATGGTTTGTCTTTTGAATGTATTTTCTGTTCTGCCCAGAGCCAACCCTAGCTGATGAATGGGTAGGGGCGTTTGTTACAAAGCTGTTATCAGGGCTGCTGACAGCATCATGAATACTTATTCTGCAGCTCTAAGTACCTCAAGAGCTTATTCAAGGATGCCATTCCCAGGCCCTCCTTCATAGTTGGACACTGAACCAATACCTTCTGCCTTTGCTGATTTATTTTTTTCTTCCTCTATGCAACATAGCTGCTCACAAAATAACAGCTTAAAAGAACTAGGAGGAGGTATTTCCTTCTTTCTTGCAGACCCATTTACAAAAACAAACAAATAAATAAAATAATCCACACTCATAAAATATTTGCTAACTTTTTATTTCTTAGTACATTTTTAGAATAAAGTTTGGTTTCACTTTCTGATAATATATTCCCCCTAAGGAAACATGTTTTACCCCAGGAATATAAAAACCATAAAAACACAAGTCCAATTCCACTTTAGAATCAACACTGGCATCTTTGCTAACTAGAAGTTCCTATCAGTTCACTGTCATAACTACTAACTCCACAGTCTTCGTTAACTGCCTAGCATCTGTTTCATCCTGAATCTGCTCATTTATTTCATTTACTCATAATTAAATTCTGGTATCTAATTATTAGAGCCTAAAAACATCCTGTACAATGAACCATAAACAAGTCTGTACTGGTTCTGTACCGGGAAATGTTACATTGCTGGACAAGGCCCCTATTCACCATGGAATGACTGCAGGCCATGCTTGAACCCAGCACAGTTAAGGGCAGAGCCATCAGTGAAATCAGGCGTGGGAGTTGGCTGTGTATTTTAGGCCAAATTTCAGTGATGTTCAGGCTCCCAGTTCCCATGTGTCGCCCCTCACATCCCATTAGCCAGTCACGAAGATTTTCTTTTCAATGCTTGGTTCATGAATCCCTGTATGGCTAGACCATCCTCCCAAACAAAACAGAGAATGTCACTCACTACTGTTACTCCCGGGAAGGGAGCAACAGTCTTCAGTCTCTTAGGAAGACCTTGAACCCCCTTCTAGCTAAGTTGCTTGCTCTGGAAGAATATGTCAGAGTATAAATCTAGAGAAACAGAAAGTTACTCTGAGGCTAGGGAACCTAAGATATAATCTGGCCCCAAGCCTCACGTACCTGCTCATGACAGATGCCTGTCTCTCTGCTTGTATCTGAGATAGATAGCCTGCATCATTCCACTGTAGGCTTTCTATCCCAAGGGTAGCTAACTTCTCTGTGCTACTCTAGTGCATGGCACCCCAGGACAAAACTCTCTTAGACCGACATATTCAAACGTCGGAAGACCAATCTCTTCACCCTAACACTTCCTAACTGGAGACAAGTTCAAAAACGATAGACACGATATGGTCAGTCTGTGATACAAAGTCAGTCTGATTTAGATAACAATCCTTTCAGTTGATCTGCTATTGTTCAACCAAGTCAAAGATCCAAAGTCTAAGCAGGTATGTCTGCTCTAATGAGTGTCCACTAACTCCAGGCCAAGTTCAAACACCATGCCCAGATGTTAGAGGTCTGACTGCTGTTTCTGCTTACTAAAAACTCTTCCACATTGGTGAAGAAACCGGTATTCAGAACAAGTCACTCCAAAACCAAACACAATGAAGATTTATTTGCCCCAGAGAGACAAAGGGTGGGGAATAAGAGTCAAAGACAGAAGATAATGGGCCGGGGAGAAGGGGAAAGGAACAAGGGAGCGAAGGAAAGGCTACTTGTCCTGGAGGAGGAGAACAAAGGACTGTCTCTGGATACAGAGGAGACAGATGTAGCTCATAGGTAAATGGCAATTTAGAAAGGTAAAAAGGAAAACCCTGTGTTAGGGTGAGGTCTTTAATTTTAATTGGGAATGTTAATTAGATGAGCTAAAGTGGGCTTTTGATTGCTGGGCTTGAATACTTTGACAGCTGGACCTTGGTGGTCAGCCTCAGGAGGAGGAAGTGGCCAAATGAGAGACTGGGTCTCGGTGGCTAGCTTTAGGAATGGAATTTGACTGTTTTTTAGCAGATTTTTTAAGCACAGGGACTAGGGGAAGGGCAAGGCCTACCAGAGCCATATTTGCCATGCTCAGGCTCAATGGAGTCCCTTTAATTGGAACTTAAGAATTTCACATCCTAACAGCAGAAGATGAAAAACAAGTCTGAAGATGGAGTTAGCCAGAACACCTACTTTGGATGAAACTGAATGTCTTAGCACCAACACCCAAATACACACATTTGTTTGACATAAAAGAGCGCTTAACAGTTGAATTCATTGCTAATCCTCTGAAATGTTTTAATAAGTTTAGCAGAAGTAGGAATATAAAATGCTGCTAACCACAACCTTTCTACCTCAGGCCATTTTAGAAATTACTTTACAGGTGCATAGATTTTTAACTCCCTTTTAAGCAAATTGATTGATCATCTGAAGACCATTTGAAAGATCTGCTAAAAAGATTCCATTTTCCCAAAAACAGGATTCCAGAAATCTTTGCTTTATTCTTGCACTACACTCTCTCTTGATTTAAATAGCAGAAAGTAAGTCAGGATATTGATACCACATTAGAAAACTATATCTGCTCAGAGGGGCCAGACAAGGTCAGCACCACAAGTCTTGCCTTAATTTATTTATTTATTCATTTTTTTTTTTTTTTTTTTTTTTTTTTAGTGAAAATGAGCAGAAGAGACACTTTGGTACAATAATTTGGCTAGAAAAGATGCCTGGCAAATATGATAAAATCTGAGCCATATAAAAGACATAGACACCTGGGTCTCCTATGTCGAAAGACATAGACATGGGGTAAGAGAATCCAGTGAAGCTGGGCATAGACAAGGCAATGGACTGGGGCAGACCACAGTAGTACTTCTACAGGAACAAGTTTTGCAGATCCCCTAAAGGAGAACTAGTAAACAAGTAACATTTTATTATCTCAAATTCCTCTTGGCTAAAGTCTTTAAAATGTCCAAGTGATGCACAACAGAAATTAGAGAAAATACAAATTAATGTTCATCCCAGCACAAGTGGGAAGGGCTGGACCCTTGAGAGATACAATCACTGTGGGATGCCCTGAAGAACTGTAGGAACCTCAGCCCCTGTTTCTCACTCTCTGTTTTCCATCTGTCAAATACAGAACAGTTTTCTATACCATTCACTTCCCACCTCAGCGTTCTGTCCTTAGCTCCCAAAACATCAAAACAACCGAGGAGTACAAACTGATGCATGAGACAAAGGGAAACCTGGGAAATATGAGCCCAAACTAACTTTGTCTTCTGCTGAAATAATCTTCTAAAGTATTTTGTTAGTGATTAAAAAAATTAAATAAAAATAAACCATGATTGACACAGTGGTTAATAAATGATTGGACTTAATTGCGACAATCTATCTCTGTAGCAAAGCCAGCAGCCCCAAACCCGAACTAGCAAACAGCCTCTGAGAGAGTTACAAACTCACCAGAGACTGAGTGCAGGGTCCAGGTCAAGGTCCACTCCGAAAGTAACTAACAGAAGGCCAACCTTAGGAGGCAGTAGAAGCCAGTTACTGATGAAGCATCTCTCACTTTCTCTAGTTCACTGTGACTCACCTGCCTCAGCACATGCTACCTCAAGATAATAATATCATGTCTTCCGGTGAGGGATTTCCACAGAAACTGAAATCCTTTCCAGACATTTACAAAAAAATTAAAACAAAAAACTTGTAAAATCAATAAAGTCACTATAGACTCTGCTAGGGAATCGGTGCCAGAAGTATATTCTCAGCATGCTTAAAGCCTGATTTTGTAAGCTCTGAAGAACCATGCTTGGGACACTAGTTACACTTTCATGGAACACCTGGCATAATTAATTGGCCCACTAAAAACTGGATGCTTACCACAGCCAAATAAAATAGACCAGACCCGAAAATGTTATTTTTAGGATTTGTCTTGATGCCTCTTCTAAAGGACAAAAAGCATTTTTAGGACAAAATTAGATAAAAAGAAAAGACAAACTAAATAGCCAGAAATTGGAGGTAGAAAATCAAGAAGGGAAGGTTAGTGAAGATCCAAAGTAAAGTTGCTAGCAAATAATTTACAGAGACTCTTTCATGAATTAGAAACAAAGAAACTAAAGTCCAAAGACCAAAAAGCTGTGTTTCTCCCTGACTGACTTGCAGTTACATGCTGGAGATTTGAAATTCAAGGGACCCTCCTACACATCCCACACACACACACACATACTCACACACATCCCACACATTCATATATACACACATACACTCACACATACCACGCACTCACATAGAAACACACACACTCACACACACCACACACTTACAAACACACACTTACACACACCACACTCTCACATACAAACACACACCCACATATACACACACCCTCGCTCAAGTGCACATATCAGTCAAATGTAGAGCTACGCTTTGGCTGAGAGATGCTAAGCAGTTACACAACACCTGCCTCAGCCTCCCAGTAGGTCTCCCTAACTTCCGACAAAGGGACAAGGCTCTGAGTGTCCCTATTAACATGAACTCCGATACACCTCGCTTCATATGTTTATACACACTTCCTTTTCAGTATATTTATTTCATTGTGTTTCCATGGGCATATTTTTGCCTTGTGTAATGACAATGATACATAAATAATTTTTGCCTTACTTTTTCTTTCAATTTCAGATGGTAAAATTTATGTTTAATAGATAAGTAATGAATTTAATAAGCTTTAATAGCACTTGCTTGTCATTTTGTATTATTTTCAATTCTAAGTAAATATAATTACATTGCCAGGGACCACAGCCTATCTATACATCACAGCCAAATCACAGTGGTGGTGTGGGGTATTAAAATAGCTGAAAACTTTTACAACTCTTTAGTTGGAGATTTATTTGTATTATTTTTAAGTGTGTACGTGTCTGTGTCTCTTTCCATGTGTGTGTGTGTCTGTGTGTATGTGTGTGCGCTTCATGAGTGTGTGCTTTCCATGGAAGCCATAGGTTTTAGAACTGCTGGAGCTAGAGAGATACAGGCAGTTTCAGGCCACCTGACATGGGTGCTAGGAACTGAACTTAGGTCCCCTGGAAGAGCAATATGTGCACTTTACCACTGAGCCACATCCCCAGCCTCAAGGACAACTTTTAAAAAATACTACAGAATCCAACTATATACTGAAGTGATACATTCTGAAATAGATGGTGATAGTATATTGAAAAAAATCAGTCTTTTCAGTAATTAACCATCATGTTTCTATAAGAACAGAGAAAAACCCTCTGCGACCTCTGATCATCCCACTGGCCCAACAAAAGATTCATGGGACAGCCTGGAATTCAAGCTGAGGTCTTTCAGGCTGTGGTGTTGGTGGGTCCAGCATGAGGGCATGCATAGTGCATCCCATGTTGGTTGAGTGTCCTAAACCAAGGTGTGAGAAAGGGCAAGTCCTACCACGAACATCTCAGACTCACTAGGCATTTGATGCATAGCTGAATGTACAGGCAAACACTTGCATATAAAATAAAATGAATAAATCTATTTTTTTAAATTACTTTATCCTTGGGGAAAAATGATCTATGCAGGGACTGGCGTCAGCTGATGACTATATGAAAACCAGCAGCCAGAGCAAGCTAAAGAGGCTGTGAATGACTGCTTCTTATTTCTAGTAAAGTCCAATGGAGGCTGTGGTTGTACTCCAGTACCCCAGCACCCCAGCACATCAGGGCTTCCTAACAGCTTGTCACAGCATGCACACCACAGGCTTCAGTTCAGAAAGAGAGACAAGTGCCGGCATTACAGGAAGAATTTTTCCCAAGATGAAAGTTTTATTCAATCACATAGTGGATACATGATCCAATTTCCTGTTGGTGAAGTAAAGCCAATGGCAGATGTTGCTTTATATAAAATACAGCCTGCTCTGGTTCCCTTTACATTTGGTATGTAGACTGTTTTAAATTACTCGCATGTAAATAGCACCTCAGGCTGTGGGACTTCAACTGTAACTACACTAACAAAGGATGCTCAGATGCAATGAAAATATTTAACATAATGGTGTGAATACTGTATGTATTGCAATTTATTTATGCATATTGTATTTAAAGTGTGTCCATTTTGACATGGAAGGTTAAATTAAAATGAAATAAAGTTTTTCATATAGAAAAATTTTGGAGTATGTTAATAGCAGTATTACTTTATCAAAATATGAGACAACAGGGCTAACCAGAGTGAAAAAATATTCTAAAAATAGTGGAATGGAGGCACAACTATAAGTATATAAAAACCATTGAATTTTAGCAGGGTAAGTTTCACAGCAGGAAATCATGTCTCAACAAAACTGTTTAAAAAAAAAAAAAAGAATTGTATTTAAAGAACAAATTTCCCCAAAATTAAAAGTCAGCATTTTGAGCTGGGTGTGGTGTACATGATTTTAATCTCACCTCTCAGGAGGTACGTGAATCTCTAAGTGTGAGGACAGACTGTTCTATGCAGAGAGTTAGGCAAAGCTGCACAGTGAGACCTTATCTTTGGAAAAAAAATAATCTGTTAAATGGTAAAACAGCTTTTTAACAATAAGTCATAGTCATTTGTGCAATTTCACCTTCATAGCAATGTCCCTTACATCTGAGTCACTACACAATATTATCATTGCTGAACAAAATTCTTTTATTGAGATGCGTGTACATGTGTATGTGAGAGCACACATGTGTTGTTTGCTCCTAAGTGCAGGTATACGTATACCACAGCACACAACGTGGAGATGAGGGTAACTTTCACAGGTCTGTTCTCTCATCCGACTCTGGATTCTGGGGATTAAACCTAGTCCGTCAGCATTTGACCAGCCCAGGATTCTTTAATGCCAATATTAATGTATTTACTCGTTCCTTCCTCCTTTGCTCCTTTCTTTCTCCTTCCTTCCTTCCACCTTCCTTCCTCCTTCCATTTTCCTTCCTTCCTTTCGCCTTCATTTTTCCTTTCTTCCTTCCTTCTTCCTTTCTTCCTTCCTCCTTCCTGCCTTTTTCCTTCCTCCTTCCATCCTACCATCCTTCTTCTTTCCTTCCTTCTTCCTTCCTTTCCCCTTCCTTCTTCTTTCCTTCCTTTCTTAGTTCCTTTATTCCTTTCTTCCTATTTGAGATGGAGTTTTCTGTATCCCAGGCTGTCCTCAGACTCACCATAAAGCCTTGGACTTCTGACTCTCCAGCTCCCAAGTGCTGCCATACAAGGCATTGCACTACCACCTCCAGTTTATGTGGTGTTAGGAACTGAATTGCCTGAGTGGACTACATCCTAGGCAAGTGCTCTACCAACTGAGTCATATCCCCAGCCCACAAATATCAAATAAGCCTAATCTAATCAATTTGGTTGTTGTGAGATCTTATAGTACTCTAGAAGTTTTAGAATACTCAATCATTTTTCTTCCCATAGAATTTTGGAATCAGTCCCACTATTAAGTGGTCTGATTACAACCTTTGGCTTCAGTACTTTGAGATATTAGCTGGACACAATCTCTTATAAATCTGATCATCTAATAAATACATTCATCCCCTAGAGTCAACATTCACTAGTGGGGAAAGTGTGAGGAAATTAACATCCATTGCTCTAGATCCTCTGCATATGTCACGAATCCAAGGCTGGAGAGATGGATTAGCAGTACGAGCAAGAGATGCTTTTCCCCAGGACCCAGGTTAATTCTCAGAACCCACATGGCAGCTGCTAACCAACTGTAACCTAGTTCTTGGGGGATCTGATCTTCTGGCCTGTGAGGACACCAGGCATGTGCACATGTAGTGTACAGACATATATCCAGGCAAAATATCAATGCACATTATAAACAAAATTTTAAAATTATACCCAGTACAGAAAAATGCATGCATTGTTAACTATTCTAGAGTTGGCAAAGTCACCAGAGAAGCACGGGATATGCCCACAACTACAAATGGAACTGCAAAGGCACTTCGTGCACTCCAAAGCCATGTCTCTTTCCATTAAACTGGACTAGCTTCTGTTCAAGCCATATCTCCCGCACACCTACCAAGTGCTGAAAGTGTTCGAACGATCAGAGACGAAATGCTAATAGCCCTAAATCCCTGTGAGTGACAAAATAAAGCTCATCTAAAAAGCAAACATTCTCTGTGTCTTTTATTCAGGTTTAGTACTCAGATGATTTGGATAAACTGGGATTACCTAACTGAAGTTCAAAGCTCAGACTCAAAACAAGAGGTAAGCTGAAGCTGAAACTGAAGCCAGAAGACGGGAGACAGCACCTAGTGACTGAGGTCTCCTTGTTACACCCTCTGTAAATGGGTGCCATATACATCACTCAGCCAGCCACAAAACTGTAATTTTTATTAGAGCAATGTAAGGAATTAAAAGAGTACCAGAAGCCAGGGGATGGTGGCTCATGCCTGTAACACCACCTCTCATGAAGATAAAGTTGAAGGTTTGCCCTGAGTTTGAAACTAGCCTAGGCTACTTGCTAAATTTGAGGCCATTAACAGCTCTAGAGATTGATGATGATGATGATGATGGCAGTGGTGGTGATGGTGAAATACATGAGTGACAGATGACTAGATACATAGATAGATAGATAGATAGATAGATAGATAGATAGATAGATAGATGATGGACAGGTAGATGGGTGAGTACTGAGAAGAAAAGTACCCAGTTTGGTCTAAACTTGACCATCTGAGACAAAACTCATTGTCTTGTGGGCCTTTCCTGGTTTTCATCCATTAGAGTTACTCAGGATATATTGTATATTCTTTTTCTTTACCCCCTAAAGGTCATATCTTTAGATGCTAGCCCCAAAGGCCAGACTTTCTGTCCATCCATCCACATTCTCCCATGCCTGATCATCCTTTGATATATATATATATGTATATATATATATATATATATACACACACACACACACACGTATGTGTATATTTATATATAAAGCAGTAGCCATCCAATTATTCCCTCCTGGTGGTTTTCATGCCAACTCTCATTCGCCCTCTTCCTTGGGTCATCCTCCATCTTCACACTGAGCCACATTAATCTTCCTTCCTGATTCTAAACTCAGTGTCCTTTCCCATCAATGCCTGCTCTTGACTAGTCCACAACATGCTACCAATCCTACCACAGCCTTCTCTCACTAATAATGCCAGAATGGCCTCAAATCACAATCAGCTGGGTGTAATGGTATCCACCCTTATCCCTGCTAACCCCAGCACTCATGAGGATCTCTGAGTTCACACTCATCTGAACAACAAGGCAATGTCCAGGCCATCCAGGGCTACACAGAGAAACCTGGTGTCAATTGGACAAACCAATATACATCACTATCATCTGTCTATCTGTGCCTCTCAGGCACCTGGAAATGTTCCTTTCTAAGCCACAGTCTTCCTTTCATAGAGAAACTAGGTGGGAAAAGTTTTCTCCTCTGAAGTTGATCTCATGAGGGCCCATTCTGTTCAGAGAAACTACTCACCTACCTATTTCACTTTTGAGACGTATAAGGTGTGATCATCATTTACTATAATTTATGAGATGCTCCCATTATACCAGAAAATCAGCCAAATCAGATAAGCCAATAGTGCTAAAATTTCACAATTTTGCATTTCTTAAAACACTCATATGAATAGCCTTCTAATATCCAATCTAAACATTAGACAAAAAAAAAATCTATCACGCTCAATCTGTTCTACAGTGTTCATCAGCCACGTGATTCTTGCCACTCCCTGCATGTCTATTATAACGTTATTTCCACTCCGGAAAGGAAAACATAGAAAATCAGATCCTTCTTATGTTCTAAGGTAGCAGGAGGCCTGTGATTGGACAGGGAAAAGGGATGCAGAGCTAAGAGTTGCAGAGATAGAGAACATAAGAGGGAGAAAGAGAGAATGGAGAATGAAGATGGACAGACATGAACCAGGGTGGCTAGAACCAGCCACAGGTACTTATAATATCATAAGGTTAGAACAACTGGGATGAAACTTTTATTATTATCAATTGGCTCAGAGATTATTGTATTGGCATCTTGTAAACTGAGATTTTATTGATACATCCATCTGATTGGCTAATCATAAGGCTCAAGAGTTTTGACTTACTTAGTTACTGGAATGTGGGAACACGGATCTCGGAGAGGAACCATGGTCAAGGGACAAGCAAGCAAGAGACTGTGGGGGACTAGCTGGAGAGAGGTGCAAGCAGCTGGAGCACAGGAGCATGGTCCAGCCCTGCTGGGGATTTGGTGGGTTCATATTTAATATTTTCCACAACAGAAAACAGTTGGAAAAAACAAATATGACCCAGCATATTGTGCAGCCTATTTGCACCTTACTGCTCAGTGTTGGACTTGTTCTGAAGCAAACTACATGGTCGACACACTGCCCTATGTGTAGATTCCAGCACAATTCTTGCTTCAGTGTAATAACAGAATATGTTTCCTTTCCATACAGGGTCTGGTTGTATAGCCTGGGGTAACCTGGAACTCACAATCCTCCTGCCTAAGGATTCCATATGCTGCTTTGAAAGGAATATATCATCACAGCCAGCTTTGATAAGTGGATTCTTGACAGTGAAGTCAGATCCTGTAAATAGAAGAGCTCTGGTCAGCCACTTCTAATTAGATGTCTTCTAGAAATATCCAAACTAAAGTGTAAATCTCAGCCCAGGAGATTGTTCGGCAAATGGAGTTTTCTTGCTGTGTAATTCTGGAAACCTAGGTTCTCTACCTGCATGTGCACATGCACACACATGTGCTTGTACACACACAAAATACTTTTTTAAAATTTAAGTTCATCTAGACAAATATTTACATAACTCCTCCTCCTCGTCTTCTTCCTCTTCCTCTTCTTCCTCTCCTCTTCCTCCTCCTCTTTCTCCTCCTCCTCCTTCTCCTGAGACAGGGTGATACATAGCTTAGGTTGGCCTCAAACTCACTATGTAGCCAAGGATTCCCTGAAACTCCTGACCTTTTCTCAGTGACCTGATTGCTTTGATTAAAGGTGTGCACCACCACAAATAATCACATTTAACAACTGTCCTGCTATCATCTTGGCCCTTTTCCTTTGCTTCCGGGACTATTAGGATGAACCAGTTTTATGTGCGCTGCTAGGACTCTATAGAAACCAGCTATCGTAACTGGGAGCTTAGCTATGAAAGATGAAGCTGAGGTTCTATGACCAGGCACTTGGCAATGGGCTCTAACTTTCAGGATGAAAGTCAGTAAAAAGCAGCTCTTGGCTGCTGAGGCCTGGTCTACTGGGGACATATTGTAAGGATTATTAGATTCAGAGTAGAGGTTTGGCAGGCTAAAGGAAAGACAAAAACTGGCAGAGTTGTGAGCTGAATCTGCCAGGTGACAGGTGAGGGTGTGGGATAGAGCACCTGCCTGGAAGCTGAAATGGGCAGAATTGCAATTCAAGCAGCAGAGATGGCTGGCTCTGTAGTCAGAGCTCTGCCAAGAAAAAACGATTCGTGAAAGAAATTCAAGAGTATACAAACTCAAGCCCTTTCTCCTTTTCTCATCTGTCCGTCATAAGCATTTCACTGTTGCATAAATGCAACAGTAAATTGTCTACTCAATGCAGTGTAATGTTTCAGGTTTTAAATCTCCTATTTTCTGCTTAGGAATCTAGGGGAAAAATGAGTCATTTTCCATATAAATACATAAAACATTAGTAAACTTGTACTTGTTACCAATTCAATAGTAAATGTAAACTCTGTTCTTTTTCTCTTGCATCTCCTTTAACCCAGTTAACACTGCAGTCTCTGAACCATGAGGATTGGAAGGATGCTTGTGAAAGCAGCTTTTCAGTGACTCAGTTTAGTGGTTCCTGCATTTTCTGCACTCTCAGAACACCCTCACCCTAGTGACTGGAGGCCATGCATGCAGTAGTTACTTCTAAGGTGTTCCTCACACTACACAGGATCTGCTTTTCTATGCCCAATGCAACAGATTTTTCTGACCTTCTAACCCAGAACACCTCAGTGACCACTCACTGCAAAGAAAATCAAGAGAAACAGAGACCATTCCAGAGTGTGTACTGAGCTCCTGTGGAACTTGCAATGAGGCTGCTGGAGTAATGGGCCAGGCTGGCTTAGTTCCCCTCCGATGAGCACCAAGGCACCTATTGAAATTAACACAAGTATGATTGCCTTCCAGAGGAACAAGTCCCTGAAATGACCTTAAAGCTTCACAATTTGAATCTAGCACCTAAAATTAATTACAGCTCCTTTGGAAGGCATCTGCTCACTTACCTGGAGCTCTGAGGACTATAAGGAGCAAATGAATGGTTTCGGTAATTACACATTCACACTTTTGACTGGGCTACCCAGTCTAACAAGTGAAACCACCTCTGTAGAATTCACAGCACTAAAGCAGCACCCCGGACAGCTAAAGACAGCCCATCACAAGTTCAAATACCTGGAATAGCCTGAGGTAACACTTCTCAGTCTGTAAATGACTGTGTAAACAGGAAGGACCCATGGAAGGCCTCTCAAGCACTGTAAAGGTTTCCTTTCCTCTTTTACCTAATTTTTTCCTTACACCACAACAACTCCAAATAGATACTGGCTTAGTAAACATACCTGTGCAGAGCAAGGCAGAGTTTGTGAAGAAAATGGGAGATGGGGTGCATTATCTTTCCTACCACAATTCCTTTTTGTTATTATCGTTCTAGAAGAGTCTCATGTAGCTAGCCCAGGCTGGCCTCCAACTTGCTGCATAGATAAATTATCAAGTGAAGCCATGACATCCTTCAGAATCCTCCTGTTTGCACCTCCCAAGTACTAGGATGCAGGTCCATGCCAGAGTACCAGCTTCCCTTCTAAGACAACTCAGGGTGTTCACTGACACTGGGTTTTCTGTTGATCTTTAACATCTTCCTTCTTCCAGATCACACATACATGGGTAGCTATGAACCTCATACTCAAGTCTGAGACTGCAATGATACATACCTACAGGGAACTGTGCTAGCCTATTCTAATTATTTCCCTCCAGAGGCATATTCTACATCAGCCTGTGCCCGTGTAACCACTGGAATAAGTGCCATGTATCTTCTTGGGATTATAGGTTCCTAGTTGTGGGACTGTGATAGGCAGCCTACTTTGGTTGAATGGGGCTTGCTCTGGTGACCCAGTAGAGAACTCTACAAGAGACGGAAAAGCAAGCCACGTTCCCAGAGCCAGGTGCCTGACACCACAGAGCCCCCAACTCCATAATTCTGTGACTATCAGTCATGCAGACAATGTCCCAAGCTTCTGGCATTCTGGCTAGACTCCACCTCCACAGTTACCTGACTATAACTAGGTATGCTCCTCCCCACAGTTAAACAGGAAGGACCCATGGAAGGCCTCTCAAGCACTGTAAAGGTTTCCTTTCCTCTTTTACCTACTTTTTTCCTTACACCACAACAACTCCAAATGCAAAGCTCCTCCCCATAGTTACCAGGTAACAGCAAGATAGCCCAGAGGGGCTGCTTGGCCCCCTCCTTGCTCTCTTTAAGCTTTCATCTTTCTTACTCTCTTCTCTATCCCTCTTTCTCTCTCTCTCCTCCCCCCTTCCCCCACGTGGCCATGGCTGGCCTCTCTCTTTCTACCTTCTCTCTTTCTCTCTGGCTTTCTACAATAAAGCTCTAAAACTATAGACTGTCTCAGCTCATCTAGGCCCTCCATGCTTGAATGATGGGATAGGCTTTCGCCTAACCTCCCGCCAGAAGGCCTTCCTGCGCTGCAGCCACAGACTGGACCAAGGACTCTTGCCTGCATGGGAACCATCAATTGCCCCCCATCTCCTCCTACCCTCTCCTCACTTCAGCCCCTGGGCTGATGAGCCCCCCATTCTGTTCTCAGCTCCTCCGCGGTATTCAGCGTGGAATGCCAGGAGCTGAGAACCAGGTGCCTAGGACTGCCCCTTGTCCAGCACCCACCGAGCTGGGCTTCTGTGGCTTTCCACAGCCAGACAAACACCCAGGGCCTCATAGAAAGCGTGTGGCAGTCCTCCCGAGTCCGCCTGCCTAGAGCACTGGAACTCTGACAGGACATGGGTTCTCTCCCACTCCCCTCTTTCCCCACACCCATGGCCCCCACAAATAGTGGCAGAAACATCTGTCTCTAGAAGACAGGTGTCCTTTTAGTGACAGATGTCTGTGAAGGAAAGCCATCACCAAGGCATCAATGCTGGCGGAGTTTCCACGGCAAAAGCAGCAAACACTACCAGATGTTATCAACAATCTCTGAGAGAAAAATTAGCTTCACCAAAAGAACATTGTCTTAGTCAGGGTATCTAGTCCTGCACAAACATCATGACCAAGAAGCAAATTGGGGAGGAAAGGGTTTATTCAGCTTACACTTCCATGTTGCTGTTCATCGCCAAAAGAAGTCAGGACTGGAAGTAAACATGTCAAAAAGCAGGAACATCAGATGCAGAGGCCATGTAGGGATGTTCCTTACTGGCTTGCTTCCCCTGGCTTGCTCAGCCTGCTTTCTTATAGAACCCAAGACTACCAGCCCAGAGATGGTCCCACCCACAAGGGGCCCTTCCCCCTTGATCACTAATTGAGAAAATGCCCCACAGCTGGATCTCAGGGAGGCATTTCTTCAACTGAAGCTCCTTTCTCTGTGATAACTCCAGCCTGGGTCAAGTTGACACACAAAACCAGCCAGTACAAGCATCATTAGATCAGTTAACTGGAGCTGACAAGTTTTGTATTAGTCTTTCAATATTGCATACATTAAAATCGTAAACTCACTTGCTTTTAAAATAGTATGAATGTAATACACAGAGTTTCATGCTTACATATTGCCCTAATTTGTATTGCTGGAATTAACAACATGAGCAAACGTAACTTGGGAAGGAAAAGATTTACTCTGCTTATATTTCCAGGTCACATTTTGTCACTGAGGAAAATGAGGACATACACTGAAGCAGGAAATAAGGAACAACACTTCTTACTGACTCAATCTCTATCTCACAGTTAGCAGCCTTTCTTACAGCCAGCTCTGAGGGATGATGTTGTCCCTGGTGGGTGGGGTCCTCCTACATTAATTTGCCAATCAAGAAAAAGCTCCACAGACATTCCCACAGGCCACTCCTAGGGAGACAAGCCCTCAACTGAGGTTCTCTCTTCCCAGATCTTGTAAAATTGGCAATCAAGTTTAGCCATCACACCTACATTTACCAATCATAATAAATAATCAGCGATAGATAGATAGAGAGATAGATAGATAGATAGATAGATAGATAGATAGATAGATAGATTCCATTATGGCTATTCCTTTTCAAAGAAACTGAAATACACATATTTGAGAAACTCTTAACAGCAAACAAAATGGCTAGCAAGTTCCAGCATAAACTACTGAGAGGGAAGCCAGAATAGAAGTAGGCTGGCCTCTATGTTACAGGGCAGGGTGGACTGAAGAATGCTCACACTGCTAGTAAGCCTTCTTATTTTAGTATCCACCAGTTATGGGGGCAAGACTCTGGAGCCTCTGAAATCCAAAAGCATCACCTATGTAAAGGCCACAGTATCTACACGGAACCCATACACGTTCCACCCACACTGCACCTCAGCGCTGGACCACTTTCCATCAGTAGGTAATGTAAATACCTGTTACATGACATTGCTTTGGAGAAATGACTGTGGTGGTTGATTGAGAAACTTCTTCCATGGGCTCATATGTTTGAATGTTTGATTCCCAGTTATTAGAACTATCTAGGAAGAATTGGGAGCTATGGCCTTGTTGGAAGAGGTGTTTCACTAAGAGTGGGCTCAGAGGATACAAAAGCCAATACCAGGCCCAGTGTCTGTCACTGTTCTATCTCTGTCTCTCTCTCTCTCTCGGAGTGTGTGTGTGTGTGTGTGTGTGTGTGTGTGTGTGTGTGTGTCTGTCTTGTCTGTCTGATACCTGCAGATCAGGATTTAAAGCTCTCAGGTACTGCTCCAGCACTATGCCTTCATCCTTCCCACCATGGACTAAACCTCTGAAATCATTAGCAAGCCTCCAATTAGATGTTTTCGCTTATAAGAGTTGCCTTAGTCACAGTGTCTCTTCACAGCCATAGAACAGAGACTAAGAAAACGATGAAGAAAAGGTCTATAGACAGAGGTAGATTTTTCAGTTTTTGCTTTTTTTCTGACTGTATACACAGCAAAGAACATTATCAAATGCCACTTCATACATGTAGAGGTCTACATGTGTTTGAATTATTGGTTGATTGATTTTAGTTGACAAAAGCTGGGTTGAGGAGATGACTTGCTCATTAAAGTGCTTACCATGTAAGCATGAAGACCAAAATTTCAGCCCTAGACCCACATTAAAAAACAAACAGCCGGGCAGTGGTGGCACACTTGGGAGGCAGAGGCAGGCGGATTTCTGAGTTCGAGGCCAACCTGGTCTAAAGAGTGAGTTCCAGGACAGCCAGGGCTACACAGAGAAACCCTGTCTCAAACAGAGAGAGAGAGAGAGAGAGAGAGAGAGAGAGAGAGAGAGAGAGAGAAGAGAAGAGAAGAGAAGAGAAGAGGAGAGGAGAGGAGAGGAGAGGAGAGGAGAGGAGAGGAGAGGAGAGGAGAGGAGAGGAGAGGAGAGGAGAGGAGAGGAGAGGAGAGGAGAGGAGAGGAGAGGAGAGGAGAGGAGAGGAGAGAGAAGGAGAAAAGAAAAAAAAAAGAGAGAAAAACAAACAAACAAACAAACACCTGGATATGGTGGTTCGATTGTTCAATCACAACACCGGGGAGACAGAAACAGACAGTCCCTGGGGATTCATGGCCCACCAGCCTAGTCTAGTTGAAGGTGAATTCCAGGCCAGGTTGAGACCTTGACTCTGAAAACAAGGTGGAAAACAGAAATGACAGCCTGGGAGTTTCCTCTGAAACACACACATACACATACACATACACATACACATACACATACACACACACACAATTGAAAAAACTGTATACACTTATGGCACACAAAGTTACATTCTGACACATGCATGTACCCCAGAATGGCTATAAGGTAATCTCCTCACCACCTCATGCGTGTCCCCCCTTTAAAGTAGAATAGTTGAAATTTCATAGTTACTTTCAATCCCATTTTCTCCCCCAACCATCCACTTCAAGAACAAAAGTTCATTTTTGTTCTTTCTCGAGGATTCTTTAAACTAAAAGTATAAACAAAGACTAGTATATGGGAAAAGATATAAGAGAATAACTCTGAAATATTTCAGCACATATGATCCTTTAAAAGGAAAAGCAAATAAGTAAAAAACTGATTTTATGATTGTTTAAGAGTGGACAGCCGGGGCTATACAGAGAAACCCTGTCTCGGAAAAAAAAAAAAAAAAAAAAAGAGTGGAGATTTTGAGTCACACATCTTGAACAAAACTTGAGTCACTGTTATCATGAACATTATCAAACACAGATATAAAGTACATGACAAAATAAGCAGAAAACCATAGCAATGAGGTTTGTAGCTACTAAATTTATAGCTAGCATACCTGGGATTCGAACTTAAGTCAAGCTCAAAATGCTGAACCATAAGCCTGTCCCTCACAGTGGACACACAAATGTAATGTAATAACACAGGTATTTTATACATATTTAAAATACAATCACATAAACCTGTCAGACCAACAGCTATGGAAACTGAAGGCAAGAAGAGCAATCAAGCTGAGGCATTCAAACCTATCCTGGGCAACATATTGAGATCTCATGGGGGTGGGGGGTGGAGATGGCTGCTCTTCCAGAGCACCTGAGTTTGATTCCTACCACCCACATGGTGACTCACAACCGTCTAAAACTTCAGTCCCAGAGGACATGATACCTTCTTCTGACCTCTGAAGGCATGGAGAGTACATACCATATACACATCTACAGAGGCAAACATTCCTGCACATAAAATACAGTTTTAAACTCACTGTGGTAGTACAATCCTGTGATCCCAGAATTGGAGAAGTTGTAACAGCTGGATTTTAAATCAAGGCCTATCTGAGTTACATCATGACACATTGTCTCAATGTACAAAGAAACAACACCAACAACTACAAAAAGCTCACAAAATAAAACTTTCTAGTTGAATATATGAGCAATCTTACAATCAACTAAAGAAACTTGGGTCAAGAAACATGTGTGTAATTTTTATTGAAACAGGCATGCTGTACATAAAAACCAAAACAAAAAAAAATGTATGTACAATTAATATAGTGCCCTGAAACAATAATACCAGGACTCCAGAGGTAGAAACAGCAAGATAGAGAGCTCAGAGCCAGCCTGGGCTACATAAGGCTTTGCCACAAACAAACAAACAAACAAACAAACACAATGCATAGAGAAAAAGTTACTATATAATTGAGAATAGAAACCAGACACTGATATCATTAGTCAAACAGGGTTATATTAGAAAATCATTAGTGAAACAATGTTTAGTTAAAATCCTGAAATGGACCATAGGCTTAACAATTAAACTAGCTGAAAACCCCCTCAGAAAGGTAAGAAAAAGTCAGAAGGGCAAGTGGAGGATCAGGGCTCCCTCAGAGAGACTGGGAAAGCACTAAGACAACTTCAAAACCTTCAAACAAGGTAGTGGGATCCCAGCAGCTGAGGAGGGAGGGCATCTAGCAGCTGTGGCCTGGCCTGGAGGATCCTCCACAGGGAAGACTGTATTGGTGAGCAACAGGCAGTACTCTACTGTGACCTCAAGGATTGTTTGTTTCCGGATAGCTGATACTGGGTGTGTGCGTGTGTGTGTGTGTGTGTGTGTGTGTGTGTGTGTGTGTGTGTGTTGGCTTGCCTGTGATCATCTGAAGTGTCTTGGGAACTGGTCAGGCTTGCATGGCATGCACGGTTACCCACCGAGCCAACTCACTAGTCCTGGGAATTCTTTAGTAAGAAATAAAACATTTCTTTCATAATGAAAGGAGTAATAAGTGTGTGTTAGTTACAAGAATGCACTGTCATCACACAGCATTCTGGAAAGATAATAGGTTTATACATTTAAGGGCATACGGCTGAATTCATGAGGCAGGGTCTCAATATGTCCAGCCTACTTAGGGCCAGCCTACAGGCTGCATTCGTCTCAGGGTAGCTGTGAATGCAGAACAGTATATCTTCGAATAACAATATCAAAAGGTTGGGCATTCCTGTTATTCTCTAGGTCTTGATACACTCACCACTTCCTCTGGTGTGCATGACAGAACAGTTCTAACAAGGGCTGAGAAACACATTGTTTTTATAAAGCTAAGCTGAAGAATCCCAGGGAAGTAACAGCACCAGTGAAAAAAACATACATGTCAGGAAGTATTTTCAACGTTCGAAACACCAAATGCAGAGCACCTGACATCCCAAGTGTAGTCAGCCTGCCTAGCATAACACACCAGGAATGGTTTAGCCTCTATGAGGAAGCATCCCTGGTGAGGAGGGTTCCCTAGTAACAACTCAAGGAAATGCAAAGAAGCATTTCACATTGTCACAAACCACAGTAAGTAATCATTATCATAGTAGTCTCAAATCCCAATTAATTGACAATGGGCATTCCATCTGTGCGATTACAGCAACCCTGAACATGTCCTGGGGACTATCAGATCACCCAGAGGCCTCTCCATCCTGTAAGCGCTCTCGTAAGAGGCCAGAGACCGAAGCACTTCTCTTTTCAGAAGCTGAAGCCTTCCCAATTTTCCATGTAAGACACAAGTGGATTCTGGGAAAGGCAATGGTTAACGTTTAGCGTGTAGTAAGTAATCCACTTGGTTCTCAGTATGAGAAAGCTTGAGTTGTAATAATGGAAGGAGAAGTTCTAAAGGAGAAACGAGGAAAGAATATCCTGAAGGGAGAAGTGTGGGAAAGATACTGACATCTACCAGGTCTGACTGAATGTAGACCTGAGCTCTCATCAATGACCAACACTGCACACCACACTATGCAAGCCAAAATTTAATACGAACAGAACACTCACAAGGGCTTTAAAATACACGGGTACCCTATTGTGTCCAAACAGCTTACCAATGGCCAAACTGCAGACGAGTATTTTTAAGAGGTCAAATCAATGACGAGTCATTGTTGTATGAAATTACTTTTCCTAAAGTATTACTAAATTCACTAACTTCACTTTGACTCTCCATACTCTCGTTTCCACTCTTCCCAGAGAGTTTTGCTTGCTTTGATTTGTTGTTGTTGTTGTTTGTTTTGTTTTGTTTTGTTTATGAGACAGGGTCTCACTCTGTTGCCCTGACTGGGGTAGCTCTCTCCACCACTTTAAAACGAAAAATCAAAACAATTTAAAACAACAACAACAACAAAACCACCCCCCCCAAAAAAAAAAAACAAACAAACAAACCACCAGGCACTGAAACTTTAGCAACAACAAACAAAAGTGAAAGTCTCTACCAACTTTTCACTGACAAGCCTCAAAAGTTGACTTTCAAGGGCTGTAGGGGAAACTTTTCCTTCCCAGTGTTGCCTGGGAAGTAAATCCGCACCACCAAGAACAGACTTCGTTGGCCACCAGCAGGGGAGCCCTTCAGCTTTTGTCCCCAACCCATTCAAACAAAAGAAGCTCGGTCTGGGGCTTCCCAACCAGGGTCCCGCACCCCATGGGGTCTTGCACACTTGGGGACCCGTCACTCACTTCTCAGCGCCCCGATGAGCAGAGAGCCATCCTTCAGCAGCTCTTTGATGAACTTGTTGGTTCTCTCCAGCTCGATCTCGTGACACTGCAATCGCTCCCTAAAATCCGGGCTGTCCAAATACGAATCGCTGAACTCCAGAGTGGGCAGCCCCATGGCCCAGGCGCGGCGGCCGCTAGCAGCGGCTGGTGCGGGGACACTGCGAACGCCGGGGAGCGCTGGGGAGAGTGGAGGACTGGGCCCCGCGCGCCGGGCTCAGTGCAGCTGCCCCGAGGCCGGGCGGAGGCTCCGGGCGCTGTCACCCGCTCTCATCGTCGCTCGCTCGCACCGTGGGGGTGGCGAGGCTACACGCTGTACTGCAGAGGAGTCTTCTGACAGCGTCACTCGCTGACCCTGGGGACAGTGGCGCGCGCTTAGTTGGCGGCGCCTCACGGCGACTCGGGCCCGCAGGGAAACCCGCCCCCTGTGCCGAGCGCACGCGGGCCGGCCTGCAGCTCCCGGGCAGACCCTCCTCCACCCTCCCCGCCCCTCGCTGTCCCCGCCCGGTCCCCGCCCGGTCCCTGCCGTGCGCACTTTGCTCCCCGCACCCAGCACTGCTGTGTTGTAGCCTCACCCGATTCCTACCCGTCCCCGTCTGGGCCCACTGTGAGCGCCAGGCCCTGTGCGCCCCAAATCATCTCCAACCCCCAGCGTCCCCCTTAGGAACAGTCTGACTCCCACATTAACCCCTGCGGGAACTACCACTTCCCAGCCGGTTCAAGTTTCACTTCAGGGTCCTGCCCATAAGTCCAAAATAGAAAGGGTGTCCCGCCTGACTCCCAATCCCCGCTAAATTGACCCATCAGTGAGGTGTGTTTGGTGTTATCCCTCAGTCTGTAAGAAAGGGGAATTGATTTTATTAACTCATTTCACATATTATATACCCCTGTTTTAGTGTCTCTAATTGACACATGGGTGGGTGGGACTAGTTCAGAGACTTTCATCGACTTGACCTGATCAAGCATTTCAAAGGAATCATTAATTCCTTTGGTGGTGGTGGTAGGTAATACCTGCATTCAACTGGCTGAAGCAGGAGAATTGCCAAGAGTTCAAGGCCAACATGAACTACACAGAGAAACACTGTCTCTGAGATGAATATATATATATATATATATATATATATATATATATATATGAATTCCTGCAAAGAGTCAATTAGCAGAGGTTGACCGAATAAATGTGCGTTCTGTTGAAACCCTGACAACAAAATAAACTACTATTTTATGTCATCCTGCACTCACCTGTAGCTTTTTTGAGAACTCCGTTACTTTTCTTAAGGATCTGTTTTTAATTTCTACATTCCACTGCTTTGTATATTTGAACCATCTGTTTTTAAAAAAGAAAGGAAGGAAGGAAAAAAGAAACTTGTACAAATCATGGGAAAATCCACTGAAGTGCTTTACATTTTTTCCCAATTAAATTTCAGGAACCTTTAGCTGCTATTTTTTTTCAGCCATAGAATAACATTAAAAATAGCATGTAAACAGCGTGGTGACGCATGTCTTTAATCCCAGCACTCAGAAGGCAGAGGTAGGTGGAATTCTGAGTTCGAGGCCAGCCTGGTCTAGAGAGTGAGTTCCAGGACAGCCAGGGCTACACAGAAAAACCCTGTCTCAAAAAACCAAAACCAAAACCAAAAAAACAAAAAGCAAAAATAGCATGTAAACTTTAAAACAGACAAAACCATGTAAACAGTATGCTTGATGACTTGTTTTAAATTCTTATTTTAAAAGCTTACATCCATATTTTTAGTACAAGTCTGCACACTTTAGAAATGTCTGATGGCAGTTCTATACATTTTCTTCTTGTGATATTTACTTCTAGGGATGGGAACACACATCTGAACACTGGAAGTCAAGGGACACTCTGCTGCAACTGGTTCCTTCCACAAGGGAGACACCAGGGATTGAACTCAGATTCTTCGGCCCAGCAGCAATCACTTTTGTCAGCTGAGCCATCTTGCCAGCCCTCATCTTAGCTCTTTTAATTTCTGAGTGTGGAGCTTGTCTGTCAGTTTCATAGATGCCTCATTTGGAAGTACAAGGGAAGGCAATAATACTTTTCTTCATCATTGAAGGGGCTATCGTGAGCTGTCTTTCATGGACTGTGATTTAACCATTTGTCACACAAACAAAGGACAGAAAACTGGTCATGGTTAACAAATGGTATACTCACAACTTTTGCATGTTGCTGCTGTTCTAAGCACCTAACATTATAAAGCAAGAAAATAGCTTCTGTCTCATAAATAACTGCCTTATAACCAATTCTGTGGATTGCTTTGATAAGCAGCTTTTAGTTGTTGGTGAGGTTTCTGTGGGAGTCTTATGGGCAGCTGTAGTTTAGATTCTAATACCTGGGTTATCATTCCCTCAGGCATAGAGGTTATTGTGTTTTAAGCTGACTATCTACACCACTGGGACCCAGGTAAAGTGACTTATATGAGAAGGTAGAGATATTGGAGCATCCTGCATGACCCTGAGCGTTTCTCAGAAAAGAAAATCCAGAGAATGACAGAGTATATTCGTTGCAACGGGTTGGGTATGCAGGAGCTGGGCAGGGGTGCGTACCGACCCAAGGGCTTCCACTGAAGCCCATCTGAGCAGTGATGTAAGCCTGGCACTGTGTGTCTACCCTTCACCCAATAGGATCGAAGTACAGTGTATTATGAGTGGACACTTTCCTGCACTGCTCTCAGTTACTGGTGACTCAGTCCGTGATTCATGCTTTAATCATACTTGTTAGTCTAGCCCTCTCCCATGCCACATTAACCCAGCTATCTGAAACATTAGAAATGGTTCAGCTTTTAAACAGATTTACTAAAAGTTTTGAACAATAATAAATGAACCAGATTCCATGCAAATGGCGGTGTTCAAAAGGTAAGCTCTCCAAATCGGCAAGTGTAAAGTCTCATCTGAAATTTCACTGCACTGAAATGGAGCCTTTCCGGAGACTTTCAATTGTGCAGTACGTGGCATTGTTGGCTGCACAGATATTACAGGCTGTACACACCCTCTGGCACTGACTTGGATATTGGCACAGTGAAATGTCTCTGTTTTCTTCATAGAGCAGTGAGGAGTGGAGCTGTGTGTTTGGTTTCAAGAGTGAGTAGGTAGTTGAGGCGTGCAGCAGATGCAGTGCTGTGGATCTGTCCTAAACCTTTGCCTTATCCCAGATAGATGCCTCCAGAAGTGTTTCTGTGAAGGTATTATTTTGCAGTTACTGAGAACAGACATTTCTTTAAGATTAACTTTTATTTCATAACTAGGTATATAAATACGTGTGTGTGTGTGTGTGTGTGTGTTTGCACATGCCATGTGTACATATATCCTTGTAGACCAAAAGAGGTTGTTCCTCTAAACTCTGATCCTCTGCAAGAGCTGTGTGTGTCCTTAACCACTAAGCCATCTCTTTGGCCCACTGAGAACAAACCTATGCTTGTAAGAAGCAAGTCTCCTGAGACTACCGTGATGCCTGGGGAAAGAAAATGACTAAGCTATAAGCCACTGTAGACTCTTTGGCCTACATTGAAGAAGAGAGTTTAGAGCATTGTCCCTGTTGACATCTCTAGAGACATCTTCTAAACACTGCCTGGTCTCAAAGGAATTCCGAGAGGAACTTTCACAGCATTCTGCTTCATTCTTATACCAGATTCTATGACTTCCAACATGAAAATGAAAAACAAAGACAAACAAACAAAGCCACAGGTAGGACAGCACATGCCTTTAATCCCAGCAGTCTGGAGGCAGTATCAAGCAATCTCTGAAAGTTCAAGGACAGGGTGACATACAGAGACCATGACTCAAAAAAGAAAAAGTTAATAGTAACTTTATAAGAGCATGATTCTTTTCTTAAAATCACTCACTGTGGTAAAATATAGGAATATATGTAAATTTTATCATCTTTATTATGCCCACCTCACAACCTGGCAAGAACTGCTCCATTTTCTGCCCCAGCCTGTGTGACTTCAGAAGTTCACAACCATCTGTAATTGAATCTGATGCCCTCTTCTGCTGTGTCTAAAAACAGACAGTATACTCATATAAATAAAATAAATCTTTTTTTTTAAAAAAAGTTTTGCTCTCATGGTTATTCCCCACAATGTTCTATCCCCAGCATTCATTATCAGACTGGTTGATATATGACATCACCACCTGATTGAATTACAGAATCTTCTGTGGCTATAAAATGTTCTCACAGCCTTTCTCTAATACATGCATCTCTCCTCCTGCCTTTGATCACTGTCATAATGAACAAACCCTAAATATAAATATGTATTTTGAAGTCATTTGAAAGCTGTCATCTACATAGCTGGTCAGTGAAACCCTATCTCAAAAGAAAGACTTTTAAGTCCGCATTTTTAAAAAGATAATTTTATTTGCATTTAAAGAAAAGAAATGTCTTTGTACCTCTGTGTGCAATGTGTGATTCTCAGAGTTCCCATTGCTACATTAGACTTTTCCTTTCTTGCCTTCTCTTTTATAGTGTTGGGAGTTGGACTTAGGACTGTGAACAGCTAGGCAAGGGCTGTGTCTTTGACTATTTCCAGCCCTAACTAACTACAGTCCCATGTTAAGCAGGTTGTACACGATATAAAATGCATCAGTCTTCACTATCTGTCTTGTTGGAGATAGCACCTCTTGCTGCTCACAACTATATCTTCCAGACTAGCTTCCAGGGCTTCTTGTGTCTCTGTCTCCCATCTCCCCATAGACACCAGCACATCATGGGTTCTGGATTCTGTGTTCAGGACCTTAGGCTAATGAAGCAAGCGGTTTATTGGCTGAGTCTTCTCTCCAACCTTAAAATAACTATGCTTTTCTTCTTCTTTCTTCTTCTTTCTTCTTCTTCTTCTTCTTCTTCTTCTTCTTCTTCTTCTTCTTCTTCTTCTTCTTCTTCTTCTTCTTCTTCTTCTTCTTCTTCTTCTTCTTCTTCTCCTTCTCCTCCTTCTCCTTCTCCTTCTCCTTCTCCTTCTCCTTCTCCTTCTCCTTCTCCTTCTCCTCCTCCTCCTCCTCCTCCTCCTCCTCCTCCTTCCTTCTCCTTCTCCTTCTCTTTCTCCTTCTCCTTCTCCTTCTCCTTCTCCTTCTCCTTCTCCTTCTCCTTCTCCTTCTCCTTCTCCTTCTCCTTCTCCTTCTCCTCCTCCCCCTCCTCCTCCTCCTCTTCCTTCTCCTTCTTCTTTGGTATTTCCTTGTATGAGGTCTCATATAGTGGAATTGGGTCTCAAACTCTATGTTACTGAGGGTACTGGTGTCACAGACATGTAAACTGATTTATGTGGTTCTAGGAATAGATCCAAAGGTCTTGTGAATCTTAAGCAAGGCCTCTAGTAACTGAACTACATATTCAGCCTCCATTCTTAACCCCTAAAGCAGTGGTTCTCAACCTGTGAGCCACAACTGCCTTGGGGTCAAGTATCAGATATTCTCTAAGATTCATTACAGTAGCAACAAAATAATTTTATTTTTGGAATCACCACAACATGAGGAACTGTATTAGCAGCATTATGAATGTTGCGACTCACTGACTTAGAAAGTTCTAAGTGATACTATTGAGAATGCAGGATGCCTTGAAACTGGTCCCCAGTTTTGTTTGTTGTGAGGAGGTCTTAGAATGGGTTTAAAGAGAAACAGGGGAAGGCTGTCATGTTTAGGGTGGAGCTTGACTGGGCATGAAAAGAGAAGGTGGAGATGATTGTTTGCTTTCAGGCCCAAAGCGTGTTCTTGCTGGACCATCTGACAGCCTACTACAGACCCTGGCAAAGGCAGGGAGGGATGTTTAAAGGAAAATATCATGCCCCATGGTAGCTTAAAGAAGCTAATTCAAACGAATAGCTCCACATACAACACAAAGATGTCAGCCAATGAGTGCTGGTCACTCCTGAATGATTAAACCTGAGAGAAGGAGGAGACCTACAGTCTCTGCAGCTGGAGCATTGTTGAACAGGAAGAAAACAGATGCAAAAGAGCATCTGTCTAGGAGTCAGAGTGACCACTTCCTTTACAGGAGACTGCATCCCCTCCAGTCTGCACTGACATTTATTCTGTCAGTGTGCTTAGACAATAAGTCAGAAGGCTTTTCAAAATCAGCGGGAATGATGACAAAACAAAATCATTGTTTCGGCAAAGGGCAGAGTTATTATTTTTAAACTTTATATATTTTTAACATTTGTTAGTAATTTTTTCCCTATCCATCAGTTTATTAAAGTGGGAGAAAGATGTACATTGCTGAGAGGAAGTGTTAGTTTTGCTAGATAAACAAAAGTAGACAGGGAGCCAAGGAGACTGACACCCTAGCTACACTGTTTATGTGTCTCCAGCTCTTGCTCCCATCCCACTGTAAAGACAAGGTTTCAGTGCACCAGAGCACGCCAGCTACAGAAAAGGCTCTCAGGCTGTCCTGTTCACTATTATGTTCTTTGGAGACAGGGTCTCCTGGATCTCAAGATGGACTTGATCTCACTACATATTAGATGATCATGAACTCTTGATCTCTCTGCCTGGTTTTCAGTAGCACTGGAGATTAAACTTGAACTTCAGTGGCACCGGAGATTAAGCTTGAACTTCATGTATTCTAGGCAAATACTGTTAAAATTATAATGGAAAAAAGGAAACAAAATCAAAACAAAACATGATGTTTCATTCTAGACCAGTGGGTATAGTTTTATGCAGAGAGGAGGGGTGCACTTGATAGGGAATGCCAGGTGTAAATGAGGGATAGATGGGGTCTCTTTCCTTTCCTAGGATGCCCTTCCTTTGGGAGAAAGTTTCTGAGCACCGAGGTTCCCTGGTAGTAGACTTAGAAGCCAGTAGCTCCAGGCATGGGTGTGCTAAAAACTTGTCTTACAGGTTCTTCACTCAGAAGACTGAGGGATGACTCACCATCTGACTTTTTCTTTCATGTTGGAATAGAGAAAGATGAAGAGAAGAAACAAGGATATAAATAGTGACAGAGCATGTCTGATAGGGAGGGGAGAAGAGGGAGAAGAGAGGGCTGAAGGTAGAGGAAGGATGTGAAGGAAAGAGAAGAAAGTGAAAAGAAAGAGGGGCGGAAGAAGAAGAGGGAGGAGAGGAAAAAGAGGAAGATGAGAGGGTAGAATGAGGAGGGGAGAAGGGAGGAGAGGGAGAAGAGGGAAGGGGAGAAAAGAGAGGAAGAGGAAAAGGAGAAGGGGAGGAGGGGCAGGAGATCAAACAAGAGGAGAAGGATGGGGAGAAAAAGAAGGAAGAGGAGGAGGGGGAGGAGGAGGGGGAGGAGGAGGGGGAGGAGGAGGGGGAGGAGAAAGGAGGGGTTTCTAGGTTCTCCTTTAGGTGCTGCTTGACTCCTGGAAACTCACAGTAGTTTAAGAAGAATGAACTAGCCAGGAATGGTGGTGCACATTTTTAATCCCAGCACTTGGAAACAGAGCTTGGAGGATCTCTGGGAATTTTAGTTTCATAGTAAGACTATTTTGAAAAATAAAACAAAGCAAACAAACAAACAAAAAACCTGTTCCACCTTTGCAGACCAATATGGTACCACAGGATTTGCTTCCTGCTAATTGTTTCTCCCTGCCATTCCAGAGACTGAGAAGTGGCTAAGGAGTTACAAGTAAGAAGGAACCCGTGGTCCACTCATGTTCTTTAACACAAGACCAAGTGAGTTAGCATGAAAATAGCATCAGGCTAGCAAGTGAATTAGTGGATAAATCACTTGCCAAGCAAACATGAGCACCAGAGTTCAGTTTCCAAATGTAGCTGCCTATAATCCCCATGAGTGGAGGATGGACACCAGAAATCCCTAAAGCAAGTGGCAAGCCAGACTGTACCAAATGCTAGTTCTAGGTTCTGCTGGATATCCTACCTCATTGAGTAAGGTAGACCAAAAAGACTACTGACACCACCACCTTATCACCTCATTCACATGTGCAACCACACATATATGAACATACATATACACACAACCACACATATGTATGCATACACACACACATACACAGCCACAACCAATTGTAATAGCAACAACAACCTCTTTTTCTCAACCAGGTATGGGGTTCTTGCCTATAGTCCCAGAAGTTTATTTTAGGCCACATGTACTGTATATTAAGACCCTGTTTTAGTTAGGGTTTTACTGTTGTAAATAGACAAAGGTAACTCTTATAAGGACAATATTTAATTGTGGCTGGCTTACAGGTTCAGAGGTTTAGTCCATTACCATCAAGGTTGGAACATGGCACCCAGGCAGCATGATCCAGAAGAAGTTGAGAGTTACAAAATCTTGTTTCAAAGGCAAACAGGAAAAGACTGGCTTCCAGGAACATAGGAAGAGGTTCTTAAAGCCCATGTCCACAATGACACACTTCTTTCAACAAGTACACACCTACTCCAACAAGAACACACCTCCTAATAGTACCACTCCTTGGGTCTAGCATATTCAAACCATCACAGACCCTATCTTAAAGGAAATAAATAAGCAAGCATTTCACAAAGACTAACCATCCATTTAAGTGCACAGACTAAAGGATGCTGCCTTAAAATTGTCCCTCTCTTTCCAAATTGACACTTCCTGATGATCCTTCTGGCAGCTGCCTTTCTGGCAGAAACCCATATCTGTTTCTCCAAGCTCCTAGCAACAATCTGTCTCTACAATGGACATCCCAGAGGCATTTATTTAACCTGCTCTTCTAATTTCATTCACTTCCCCCTGCACCGCCCCCCACCTCCCCCTAATGCCTCATTTGAATGAGTGAAAAACTTGATAACCGTTGTACCTCCAGGATACTAAGCTACTTTGGTATCTCCAGCAACAGTTTTCTTTTCTTCTAGCTCTGGCTTCAGCAATTGTTTAGCCCTGAATGCTTAGAGAATAAGAATAAGCCTTTGGCTCATGTCCATGTGTCCACTGAGCCATTCTTTAATCAGTAGTTGAAGACAGACTTATTTTTCTGAAAAAGCAAGACATATTGTCTGGGCTTGAAATTCTTCAGTGCCCTCACTTATTGACTGGATGTAGTCCAAACTTCTAGGTGTGCCAACCTGCTGGCTTCTATCTCTCCAACGCTGCTGACTGTCTTATTTTTTTTCTTTTATCTGGAGTCAGGCTGCAGTTAAGCTTCATTGCTCAAAAGGCACTGTATGGGCTGGTGAGAGGAATCTTGAAGGGGGTCAAGAGATCACCAAGAGGCCAGTTTCCATCTGAGTGGGGAGGTACATGTTTGAATTTCAGGTCTTGGGAGGTGGAGGCAAGGAAGACAAGTTGTTCTTGGTCAGACTCAACTTCATAGCTCAGTCAGCTTGGGCTGAAACAAAACAAAATAAAAAGATTTCTATTTATTTTATGTTTTAACTTTGAGGATTGCCTTTACAAATCATAAAAGCATGTTGAGAGTCATGAACACAAGTGTGATACTAGAGGGTGCGGAAGGGTCTTCTGCAGAGTCTTTTCCACAGCTCATTCTACTCAGCAAGTCCTGCTGTGGTGCACAAGAAAACCATGGGATCCTGGGGCACTGCCACTCTGTGAGGCATGTTTAAGGACTGTCTTCTGGTGCCACCTCAATGTTACTGGCTAATGAATAAGACAGCTAGACAAGTTTTTTTTGTTTTTTGTTTTTAAGATTCCATTTTTTAAAGGTGTATGTGTGTGACATATGAATGCAGGTTCCCTTAGAGACCAGAAATGTTGATCACATATATATGGAACTGGAGTTACAGTAAGTTGTGAGCCATCCAATGTGGGTGCTGGGAACTGAATTAGATTCCTCTAGAACACTGTAAAGAGCTCTTAACCACTTAGCCATCTCTCTAGCCCCTGTGGGATATTTGCAATGACTACTCATTACAGATGAAGTTCAAATGATATCACAACTTGCTGGATGAATACAGATCTGGCAAGAATTCCATCTTTCATTTTTAGATAAAGCCTCAGTATGTAGCCCTAGCTGATGTGGAACTCACTACATACACCAGACTGGGCTCAAATGCAGACATCTGACTGCCTATGCCTCCTGAGTGCTGAAATTAAAGGCATATGCACTACATTCATCTATAGTGTTCTCTCTACATTAGAATCCATGTATTAGCTTATTTTATTAACTGTTGCTTTTAAGTCAAAGACAAAGACAGCATCTTGCTTAAACAGACACAACAAGCATCTCCTGAAAGAAGAAGCAAAAGTAAAATTTGGTTTTGTCCTTCCTGGCCCAGAAAGAATTGTATCCACTACAACAGTGGGTGCCCCAAACCCACCGTTCTCTTACATGAGTGGAAGAAAAGTTAAGAGTATAGAGTAATTAAGATATTCCTCTTCATGGAACTTTGACTCCAGTGCAATACTTCAAAGACATTATTTCTCTCCCAAGGAATCTGCTGGGATATGTGTTTGCCCTCACTTTTCCAGAACTTTATTGAGGTTAAAGTGTAAGGAGCTTTCAATAAGGCAACAGAAACCTGGTGATTACATTTTGGTTGATGTATCATCAGAACTAAAAATAGGATGGAAAGATGGGAAATTGTTACTGGAAGCTTCATCTAAGGCATGCTCAGAAATTACAGATGAGGCAGAATGGTGGCTGGCATTCAACTTGCAACCACACAGGAGACGTTTCAAAGCACACAGAAATCTCAAGGGTTCAATTCCACAGTTTTGGAGTTAACAGGTGTTCTTGTCTGGTTTTGTTTGTCTGTTTTTGTGGGTTTTTAAAGCGATTTTTTATGACGCCCAGGCTGGCTTCAAACTCACTATGTAGCCTAGAATGGTACTGACCTCATGATTCTCCTGCCTCTACTGGAAGGAGAATCCAATCTAAATTCTGAGGCTATAGGCATGTGACAATCTAGCCAGCCCTTTCATTCACTTTGACTCTGTCCTTTGGTTTTGATTGCCCCCTTCCCTGGGACTATAAGAGAGAGGGTGTGTGTGTGTGTGTGTGTGTGTGTGTGTGTGTGTGAGTTCAGTTTACCTTGGAAAATAGGACAAAGCCTCAAATATAACATTTGGCTTTATTTACGAGACAAATTTTCTGGTCTACAGATAATATGCAAACTGTGTTCTCATATGAGTTAACCAGCATATGAGATGGTACAGAGTTGAATCATCTATTGGGACTTGGAGAGAGAGTGACAGACACTAAATATATTTAATTCAATTCTGTCCCCCATGTGAAGACATAACTAGATATTTATTTATTTCTATGTATGCAAATATGTGTAACTGCATGGGTTTTTGTGCACAGTGTGTGCACGTATTCAAAAGCCAGAGAAAGGCCTCAGGGTTCCCTGGAACTGGAGTTACATACTATAATTGTTATCAGCTTGATGTAGGTTTAAGGATGTATACCTCAATTTTCTGGAAGAACTGTAAGCATTTGTAACCCCTGCTCCATCTATCCCCTAATATGTGGGGAATGTGTGCAAACTGAGAGACTGGCTTTATGGAACAAAGCCAGGCTGTAGTAGTACAGATATAGATTTTTATTTCTTGATCTTAGTTGCTTACATTTCATTAGAAAGGATTTTCTTGACCCTGGAGATCATAGCAACTTGTTAACTTTACTTGTTGGATTCATGGTCCAGCCTCAACCCAGAATTTATCTACTTCAACTAAATTAAACACTTGAAGAGGGGGATTTCTCTTTCTGCTTCTGTGGAGGTCCTGGTTTTCCTCTCTGATAGAACACCAAGCTCATCACAGGTATCTGTTTTATTTAGTCTCATGTAGCCCAGGATTTTCTCAAACTCTTTCTGTATGTGAGGGTGACCTTGAATTCCAGCCCCTTCCTCCTCAGTGCTGAGATGACAGGTGTGCAAGTCTGCATGCATATTCTTATGAATAATCATCCCTACACCAGAAAGGTAAAACATCATGTCTGAAGCCATATTTTCCTGATTCTTTGAGAAGCCTTCCCAGTCATCATCCCCAATAACGTTGTCTCCTCAAGCCTTGTCTTATGTGCCCTGGCTTCACGGAGTGCAAAACACACAGACACACATAGACATATAATACACACACACACACACACACACACACACACACACACACACCAGCAGGGTTAACCTGATCCCAGCAGTGGCCAGTAAGACAGAATTCTTAAATTTTGAGGACATTAGGACAGTTGATCCTGAGCCTAATTGTGAAGTTTATTGCTGCTGTTGTTATTGTTTATTTTATGTCTATGAGTGTTATATCTGTATATGTGTATATCTGTGTATCCTCTGCATACAGTTTCCACGGAGACCAAGAGAAGGTATCAGATTTCCCCGAACTGATGTCATACATGGTTTTAAGCCTCCATTCAGGTGCTGGGAATCAAACCCTGGTCCTTAAGAAGAGCAGCTAGTGTTCATAACTGCTGAGTAATCTTTCCATGTACAACTGTAAGGTTTTAACCCCCCTTTTCAAGCTAGCTAAGTACATAAATGTCTCTATGATTCCCTTTTTAGGTTGGCCACTCACATTTCATTGCTCTCTTTGAAAGCAATGTCTGCTCACTCTCTTTCCCTATCCCATAAAGGGAAATATTGTGTATTGTGCTCAAATACATCCAAATAATTAAAAGTAACATTCTGAGTTGGGTATGGTCCCACACACCTGAAATTCCAGAACTCACACAGTTGAGGTAGGAAGGTCAGGAGCTTAAGTATCCTTAGCTACACAGGAAGATTGAAGGCAGCTCTACACTTTCAGAAAAATCACAGGGTCTTTTGCCTTACAGAAGCTTTGCAATTTTATGAGGTCCCATTTATCGAATCTTGATCTTACAGCGCAAGCCATTGCTGTTCTGTTTAGGAATTTTTCCCCTGTGCCCATATCTTCAAGGCTTTTCCCTACTTTCTCCTCTATTAATTTCAGTGTCTCTGGTCTTATGTGGAGGTCTTTGATCCTCTTAGACTTGACCTTTGTACAAGGAGATAAGGATGGATCAATTCTCATTCTTCTACGTGATAACTGCCAGTTGTGCCGGCACCATTTGTTGAAAATGCTGTCTTTTTTCCACTGGATGGTTTTAGCTCTCTTTTCAAAGATCAAGTGACCATAGCTGTGTGGATTCATTTCTGGGTCTTCAATTCTATTCCAAGATCTACCTGTCTGTCACTGTACCAGTACCATGCAGTTTTTTGTTTTGTTTTGTTTTGTTTTGTTTTGTTTTGTTTTGTTTTGTTTTGTTTTGTTTTTATCACAATTGCTCTGTAGTACAGCTTGAGGTCTGGCATGGTGATTCCCCCAGAGGTTCTTTTATTGTTGAGAAGAGTTTTTGCTATCCTAGGTTTTTTTATTTTTCCAGAAGAATTTGCCAATTGCCCTTTCTATCTCAGTGAAGAATTGAGTTGGAATTTTGATGGGGATTGCATTGAATCTGTAGATTGGTTTCAGCATGATGGCCATTTTTACTATATTAATCCTGCAAATTTATGAGCATGGAAGATCTTTCCATCTTCTGATATCTTCTTTGATTTCTTTCTTCAGTGACTTGAAGTTCTTATCATACAGATCTTTCACTTCCTTAGTTAGAGTCACACCAAGGTATTTTATATTATTTGTGACTATTGTGAAGGGTGTTGTTTCCCTAATTTCTTTCTCAGACCATTTATCCTTTGTGTAGAGAAAGGCCATTGATTTGTTTGAATTAATTCTATATCCACCTACTGCACTGAAGCTGTTTATCAGGTTAAGGAGTTCTCTGGTGGAAGTTTTAGGGTCACTTATATATACTATCATATCACCTGCAAATAGTGATATTTTGACTTCTTCCTTTCCAATTTATATCCCCTTGATGTCCTTTTGTTGTTGAATTTCTCTGGCTAGAACTTCAAGTACTAAGGCAAAAGACACTGTCAATAAGACAAAAAGACCAACAACAGATTGTGAAAGAATTTTTACCAATCCTAAATCTGATAGGGGACTAATATCCAATGTATACAAAGAGTTCAAGAAGCTGGATTCCAGAAATTCAAATAACTCCATTAAAAAATGGGGTTCAGAGCTAAACAAAGAATTCTCACCTGAGGAATACCGAATGGTTGAGAAGCACCTGAAAAAAAAAATGTTCAACATCCTTAATCATCAGGGAAATAAAAATCAAAAGAATCCTGAGATTTCACCTCACACCAGTCAGAATGGCTAAGATCAAAAATTCAGGTGACAGCAGATACTGGTGAAGATGTGGAGAAAGAGGAACACTCCTCTACTGCTGGTGGGATTGCAAGTTTGTACAACCACTCTGGAAGTCAGTCTAGAGGTTCCTCAGAAAATTCGACATAATACTACTGGAAGATCCAGCAATAATTCTCCTGGGCATATACACAGAAGAAGTTCCAACTGGTAATAAGAGCACATGTTTCACTATGTTCATAGCAGCCTTATTTATAATAGCAGAAGCTGGAAAGAACCCAGATGTCCCTCAACAGAAAAATGGATACAGAATATGTGGTACATTTATACAATGGAGTACTACTACTCAGCTATTACAAACAATGAACTTATGAAACTCTTAGGCAAGTGGATGTATCTGGAGGACATCATCCTTAGTGAGGCAACCCAATCACAAAAGAAGTCATTAGATATGCACTCACTGATAAGTGGATATTAGCCCAGAAACATAGAACTCCCAAGATACATTTTGCAAAACACAAGAAAATCAAGAAGAGGGAAGACCAATGGGTGGATACTTCATTCCTCCTTAGAATAGGGAACAAAATACCCATGGAAGGAGTTACAGAGACAAAGTTTGGAGCTAAGATGAAAGGATGGACTATACAGAGACTACCCCACACGGGGATCCATCCCATAATCAGCCACCAAACCCAGACACTATTGCATATGCCAGAAAGATTTTGCTGAAGGGACCCCATTATAGTTGTCTCATATTAGGCTATGCCAGTGCCTAGCAAACACAGAAGTGGATGGTCACAGTCATCTATAAGATGGAACACAGGGTCCCCAATGGAAAAGCTAACGAAAGCACCCAAGGAGCTGAAGGGGTCTGCAACCCTATAGGTGGAACAACAATATGAACTAACCAGTACCCCCAGAGCTCGTATCTCTAGCTGCATATGTAGCAGAAGATGGCCTAGTCGACCATCACTGGGAAGAGAGACCCCTTGATATTGCAAACTTTATATGTCCCAGTACAGGGGAATGCCAGGACCAAGAAGCGGGAGTGGGTGGGTAGGGGAGCAGGGCGGAGGGAAGGTATAGGGGAATTTGGGGATAGCATTTGAAATGTAAATGAGGAAAATATCTAATAAAAAATAAGTAAGTTAATAAATAAATAAATAATGAAATAAAAGAAAAATCACAGGGCTTTTCCATTTGGTAAAGAGACAGAAAACAGATCTAAAGAGACTAAAAACAGATCTGTCCTATTTTCTTTTCTGAGATGTAAGAAAATTGTCCACCCCCACATCACACTGAGGGCCATTCAAAGTCTGCTCCACTGCCACATCTCCTACTGAACTTAGGAAGGAGCTGAGCCAGGCCTCTAGGTTCAGTCTGCCCTTGAGGTTTTCCCTTCACCTATGCACTAAGTTTTAAGTGGACTTCTGTCCTGGAAACCTCAGTGCTCAGACAGATATCCAAACAATGTGCATTCTGAGCATCTCAAATGCCTACGCACTAACCACAGCTGTTTGTTTATCCCATTCCAGCAGTGACAAACACAGTCACTGTTTCTTGCCTTTTAAGGTAGCAATTCAGTTTAATACTGGAGGAGGAAGAGTGGTGGACTGGGGACAAGGCATCATTATGCAAGGAAGAAAAACTACAAGCCGTCATAGCAATCTGTTCTTTGAATGTTCACTTTGAAGAGGCAAACACAGTTTATACAATATATGAAGGAATGGGAGCAACACTGTGACAGACAACATAGCCAAATGGTGGGTGGGAGGTGTAGGTAAGCAGTGGATGTTTTGTCCATGTGTAGGGGCCAGAGGCTGATCCTGGGTGTCTCCCCCAATTTTTCTATACTTCATTGTTTGAGACTGGGTCTCTTATTGGCTTGGAACTCACTGATTGGCTACAATGGCTGGCCATCCTACTGTCTTGGCTTTCCAGCTCTGGGATTATAGGCACACAACGACATGCCTGGCTTTTTGTGGGGAGCTGAAGATTCAAAGTCAGATGCTCATGTTTGTGTAAGCAGAACTTTCTTTACTCACTGAACCATCTCCATGTTTTCCTGGTGAACATTTATAGGAAAATTTATTTTTAATTTTCAATTTTTAAAGGTTTATTTATTTTTATCTTATGTATTAGAGTATGTTCTGCCTGTGTGAATGTCTGTGTGCCATGTGTGCCTTATGCTTGTGGAAGTCAGAAGAGGACATTATAGCCTCAAGAACTGGAGTTACAGATGGTTGTGAGCCACCAAGTAGATGTTGTAGTTTGAACCCAGGTTCTCTGAAAGAACACCAAGTGCTTTGACCTGATGCACATCTCTCTAGTCCTGGTGTCAAGCTCTTGAAGCATCATGTAGAATGCTCAGTAGTACACACATTGTGTTGACTCTGACATAAGCCATTGGTCTTTGTACAAAACTTGCTTCCTAGAGAGAAGCACCCTTTTTACTTTTACTTTATTTTTTAAACCATGAAAAGCCATAGCATGATTATATTTGTCAAGAGATGACACATGGCACAGACTTAAAAAAAAAGATTTATTTTCATTTTTTTATTTCCCTCTCTCTGTCACTTACTCTCTCCCTTTGTGTGTCTATGTGAGTATGTCACATGTATGCAGAGGCTTATGGAGCATAGAGATGGTGATGGAACCCTTGGAGTTGGAGTAATGGAGAGTTGGAAGCTGCCTAGTATGTGCACTAGACACTAAGCTGAGGTCCTGTGGGAGAGCAGTAAGAGCTCTTAACATTAGAGACATCTCTCCATCCCTGGCACAGTAATAACCCATCCTAAAGGTTATTTTGTCTCATGAAATTAGTTGTAGTATTCCATTCAAGACAGAAGGGTAACTTTGCTCATACAGGTCTTTACATTTCTCATACTGTCTCATGTAACTCTTGGTATTAGTTAAAAATTAGTCAGTCACAGCATTTCAATGGACTTGAAACAGTTTTGACTCAAGGGGTCTCTGCTGTTAATGTTGGGTTTTCTTAGGGCCTTGCTAGCTCTGTAGCTCTGACTATCCTGGAGCACCCTCTTTAGGGCAGGTTGCCTTCAAAGTCACAGAGATCCTCTTGCCTCTGCCTCTAGAATGTTTGAATTAAAGGTATCTGTGACCATGCCTGGCCCTGTTGTCTTAATATAATATTTTTTAAGATGTATTTATTTATTTTATGTATATGAGTACACCATTGCTCTCTTCAGACATACCAGAAGAGGGAATTAGGTCTCATAACAGATGGTTGTGAGCCACCATGTGGTCACTGGGAATTGAACTGAGGACCTCTGGAAGAGAATTCAGTGCTCTTAACCCCTGAGCCATCTTTCCAGCCCCAATATAATATTTTTATTAGTACTCTGAGAATTTTATATACGTATACAATGAATTTGGATCATACTCACTGTAGTGGCTGGTTTTATGTCAACTTGATACAAGCTGAAGTTATCACAGAGAAAGGAGCCTCCCTTGAGGAAATGCCTCCATGAGATACATTTCTCAATTAGTGATCAAGGGTGGGAGGGCCCATTGTAGGTGATGCCATCCCTGGGCTGGTGGTCCTGAGTTCTACACAAAAGCAAGCTGAGCAAGCCAGGGGAAGCAAGCCAATAAATAACATCCCTCCATGGCCTGTGCATCAACTCCTGCCTCTAAGTTCCTGCTGTGTGTGAGTTCCTGTCCTGACTTACTTTGGTGACGTATAGCAATTTGTGTTTCTTGTATGGATGTAGGGCCATTCACTGGAGCATGGCGTTCTAACTGGAGCTACATCTTTAAAGAAAACTGACTTGTCCTCCTCAGCAAGCCTCCTCAGTAAGCTCCTCAGTTTAGGGTGGGGCTTCTCACCCAAGGGGAACCTTTTTGTGGGCAAAGACTTACTTTACTGAAAGTCAGAGACACATCTGACTTACCTATAGCACCATTAAGATCTTTTTTATGCCTAATTAGTTCCTTGACTTTTCATAGATTTCTTTCTGATAATAGGTCAGACAATCAACTCCAAAGCTTGAGTCTTGATGTTCCAGAAAACAGATAGCAAAGTTAAAAGAGGACTTCCTGTCTTCTGAAGATCATGTGTCTTGTGGTTTGAATGAGAATGACCCCCATAGTCTCAGATACAGAATACTTGGTCCTCAGTCGTAGCACTCTTAGGGATAGATTGACCTTGCTGGAGGAGGTGTGCCACTGAGGGTTGGCTTTGAGGTTTCAAAAGTCCCTGCCTTTCCCAATTAGCTTTCTTTCTACCTCCTACTTACAAAAAGAGTGTGTATTCTTAGTCACTGCTTCAACATCATGACCACTTGCGTCCTGTTATGCTCCCTTCAGGAACAATGTCAAGACATTTGCCCTCTGGAACCTCAACCTCCTATAAACTTTTTCTTCTATAAGTTGCCTTGGTCGTGAAGTCTCTTCACAGCAACAGAAAAGTAACTGGGACCTGCCATGTCTCAGCAAAGAGACAGGTTGTGAGTTCTGAGTGCTCATCTGCATCATTTGTTATATCGTGTGGTCTGAAGACAGGTTGGGCTCTCAGGGTTAACCACTGTTCCAGAATTGAAGTAGGCAGGGAGCTGTATTTTCTATAGGCAAAAGGGATTACTGAAGCCTTGACAATGACAGATGTCCACATATTATCACAAGCACGAGGAGCATTATTTTACCAATTTTATAGACTCAAAGGGACTGCTTTGCCAAAATTCACAGCACAGCTAGTAAAAAGCTAAATTAATTCTTCTAACCACTTGTGGCTGTTTGTGTTGGTATTTAAATGGAGAATACATTAACCACATTGGCTACTTTTGTTTCTGGTTGTTGTTGGTGGTGGTTCTTGTTTGTTTGTTTAGTTTGATTTTATTTTGTTTTGTTTTATGGTTGTTGTTCATTCATTTGTTTTGTTTTTTTGAGACAGGGCTTCTCTGTGAAGCAACTTTGATTTTCTTGGAACTCACTTTGTAGAACACGCTGGCCTCAAACTCAGAGATCTCAACACAGAGCCACCAGCCTTTGCCTCCTGGTCGCTAGGATTAAGCCACTACACTCGGCTGTGCGCGCGCGCGCACGTGTGTGTGTGTGTGTGTGTGTGTGTGTGTGTGTGTGTGTGTGTGTTAAATAATAAATGAACTGCATTTATTTTGTAGGTGTGTATGTGTTGGGGTACAGAATGAAGGTGACAGGACAGCTTTCAGAAATCTGTTTCTCCTTCCATCCCGTGAGTCCTAGAGATCGAACGCGCTGAGCAGCCACTCTTCTTAGCCATTTCACTGGCCAGCACTAGGTACTTTAAACATTTGTTCTCGAAGGGCAGTGGTGGTGCACACCTTCAATCCCAGCACTGTCAGATGCAGGTGAATCTCTATGAGTTTAAGGGCAGGCTGTTATGCAGAGAGATTTCCAGGTCAGTCAGGCTACAAAAAGAACCCTGTCTGGGGTGGTGGTTTGTTCTTATCAGGCATGGTAGCTCTCAGCTATAATCTCGGCACTTGGGAGGTAGAGGTAGAAAGATCAAGGCCATCTTCAGGAACATGGTGAACTCAAGGCTTCACAGGGATCCATGAGACCCTTCCTCAAAAAGATTCTGTTTTCTTTGTCTAAACAGAAGGGGCATATAAATAGGCATCTCAATTTCTCTTCCAAAGTCAAAATAATTTGGTACATTTTATGACCTAAAAAGAAATCTGAACTATTTTGCAAGTAGTTGCAAACAATAAGAAAATATTTCTTTAAATATATCCCAGCATTGCAATAAGAATTACTAATATGAGCACATTAAAAAAATCTGCAACTTTTTTCCAGTTGAAAATAAGGTTTGGTACAAAAGTTGTTATCAAGTTTTGCTGTTGCTATCATTTAAAAAGTGAATATCAAAAAACTACAGTGTTATAAAAGCAAAGGCTGAGGTAAAGCGTTAATAGACTACAATGCCACTGGACTTAATAGGAAACACTGGTTTAAGTGTCAAAGCCATCCCAGGCTCATGGGTCTAATACTTGCCTATGCTGGCGGTATTGTTTTGTGAGGAACATAGAATGTTCAAGCACAGATCCTGACTAGAGGAAGTGAGTTGCCTCAGAGTGAATTTGGGGATTTACTTGCCCAGCAATTTTCATCTGTTTTCAGCCTTTGGTCTGTTAGTGTGTCAGGGTGAGGAATCTCAGCCATACAGTCTTGCAACTGAGAACTATACTGTGATTTCCCCACTGTGATGGATGGTATCCATTTATACCACGAGCCAGCATTAATCTCCTCTTCTTTAAGTTACTTCCATTATATATTCTGTCTTAACAACGACAAAAGAAACAAAAACAGAAAAAAGTAAAATACAATTTTGAACTGCGCATAGTGGCACATGCCTTTTATCGCAGCACTTAGGAGGCAGAGGCAGGTAGTTCTTTGAGTTCAAGCCAGCCTAGTACACACAGTGAGTTCCAAAAACAGTCAATATTGCACAGAGAAAACATGTCTCCAAAGAAAAAGAAAAAGAAAAAAGAAAAGGAAAAAGAAAAGGAGCAAGCAAACAAGAAAGAAAGAAAGAAAGAAAGAAAGAAAGAAAGAAAGAAAGAAAGAAAGAAAGAAAGAAAGGAAAAAAGAAAGAAAGAAAGAAAAAAGAAAGAAAGAAAGAAAGAAGAAAGAAAGAAAGAAAGAAAGAAAGAAAGAAAGAAAGAAAGAAAGAAAGAAAGAAAAGGAAGGAAGGAAGGAAGAATGAGAGAGAGAGAAACACTGATAAACCTTTTAAAAATATATTCTTCTAGAATATTTGGGGGCCAGGGAGCAGGGAGAATTGGGTGAAGACAATGGGAGCAGGCTAATTGTCCAGGCTGGTATTGAATTTATGATGCCCGAGTAGGTGGTATTACAGGCCTGTGCCACAAAGCTATGAATACCCAGAATGTATAAATGAGCTGCTGCCTAACCTTTCCAGGTCAATACTCTGACTGTTGTACAATTTCAATATCCTTTTGTTGCTTTTCTTCCTAACACACTTCAGAGGCATCAAACCATCTCAAGAAACTTGTTCAGAAGTGACAAAACAACAATGGAAAAAGTCACCCATGGAAGTCCTGTGAGCATCAATGGAAGCCGTGTGAGAAAGAGACTGTAGAGATGGCTCAGTGGTTAAGAGCATGTGTTGCTCTTGCAGAGGATTTGGATTGTGTTCCTGCTCTCCACATGGAGCAGCACACAAACATCTGCAACTCCAGTTCAAGGGATATGCTGCTCTCTCCTGGCCTCCAAGGGTACCCATGCATGTGTACCTGTGTGAGCACACACACATATACATAATACAACAAATATTTTTTAATAAAAGAATCTTTGTGGAGACAAGAATCTCAGCTTCAGACTGGATGGAAAAACTGGGGGGAAAATGCAATCCCCAAAGTAGGTTTAGCATTCTGACCTAAAGAGAACAGAGTTGGGGGTTATGGGAGACCTTACTAAATTAAACAAACCAAGAGAAGCTGACAGTACGGCATCAAGGTAACAAATTTGTATACCATGTTTCTTGAGGTCTGATTAAGAATAAAGAGCTATAACTTGGAAATGGTCCATAAATAATAGAAATCTCTTAGCCACATAATTTAGAGGCATTTCAAGAAGATATCTTAGTGCTTAAAATAATCCTGTGGCTTTTTTTGTGTGTGTGAAAATGGGATAATGTTTTTGGTGTTAGAGAACATGGTCCTGTGAGAATTAAAATATGCTGTCAGTGTATGAAATAGCTACATGCTATTTTCAGTATGTGGTTATAGAAACATGCTAATCCTACATATTTTGCAGATTTGACTGTATCTATAACATTATGCACAATAGTAGGTGATAGATAAAAACATACTGATTTAAACATTTCCAGAAGTCTAAGAATATAATGACTTTAAATAAAGAGTTGACATTTTATACCTTCCATTATCAGCCTTTCTAAACTATTTCTGAACCATCTTACTGTTTTTTACCCTGTAGTGTGAGTCTATAGTCTGGTTTTTTGTTTGTTTGTTTGTTTTCAAGACCATTTCAAGTACATTCTTTTAAAAAAATCAGTCATAGATTAACTTAGCGGACTGAGTTCCATCCTTCTACCATGTGGGTCCTAGGGCTCAAACTCAGGTCACCAGGCATAATGAGCAGGTGCCTTTTCCTGCTAAGCCCTATTCACAGCCATCAAAGTTCACTGTTTCATCCATGGGTGTCATTTGCATTCAGTTATAACTGAAGAGTGACTTAACTGTCTAAAGTCACAGTAATCTGTCAGGAATCTAGGTGTTGCCTGACAAATTCCCCAAAAGTGCTGGGTCCGGAAGAGCCTCAGGGAACAGAGAGGGCAGCGTTCCTGACCTGTGCTGACACAGACAGGCTTCCCTTGGGTTACTTTTGTTTACAGGTACTCAAGGCAGTGTCCAATGCATTCAGTAAGATCTCCAACCTCAGCTCCTTCATATCTGATCACAAACTTCTCTAAGGACAGTTAAAAGAGACTTTCATATGCTCTTGAAAGTTTACCTGTTTGGTAACAAGAAATCGTGTTCTGTTGTTGTTGTTGTTGTTGTTGTTTTGTTTTTTTTAATCTTCCCAGGCATTCAAAAAGAATGTACTGGAAGGAGGCACACACGTTCAGTAGCAGGTATCTCTACTTTCAGCATGGTGAGACAGGAGAATTTGGAGTTCAAGGCCAGCCTGGGCTATATGAAATATGCTGTCATAAAAATCAAAACAAAAACAGTATGCAACATTTAATGTAGATGGTCATAACTGATCAAAACACTGAGAATATGGACTGAATGCTCTAGAGTGAAAGGGACATCTATAACAACTACCTCCTCCATCCCACGCAGGGATCAGGCAACACCACAGAAGTGGGAGAAGAGAGTGTGCAAAGAGTGTTCGAGAGCCAGGGAAGCTCTGTGGAATGCTGTGAAATGCTGCTGTGAAAAGCACTGTGAATGCTGTCTTTTGATCTGGACATGACATGGCGTTGTCCCTATGAACACATAGGAGTGTTCACCTACATAAGACCTGGACAAGATCAAGCAATACAGAATTTCTGGTTGTTTGGAGAAGGGGATTAGGAGGCCTTACTTGTAGCAGATAAGCTATTGATGGCTGGCGGCTGGTGGGAGGTGAGTCATTTTTTCATTGGGAGAGGTTAGTCACTGGTAGGTTGCCTGTACTCTATGGATGGACCCACACCCATGCTCATATGGGTACCATTAACTGTACTCAGTGGCTTGAGAGAGGAGAGGAGAGGAGAGGAGAGGAGAGGAGAGGAGAGGAGAGGAGAGGAGAGGAGAGGAGAGGAGAGGAGAGGAGAGGAGAGGAGAGGAGAGGAGAGGAGAGGAGAGGAGAGGAGAGGAGAGGAGAGACAGACAGAGGCAGAGAGAGACAGAGAGACAAAAAGAGGAGAAAGAGACACACAGAGAGCGAGGCAGAAGGGAGAAGGGGAGAGGGATAGAACAGATGTGTGTGAGACTGCTGACAATGGCATTGATTTCCACTTGAGATGCAGCTAAAGACTTAAGGTCAGTTTACCTCTTCCACAAGTAGCAGCAGTAGCTGATTTAATACCTAGTTTTACAACAAGGCATGCACTACACTATTGACTAGATCACCCAAGGCTCAAGGCTCACTGCTTTCTGCTTTATAGCAAGTGGGTCCTGCTTCAGTTAGGATCCTGTAAGCCACAGGAAAATTGTGCTATGTTCCTATATGTGGGTGCTCCGAATCTCTTCCTAGTCCCCTTCTCCAGGCATAACTACTAAAACAAAGCAAAGCAAAACACTCCTACTTTTCATGGCATTTAGCCAATTTCAAATCACTTCTGGGACTCAGATTGACAGCTCGAAACACATTTCTATAAAATTCATACATACATACATACATACATACATACATACATACATACCTATATTTATGGGCTTGGCCAGATGGAATGTTTTAATATTAGCAATTCTCATGTTTCAATGCAATAGCACATTGTGTATAATAATAACATGTAATTATATTCTTTGCTATTATGCAATGACCTCACAGTGGGGTGTAAACACTAATTAATTGAGGTTACAAAGCCCTGTGAACACAGTGCCTGTGCTGCACTCACTCCTATTTTCTCCAGAGGCTGCTTTGAAGTATTGAATATTTAATTAATGATTACAACTCTCGCTTCTATCTGAGAAGATTGAAGCTGAGTCATTTTTATCTTTTCCCATGGTTTTCAAATGACTGATTTGACAAAGAATGACAAAGGCTTGAAAGAATGACAAAGGCCTGGTTTGTGACAGTCTATTTAAAGGCCTTAGATGGTAGGGTTTGATGACACATACCCATAATACCAGCATGGGGAAGGCACAGGAAGTAAAAAGATTAAATGTTCAAAGCCAGCCTGGGCTAAATAGTAAGACTCTGTCTCAAGAAAGACAAAGGGAGAATGTGAGGTGGGTTAGGAATATAACAATAAGTAAATAAATAAATGAGAAGAAAGAATGGTGTTCCCCCAGGACATGCAGTCTAACAGGCCTGGTAGTAAGCAGAGAGCTATAGTGTTTTACAGGGTACTATGATTTCAATGACTGTCCCCTCCAAAATGCATGTTGCAACTTATTATTTCTTGTTGTTTTGTTTGCTTTTCTTTTGTGACACTGTCTCACTTGATGAGGTTGGGGTTTGGTCTGTTGCTATGTGTTGTAATGCTAAATACTGTCCCCCAAGGCCTGGTTGCCCCTAGAAGGAGAAGGGCTATGTTTCCTTGCACCCCCAAGTTATTCCTGATTGGTGAATAAAGATGCCTGTGGTTAAGAACTGGGCAGAAGAGAGATAGGTGTGCTTTGGGTTCCTGGGCTTAGGGGGTCTGAAGAGACCATGAGGAAGAAGGAGAGAGAGGTGGAGAGAGGAGAGAGAGGGTAGAGAGAGGAGAGATGCCATGGAACATGGCAAGTCATATCTCAGGGTTATTAGCAGTGAAGTAGACATAATAGCTTAGAGGATAGATATCTTCCCAGCTTTAGTACATTAAAGGTTTATTATAAATATACAAGTTGGGTGTCTTTTATCTGAATGACCAAAAGCAGGGTAGAAACTCCTGATTTGAGATTAAATATTTTCTACAACACTCACTTTGTAGTCCTTGATGAACTGGACCTTTTTATATACACCAGGCTGGCCTTAAACTCACAGAGAACCAATAGCCTCTGACTCCTGAGGCCTAGGATTAATGGTGTGGGCTGCCATGCCCAGACCAAATATTTTCCTTTGTTTATTTGTTTGTTTTGAAACAGAGCACCACTTTGTACCTCAGACTGACCTGGACTTCTCTGTGTACCTGAGGCTAGCCTTGAACTCATGATTTTCAACCTCCTGTCTCCCAAGTACTAAGATTATAAGCACCACCACCAAACCTGGTTTTGTTTTTTTGAGATAGTGTCTTGCTAGATAGCATTGCCTGTCTCTGGACACACTGCATAGTATGGGGCAGCCTAACATCCAGAGATGCTCTCCTGTCTGGACCTGCTAAGTGCTAGGATTACAAGTGTGGCCTCCATATCCAGTATTGTGTTAGCCATCACTCCAGTGTTGAATGGTGAGACATTTGTTACAGTTTGAGTGTGAAGTATTCCCAAAGTCTCATGTGTGTGAGCACTTGACCCCCAGTGCTATTTCCAGAGGCTTTAGGACCTGGGTGGGAGCAGCTGGAGAAAGCTGTAGAAGGGTCTTAGGTCTTATAGCACAACCTTTCCACTTTGAGATATGTGTTTATTGTATATAAATATACTATATGCATATCTTTCATGTATATAACTATAATATATATGTATAAATTATCTACACATATTTGTCTGTTCACTGGACCACAGTGATGTGAGTCAACAGCTTCACAATTTCTGCTGACATAGCCATACCTATTCCCATTGTTGTGCCTTCTAATTCCTGACAGATTACATCATCACACTTCTGAGCTAACACAATCCTTCCTTCTTTAAGTTCCTTCTTATCACACTTTGCTCCCAACAGTGAGACCACCACCCCTACCCAGGATTGGGCGGGGTTAACACTGTTATAAAAGGTGAGCTTGGATCCATTTGCTTTCTTTGTTTGTCTTGTTTGAGCATGTGAGAAGTAGTTCAAAGCATCATGTTGGAAGCAAAACCACGATATCCCCATACTTCAATACATGGATTTTCAGATGAACACATTTCTGCTCACTGTGAGTCACCCAGCCAGCGGTATTTTGCTACAGATAATACGGCAGAAATATACTTTATGGAGGATCCTATATCATTACAGGCTCTAAAACTTACAAGCTACATGTCCTTGAGAAAACTGCCTGACTGTACTATGTTCAGTTTTCTAAGTCATAAGATGGAAAAATAAAAATTGCACATAGAGAGTGATTATTGTGAACTGTTTGGCCACAAATGGTTTAGTTTACTAATCTAGTAAGACTAAGTGACTTCTAATCAATGTAGAGTCACTAAGAAAAGCAAGATTTTTCTGAGATACTGCTAGTATATTTAAAGGAAGGACTTAACCTCAGACCATTAAAGTCTGGTTTCTACACTTAACTATTGGCTTCCTTCACCTTGAAGCAATGAATACATCTGTCTTAGTCAGGGTTTCTATTCCTGCACAAACATCATGACCAAGAAGCAAGTTGGGGAGGAAAGGGTTTATTCAGCTTACACTTCCATACTGCTGTTCATCACCAAAGGAAGTCAGGACTGGAACTCAAGCAGGTCAGAAAGCAGGAGCTGATGCAGAGGCCATGGAGGGATGTTCTTTACTGGCTTGCCTCCCCTGGCTTGCTCAGCCTGCTCTCTTATAGAACCAAGACTACCAGCCCAGAGATGGTCCCACCCACAAGGGGCCTTTCCCCCTTGATCACTAATTGAGAAAATGCCTTACAGTTGGATCTCATGGAGGCATTTCCTCAACTGAAGCTCCTTTCTCTGTGATAACTCCAGCTGTGTCAAGTTGACACACAAAACCAGCCAGTACAACATCTAAGAGGATTGTTGGGTTTTAGACAGGGGATAAATGCTTTTTTAATAAACCAAAATGAACCTGGCCTCCAGGTTCTTCCAGCATCTCTCAATCCCTACCCGTTACAGGGCAGGGCTGGCATGTCCCACCCTCTACCCTGAACTTTCTATTCCCCTTTCCTCTGTCTTCCTGTCTGCATTATGACTTCCTGGCTTCATTCCTTTGGGCTGCTGTACCTGCCCAAGATTTGCCCCTAATAAGCCTGCCTTTATACTTTAATTTGGCTTGAATTGGCCCATTTCATCACATATAACTTATCAAGGGTCACACTGTAATTTCATCTAATCTATTTAGCAACCCTCTACAAATGAGAACAGAAACATCACACTTGAGGTTCCTCCCACTGAAGTCCTGAAACATCCCTACCAAGTGGGCAGGCTTCCTTCCTCAGAGATGAAGCCTGAGTTGTTGAGGCCTGTCTTTCCAAGTTTCTGTTGCAAATCACTGCCAGCCTTTTATTTTCTTTTGTTTTCTGACATGACTAGTTGTGTGTCTGTATGTAAGCTTAGATAGGGTCAGGTCAAATGTTTAAGATGGAGTTTCATACCTAGATTGGCCAGGAACTTGCTCCATATCCAAAGCTGGACTCAAATTTATTATTCCACTGCCTCTATCTCCTGAGTACTAGAATTCACAAGTATTTCTACACTTGGCAATATTTTTCATCCAAAGATTTATTTATTATTATACACTGTACACTGTAGCTATCTTCAGACACACCAGAAGAGGGAGTCAGATCTCATTACCAACGGTTGTGAGCCACAGTGTGGTTTCTGGGACTTGAACTCAGTACCTTCAGAAGAACAGTCAGTGCTCTTAACCGCTGAGCCATCTCATCTCATTAAAAAAAAAAAAAATTAAAGACCTTTAAATCAATTAATTTTAAAAAAATCTTTGTCAATCTTGCCTTTTACAATAGTAACTGGAGGACTCACAAGGAACTGTATTAATTATATATGGTTGTGTTTACATATATATCATAAATGAAAATAGCAACTAGTAAGGAGTATGCCAATGTTAATTCAAATCATGTTAACCTATTTCATATATGAATACAATGGTGTGGGGAGATCATCACATCAGAATTTCATATTGCTAAGAAAATTCATAGTCTCTTGAGAAATGGAACTGGTGTTAAAAATGTTTAAATTTATTTGTTTATTGAGACAAGGTTTCTCTGTGCAGTCCTGGCTGTCCTGGAACTTGCTCTGCCTCCCAATTGTTGGAATTAATGGTGGGTGCCACTACCTGTATACAATTTTATTTTTATTGTGGCAAAAAATAAAATTTATCTGCTGGACATGTTAAGGCACTGTCAATCTTAGCATTCCAGAAGCAGAGGCAGAAAGATTTTTGTGAGTTCCAGGCCAGTCAGAGCTACACAGTCAGACCACACTCAGACAAGGGCAATTTAGGAAAGAAGGGTACATTTGGGCTATTTATTCGTCTGGAGGGATGACTTGGGGGTTGAGAGTCCTTGTTGCTCTTGCCAAGGACCCAGAGCCCACAAGGCAGTTCACAATGGCCTGTATCTGAAGTTCCAGGGAATCTGGTGTACTACAGAGTACTCTCACTTTGTGACCAATTAATTTCACTCAGTATAATGCCTGAGAGTTGGTCAGTGCTGCAACACGTGGCAAATAAAATAACATAAAAAGGAAAGGCAAGGACATGACTGCTCCTATGTATGATGGAGAATAAAGTCCCACCCAGGTATGTGGGAAATGACAGCCAGAGGGAGACACATCTTGGAGAGTCCAGAGTGGACATTACTGAGCCAGTGGGAAAGCGGTAGGGAAAGGAGAGGGCAGAGAAGGGAAGGAGAAGCAATCAAGAGGACAAAGGTGCAAAAAGGGTAGGTGATCCAAATGGCTGGATTGTATAAGGATGGAGCAACCCAGCTTCCTGGGTTGGTGAGTTCAGGGTACAGGGGCATACATGCCAGAAAGACCTGCAATCAGTGGGGACTGAGGAATGCTGGGAGAACCCAGTGACCAAATTTACTTTGATATGTTAAATAGGTACCAGGGTTTGAGACTTAACTCTATATTAACCGAGATAGATCATGGAATGTTATTCAGTTCATGGTGCTCAAGCCAAGGAAACCCACCATCAAGGAAGCTATGTCTCATACAAAGCAAAAAGGACCCCCTTTTCAGATCACAATGGGAAGAGATCCAGGACAAGCAGCTGAGGTGCCTATTTAACATGTTAATGTGGATCTGGTGGCCTCCAGGCTCTCCCAACATCCCTCAGTGTCACAAGATATTTCTCTCTCTCTCTCTCTCTCTCTCTCTCTCTCTCTCTCTCTCTCTCTCTCTCTCTCTCTCTCTCTCCCTCCCTTTCTCTTTCTCTCCCTTCCTGTCCCCTGCTCCTTGGTTTTCTCTCTCTGCCTTCCATGCCCCTGCTTTTCTGTCTTCTCTTCTGCATGGTGACTTCAATAACCATACAGTTAAAGAGTTCGTGACCCAGTTTCAGCTTTACCAACCCCCTCACACACGCCATCACCTTGGTACATAACCTTTTAGAGACATTCAAACAATTAGTTTTTGTGTGCATCAGAATGTCTTTACCCACTCATTCATGAATGCCTTGTTATTGGGGAAACTGTGGTTCTTTTGGGTTGGTTCTTAATCTCTGAAATAAAAGAAGTTAAGATTGTTTTGTTTTGTTTGTTTGAACTCATCGACTACTTTATTCAAATTTAAGAGAAAGACAATAGAGCAAGTGAGCTGTAAATCTTGGCAGTTGCCTGGGAAAGGGATGTGGAAAGAGAGAGAAGGCCATGCTGTTTGTTGTGGAGGTCCACCGGCAGAGGAGGACTGCAGAAGGACTGAGAAAACCCAGAATGCCAGGGAAAGACGCTCAGGCTTTGGACAGTATCTCCCTCCCCCCACTAGAAGAAAAAGAATAAAGAAAAGTTATACTTTTCCTAACTCAGGAAAAAACGGGCAGGTCACAGGGCAGAGGCTCACGCTGCTGCCAGGCAGAGGGGCTACAAACACCTGCCTTGAGAGGGGCCTTCTGGAAAGGAGAAGCAATCCTCTCATGGGGGCAGTAATCCCCTTTCCCAGAGTTTGGAATGCCTGGTCTCCACCCAGAGCAAGCTTTGCAACTCAGAACAAAGCAGAGGCACAGAAACCCTTTCATATGGTAATTGAATTCCTTGGAAAAGGACCAGACATTTACATTTGTAGTGTTACCAAGAGAGGTGGAGTCCAGAGCTTCTAGAGCCTGGGGATGCTGTAGCAGACAGGTCTGCCTCCTAGCTTTAAGCTTTGCATTCTTTAGGATATATATACTGAAGACTAAACGATCCTTGAACTTCATCATATAGTAACTGTGTTTTTAACTTCTTGGAGTGGGGAGGTGTCTCTCACCATTTTCTATAGTCTCTGTAGTATAGAAGGTTGGTTAGTGTTTGCTTTAGTTTACGTTTGAGCAAGGGTTTTTGTTGCTCACATCATTTTTGTTTGTTCGTTTGTTTTGTTTTGCTTTGTTTGTTTTGTTTGGGAGACAGGGTTTGTCTGTGTAACCCTGGCTGTCCTGGAACTTGCTCTGTACAGCATGCTGGCCTTGCTCTCAGAGATTCTCCTGTCTCTGCCTCCTTCTTGAGTGCTAGGATTAAACGTGTGCACTATCACCACTCAGCACACAAAGTTCTTCATACTTGTCTTTTGTTCTTTTGGCGGTGGTCACCATTGGAGGGGCTCTGGAAGCCTGGCAAACGTGGCTGTGGTGATCTTAGCCTGACTCTCCTTCCCTCGGGCTGTGCTAACTACTGTTAGATTAAATTCCTAAGGCTAGCCACCAAGCCCATATTTGGCCACATCCTCATTTGAGGCTGACCAGCAAGGTCCACCTTTCAAACTACAGAAGTCCAACAATCAGAAATCCCCATTTGGCTCACCTAATTAACATGTCCAATCAAAATTAGCCAACTCATCCTAACACTCTGTTTGTCCTTAACCTTTATAAACTGTCATTTGCCTTTGGGTCATGTCTGTATCCTCTCCATCTAGAGACAGTCTTTTGTCCCTCTGGGGCAAATTCCCCTCCCCGCCTTGTTCTTTTCTCCCCACCTTCCCCTTATCTTCTGTCTCCTGTCTTGTCTCTGATTCCCTCTGGGGCAAATAAATCTCCTTCATGCTGTCGCATGCCAGCTTCCCAGGTCCTTACAGTCCTAGTGAATGTAGGGTGGTAGCTAACGGAGGGTCTGCCCTCTTTCAAAACAATCACTGATGTTCAGCACCTGCCAATTCAAATCCGAGCTCTCATCTAAACTGAGGTTTATTCTGGAGCCAACTATGCAGAGCCATAGGTAGAAACACAGAGTTAGGTTACCCCCAATTCCACAGCCTCACATGCTATCTGATGATATACTTAAGCCTTAGGTTAATGGGAGCTAAGACTCTGCTTACACTCTCCAAAGAATTTTACCTAATGGTCACCCTGATTCTAGTTCACATAACGTGAACAGCCACAGATGACTATTAAGTGGGCTAAAGTTGGTTAACTGATTAGAAAGAGCTTCAAAGACTGCAGAGAGGTTGGAATGTTGAAAGTCTAGAACTCAGTTATCTTCAACTACTGTTTCTGTCATTGACATGTATATTCTGGCTATCAGCCTTTTATGAGAAATAGGATTTGCATATATTTCTTCCATTTAGTATATTGATTTTTGAGGGTGAGTACCCCTGATTGGCATTATGACCAAAAAAACACAGACACACTGTCTGAAGCTTTCCATGTGTTTTGTTCTAGTTTTGTAGTTTTAGTCTCTAATCTATTTTTAGTTGAGTTTTGCTAATACTGCAAGGTAAGTGTGGTGGTTCGAATAAGAATGGCCCCCATAGACTCATATATTTGAATTCTTGGTCACTAGGGAGTGGAACTGTTTGAGAAGGATTGGGAGGTGTGGTCTTTGTGATAATGTGTCACTGGCATCAGACCAAACTTTGCCACTCCTTCCTTCCTTCCTTCCTTCCTTCCTTCCTTCCTTCCTTCCTTCCTTCCTTCCTTCCTTCCTTCCTTCCTTCCTTCCTTCCTTTTTGCTTTCTTTCTTTCTTTCTTTTTTTTTTTTTTTTGGTTTTTTGAGACAGGGTTTCTCTGTGTAGACCTGGCTGTCCTGGAACTCACTCTGTAGACCAGGCTGGATTTGAACTCAGAAATCTGCCTGCTTCTGCTTCCCGAATGCTGGGATTAAAGGCATGTGCCACCACTGCCCAGCTTACCCCATCCTTTCCATTAACTGCTTTTTGGTAGTATTTTGTAACTTGGAAGTGTGGGGCATCTATTTGGTCATTTTTCAAAGGAGTTTTGATTATAGCTTTTGATATTTTCCTCTTGGTTAGGTCTGAGAGAAACATCACAGAAGAAGTGCTCTGCTCTTGAGATATCACACACTGTTAATCAGTTCACTGTGGACAATACTGCTTTGGTGTCTTGTGGGTGTTGGGTCTCATCCTTTGACAGTTTATTTTTGTTTTTCATGTTTATCCAATCCATGGCTTCCTCCTCTGGATTTCACTGTCTAAATATTTCTCAGCTCCATCTGTGTTTCCTCTGTGTCTTTGAACCAACATCCATAAAACATACTGTTCTTTCTCTTAGGAATCCAGCTTCTTCTTGACATTGTGACCCTTGGACTATTTTCATCCGTTTTGATTTTCCACACGTCAAATCAAACATCACCTCTTCTAGGAAGCCACCCCTGACCTCCATAGACAACTGAAGGTCTTGTGCTTAGTTCTCATAGTATTGTGCCTAGTACTCCTAGAGTTACTCATATAGTGAATTGAGATTTGCTGGTTTGGATTCTGGATGGATCTTTACCTCCTCACTCAATGCTGAGCTCCCTAGCATCAGACAGTTTTTACCCCCGTGTCTCTGTCAGTGTAAAATTGGGCTGCAGTATTCATACCGTCACATGGGAGAGTCATGGGATGGCAGTGTGCCTTCTGAATGCTCATATTTTTTCAGTAGCTCCATTACATTCTCATTGTTTCTGAGTAGCTAAGAAAAGAAATGGGAAGGCAAATGTTCACAACACTCTCCTAGAAAGCCATTGGATTTTTCATTACTATAATCTTTAAGAATATCTCATATTGTGAATCTGCTTTTGGTAACTTACTGTCTAAATCAAAGAATTACAATAACTTAGCACCCCTCCCCAAAGAATCTTTTTTTTTTTTTTTAATAACAACGACCTTTAAAGTCAGCACATGTGTGGGTGACTGAAAGGCCAGAGGCAGGTGTCTCCCTGGAGCTGGAGTGAGAGGTGATTGTGAGCACACTGATTTAACTGCTAGAAACTGAACTCTGGTCATCTTGATGAGCAGCCAGTGCTCTGGAATGCTGAGCTATGGTCTCTCTAGCTACTTGTCTCTGCCTTTAAAACTTATGTTAATTAATAAATGAATTAATTAATTAAGAGTGTGTTTGTGTTTGCATGTGTGTTTGTGTGTACATGTAGATCAGAGAACAACTTGTGGGAGTTTGTTTTCTCCTTCTACCATGTGGGTATTTGAGCTCAAACTCTTGTCATCAGGCTTGGCAGCAAGTGCCTTTTTTTATCCACGGAGATATCTTGCTGGCCTGACCTATCAGTTTTTATTGCTCAAGCCCTCTTTTGAAGTCTTTGACTTCCATCAGCCAGGATGTTTATTCAGTATGTTTTTGTCTGTTAAAGATGAATAGGGAAACACTTGATTGTATCAGCTTTAGCAGGAGAAGGGACTGGATTCTACTTATTTACATATTTATCTTTTTTACTTTGAGACAGTATCTTGATGAGTGGCCCAGGCTGGTTTTAAACACGAAAACCAAGATCCTTCTTGCCACATCTAGATTACAGGATCACCCACCATGCTTGGCAATTTATTCTTTAATTATAACTTGAGGGGCTAAAGAGTTGGCTCAGTGGTTAAGAACACCAGCTTTTTTTCAAGAGGACCAGAGTTTGGTTTCTGTCACTTACAGCTGATGCCTACTTCTATCCTCTATGGACACTCCTAGATACACATGTAGTACACATACAACAATCATGCACATCAAATAAAAACAAACAAATCTTTTTCAAAAACTATGGTTAATTATGGTTGGAATGAGAATAAGTTTGAGTTTTTCACAGCTTGTACATTCCTTCTTTCTCTTCCCCCATAGAAAGAGTCACCTTGCTTCCCTTCAAACTTCAGTTCCAGACATTAACTTGTAATTTAATGAATGGTATCTGTTGCCTGGCTCTGACAGAAAGGGCTGAAATATCTGTAGAGTATTTAGCAAGATCTTCCTGAATGCTTCATTTTCTGGGAAAAAAATATTATAATCCACATTTTTACACAATAGTACAATCAGTCTGTTTCCTTAAGTAAGAGATGAATGAATATTAATCTTTTCAGAGGATGGCATGACTGTAGAAAGTCATTATTACTCTCTTAGAAAAGATTAAGAAGGAATTTAGGTATGCTAGCTCAGGCCTGTAATTCCAGCCCTTTGGAAGACTGAGGCAGAGGAGTTATATGGTAGAACTAGGACTCAAAGATAAAACACAGTTAATGAGATTTTGTGAATTCATAGTTATGTTCCTGAGTTCTAGAAATCCACACTCCTAGGAAGATGGGTGTATAAATTAATTTGAGATCCCATGGTAAAGTATTATTTCATTTTTGTAATTTCACTGAGTAGAATTTTATTTAATATATGTATTTGGGAGAAGGGACTAAAGATGGTACTCAGGCCTCAGCTTTCGACTGCTGAGCCAAATTCTTAACCTGATAGAACATGCTGAGTACAGCTGTTTGATTCTAAATGGAGAGGACCCTGAGAGGACTAAACTCTCTAGGAAGCTCTGTCATTGCAGACAAAAGACAATTCTTAAAAGAGAGGCATAATGTACTCTTTTTGATTGACAGAGATGAAAAAATAGTTAAAGTACTAATTTTTGTTATCATAAAATTAAAATAAAAAATGTGTTCTAGAAAGTGCAGAAAAACTAAATATAAATACATAGTTGACCTATTTCCCTAGTATTTTTGCATATATATAGTTTATGTATATTTACATATAATAATTTATACTAATATTCACATTTATCATATAGTATATAATAAATATATAACATAATATATATGATATAATATATAGTTAATATATATCTATCATAATATATATTTATGTATTATCTATAAGAATGCTATTATATATTTTAATATAGCAATATATTAAAACTAATGTATTTATATATTAATGTATTAAAATATAAGTGAAATATATTAAAATAAATTTATATAATATAATTTTAATATAATATTAAATAACCATATGTAAATAACATATATGGTATATATAGTATACATATACTAAATATATTGTATATATAATATATTATAAGTTATATTTTATATATAATATATATTATATACACTATATATAAGCCAAATATAGAGACAAGAGAGATTTTCACCATTTAAAAGTATGTGATGCTCTTGCAGATTATGAACATCAGCTGGCTCCTAACTTCCTGTAAACTCCAGTTCCAGTGAGTCTGTCAACCTCTTCTGGCCTCCAAGGGTACCTGGGTCCACATGGTGTAAGTTCATATCTGCACATATACATACACATAAACATATCTTAAAAGACTAAATTCCAATTTCATATCAGCGCACTAGATTGCTTTTGTTAGTAGATGTATCATCAATAATCAAAATTTTAAGTATTTTGTGAGATTTGTTTGATAACTACTTTTTAAAACATGGCTTTTGCATAGTCAGATTTGTTAGAAAAGGGACTACAGCCCACACTTTGGGAATCCTGTGGCCCAAGTACAGGTTCACAAGTTTTACAGTATGTCTTCTATTGTGCGAGACTTTTCCTGAGGAGATTTGGGATTAATATATTCTCTAAAAAGCAGAGGTCAGACAAAAGAAGTGGTGTGTGCTGGCCTAATGAAAGCTGAATCCCAGAGCTTTTTGAACAACATGTTCAACAGGTTCGAGACCATCTTCTGCTCAGCAGTCCTTACTGCTCATAGTACTTGGTGTCAGCATTCCTTCTAGGCTCTGCCCCACAGTAACCTAGCAATAGCCAGGTAGGCCTAACTATAAAAGGGGCTGTTTGCTCCCACCTCATTCTCTTACTCTTTTATTCTCTCTGACTCTCCTCTCTCCCTGACTCCTTTCTCCCTCTCTCCTCCTCCCTCCTCTCTCTCCACTTGTTCCTGGATGTCCTCTCTCTTCTCTGTGTCTCTGTGTCTCTGTGACTCTGTCTCTCTCCTTTCCAATTCCACTTCCAATGCCCTAAATAAACTCTATTCTATACTAAATCCATCATATGGCTGGTACTTCATGGGGCAGGGATGCCTTGGTTTGAGCTTCATGAGGCACTCTTTTCACTTCACTATACCACACCTCTATCAAACATATCCTTGGCTCTTTCTCTTTTTTATAAAATACAACACTTGGGAAGAGAGGTGCTTTGTGGACCTAGCAAATTTCAGGGATTACCTGAGACTTATGGGTTGTTTACTTCCTGAGTCCCTATGAGACTCACTTTAGAGTCTTAAGGAGAATTTAAATTGAGAGAAAGCATGCTCCCACATTCTTTCAAATGGAAGCATAGTATCCCACAGTAAGACACAGCATCATCTATGAAACATGTCCTAGATCTTTAATCACACCTTGTTCCAAATGTCTCATTATTGGTTACCATACTGTAAGCACCATCCTTGAAAGCCAATTCATTAGCATTTACCTGGTTACTTCTTTGAAATCATTTTTTTAAAAAAGAATTATTTATTTATTTTATGTATATAAGTACACTACAGCTGTCTTTATGTCCTATTACAGATGGTTGAGAGCCACCATATGGTTGAAATTGAATTCTAGACCTCTGGAAGAGCAGTCAGTGCTCTTACCTGCTGAGCCATCTCTACAGCCTGAGATCATTTCTTAAAAATTGAATTTCAAATGAGTTCTATAGTTTTCAAGTGAATTACCAAATTATTGTCACAGAAAGACTTTAAAAAACTCAATTTGGTCTGGGCGTGGTGGCGCACGCCTTTAATCCCAGCACTGGGGAGGCAGAGGCAGGTGGATTTCTGAGTTCGAGGCCAGCCTGGTCGACAGAGTGAGTTCCAGGACAGCCAGGGCTACACAGAGAAACCCTGTCTCGAAAAACCAAAAAACAAAACAAAAACACAAAACAAAAAAACAAAAAACAAAACCAAAAACAAACAAACAAACAAAAAACCCCAAAACCAACTCAATTTGGTGCCTTAGAAGTATGGAGACTTCAATTTTGCTACAACATTGCCATACATTTTCTAGAACTACGAAAAGAAATGAATTGCTAAGTGAAGAATGTGGTTTCCCACAGACAAACATTGAAAACATTATGTTTAATGAAATGAGTTAGTTATAAAAGGCCACATGTTATATGAACTGTCCAAAATAGACTAATTCACAGAGACAGAAAACGAATTAGTGGATGGAATTGATAGTGACTCTTAGTGGATGCTGGGTTTCTTTGCAGGGCAATGAGAATATTTTAAAATTGGATGGTGGTGAAGCTTGCATAACTCTGTGGATATACTCTAATCACTGATGCTTATACTTGCAAAGAAAAAGAACAAGCTTGGGGGATAGCAGAACAGCAAAGAGCGCTTGCTGCTCTTGCCGAAAACCCACTTCCAGTACCCAGCACCCGGACTGTGGCTCATAGCCACCTGAAATTTCAGTTCCAAGATGCCCAATGCCCTTTTCTAGCTTCCATAGTACCTATACATGTGTAAATATTCCACATAGATACATATGCAAGCATACAAATGAGAATAAAAGTGTGACATAGTTCAATAAAGTTATTGATAAAAGCTTTAGCAGAAATAATCACCAATGAAAAATGGCATTACTGCCGTGGTGATTTGCTCTAATTAATAGTGATTTGTAGTCTTAATTTCCCTCGTGTATGGATATTTACACTTGCTGAGTTTCTGTCATGTCTCTTTTTTCATTTTCATGAGTCATTATTTTTGCAATGATTTGCATTAGACAATGATTCCTGCTTTCTGTTCACTCATTTTATTATTTTTTATTTTTAAGTTAAATGTATGCATTTGTGTATGTATGTGTGCCTGAGAATGTATGTGTACTATGTGCATGCAGTGCCTGCAAAGATCAGAACTGGGTATCAGATCCCTAGGAACTGAATTTACAAGTAATACTTCACAGGCATGAAAGTACTGGTAACCAAATTCAGGTTTTCTGTAAGAGTAACCAGTGCTCTTAATCACTTCAGCCAAGATACACACACACACACACACACACACACACACACATTACTATAGATTCCTATAGATAGAACCACCATTCAAAATTATTAAACTAGTTACATATTTTGAACTACTTGCGATGAAGACAAATAAAATTCAGCATTGATAATATTGAGATCTGCACCACCATCCCAGCATAGCTGTAGCCATTTTGTACCATGCCTGCCAGTTATTTCATATTGTTGCTCTAATATGCCTGCCATTCATTGACAAAGAAAAATAACTTGACTCTGAGCAAGGTATTGCTGATCTCATGTCCTATTATGTTCTATATGTTCTAAGGATTGTTAGTCTTAAGAAATACAGACATCTTCGGCTCAAACCCTGTGGAGGGGCCCAAGGTCCCCAGAGGACTCTACACACTACAATCGCCCTAGCATAGCCAAGATCTTGGGATCACTGGTAAGTGGAATGCAACATCTGTTCCAAATAATCCCAGAGGGTCTTGTGCCAGCAGGAACAGGGAAAAAAAACCCTGCCCAACCAGAAACTGGGATTCCTTCTGGTAGCTCCAGCCCCGCACCATCTTGGGCGCTAACTGGGCAGGTACTAGCACATCCAGGATCTTGGGATCACTGAGACCAATCTATGCAGGAGAACAAGTGAGAGGCAGAAGCAACAGAGTTTCTTGGACAGGGTCCCTTCAGGCCTTCATTCTCAGCCAGGAGGCAGAGCTGAGACCCAGAACCCTGTGGACCTTCCTTGCCAGAAGAGAGTCAGCCTCCAGAGAGGGCTCTGACCCAGGGAGTCAGGAGGTAGAGCTGAGCTCCAAACTTCTGGGCATATTTCCTGCAAGAGGAGAGCTTGCCTGCAGAGAGAGCTCTGACCACAGGGACTCAGGAGAGAGTTGGACTCCCAGGAGTGATGACATAGGCTAACAGAATCACAGGAGGAACAAGCTCCAGCCAGAGACAGCTAGAACATCTAAAACCAGAAATTACCAGATGGCGAAAGGCAAATATAAGAATCTTACTAACAGATACCAAGACCACTGGGCATCATCAGAACCCAGTACGCCCACCACAGCAAGTCCTGGATACCCCAACACACCCGAAAAGCAAGATTCAAAATTAAAATCATATCTCATGATACTGGTAGAGGATTTTAAGAGTGGCATTAATAACTCACTTAAAGAAATAGACAACACTGCTGAACAGATAGAATTCCTTAAAGAATTACAGGAAAACAATGCTAAACAGGTAGAAGTGCATAAAGAGGAAACACAAAAATCCCTTAAAGAATTACAGGAAAACTCAAACAAACAGGTGATGCAACTGAACAAAACCATCCAAGATCTAAAAAATGGAAGTAGAAACAATAAAGGAAAACCAAAGTGAGACAACTCTGGAGATAGAAATCCTAGGAAAGAAATTAGGAACCATAGATGTGAGTATTAGCAACAGAATAAAAGAGATGGAAGAGACTCTCAGGTGCAGAAGATTCAATAGAAAACATGGACACAACAATCAAAGAAAATGCAAAATCCCAAAAGATCTAAACTCAAAACATCCAGGAAATCCAGGACACAACGAGAAAACCAAACCTACGGATAATAGGCTTAGATGAGCATGAAGATTTTCAACTTAAAGGCCAGTAAATATCTTCAATAAAATTATAGAAGAAAACTTCCCATACCTAAAGAAAGAGATGCCCATGAACATACAAGAAGCCTACAGAACTCCAAATAGACTGGACCAGAAGAGAAATTCCTCCTGACACATAATAATCAGAACAACAAATGCTCTAAATAAAGACAGAATATTAAAAGCAGTAAGGGAAAAATGTCAAGTAACATATAAAGGCAAACATATTAGAATTACACCAGACTTCTCACCAGAGACTAGGAAGCCAGAAGATACTGGACAGATGTTATACAGACCCAAAGAGAACACAAATGTGAGCCCTGGCTACTATACCCAGCAAAACTCTCAATACCATAGATGGAGAAACCAAGGTATTCAATGACAAAACCAAATTCACACAATTTCTTTCAACAAATCTAGCCCTTCAAAGGATAATAAAGGGAAAACTCCAACACAATGTGCGAAATGACACCCTAAAAAAGCAAGAAAGTAGTCCTTCAACAAACCTAAAAGAAGACAACCACAAGAACAGAATCCCAACTCTAACAACAAAAATATTAGGAAGCAACAATTACTTTTCTGTAATATCTTTTAATATCAGTGGACTCAATTTCCACCTCCCCCCCCCCAAAGATATAGACTAACAGACTTGCTACATAAACAGGACCCGACATTTTGTTGTACACAGCAAAAACAACTCAGGGACAAAGACAGACACTACCTCAGAGTAAAAGGCTGGAAAACAATTTTCCAAGCAAATGGTCCAAAGAAACTAGTTGTAATAGGCATTCTAATATCGAATAAAATCGAATTCCAACCCAAATTTATCAAAAAAGACAAGGAGGGGCAGTTCAAACTCATCAAAGGTAAAATGTTTCAAGATGAACTATCAATATGTATGCTCCAAATACAAGGGCACTCAGATTCATTAAGGAAATGTTAGTAAAGCTCAAAGCACACACTGCACCTACACAATAATAGTGGTGACTTCAATATCCCACTCTCACCAATAGACAGATCCTAGAAACAGAAACTAAACAGAGACACATTGAAACTAACAGAAGTTATGAAACAAACAGATTTAAAAGACATCCACAGAACATTTTATCCTAAACCAAAAGGTTATACCTTCTTCTCAGCACCTCATGGGACCTTCTCTAAAACTGACCATATAATTGGTCACAAAGCAGGCCTCAACAGATATAAAAATATTGAAATCATCCCAAGCATCCTATCAGATCACCACAGACTAAGACTGATCTTCAATAACATCATAAATAATAGAAAGCCAACGTTCATGTGGAAACTGAACAACACTATACTCAACGACACCTTGGTCAAGGAAGAAATAAAGAAAGAAATTAAAGACTTTTGAGAGTTTAATGAAAATGAAGCCAAAGCATACCCAAACTTATGGGACACAATGAAAGCAGTCCTAAGAGGAAAACTCATAGCCATGAGTACCTCCAAAAAGAAACTAGAGAGAGCATACTGTAGCAGTCTGACAACACACCTAGAAGCTCTAGAAAGAAAGGAAGAAAATTCACCCAAGAGGAGTAGACAGCAGTAAATAATGAAACTTAGGGCAGAAATCAACCAAGTGGAAACAAAAAGAACTATTCAAAGAATCAACTAAACCAGGAGCTGGTTCTTTGAGAAAATCAGCAAGATAGATAAACCCTTAGCCAGACTAACTATAAGGCACAGGGACAGTATCCTAATTAACAAAATCAGAAATGAAAAAGGAGACAAAACAACAGATCCTGAGGAAATCCAAGACATTATCAAATCCTACTCCAAAAGGCTATACTCAACAAAACTGAAAAAAACTGGATGGAATGGACAATTTCCTACACAGATACCAGGTACTATAGTTAAATCAGGATCAGGTTAATGATCTTAACAGTCACATTTCCCCTATAGAAATAGAAGCAGTCATTAATAGTCTCCCAAACAAAAAAGGCCCAGGACCAGATGGGTTTAGTGCAGAGTTCTATCAGACCTTCAAAGAAGACCTAATTCCAATTCTCCTCAAACTATTCCACAAAATACAAAAAGAAGGTTCTCCACCCAATTCATTCTATGAATCCATAATTACTCTGATACATAAACCACAAAGAGATTTAACAAAGAAATACAACTTCAGACCAATTTCCCTTATGAATATTGATGCAAAAATACTCAATAAAATCCTCACAAACAGAATCCAAGAACACATCAAAACGATCATCCATCATGCCCAAGTAGGCTTCATCCCAGGGATGCAGGGATGGTTTAATATATGGAAATCCATCAATGTAATCCACTATATAACCAAAATCAAAGACAAAAATCACATGATCATCTCATTAGATGATGAGAAAGCATTTGACAAAACCCAACACCCCTTCATGATAAAAGTCATGGAAAGATCAGGAATTCAAGGCCCATAGCTAAACATAATAAAAGCAACATACAGCAAACCAGTAGCCAACATCAAAGTAAATGCAGAGAAAGATGAAGCAATCCCACTAAAATCAGGGACTAGACAAGGCTGGCAACTTTTTCGCTACCTGTTCAATATTGTACTTGAAGTCCTAATCAGAGGAATTCGACAACAAAAGGAGATGCAGGGGATACCAATTGGAAAGGAAGAAGTCAAAATATGACTATTTGCAGAGGATATGATAGTATATATAAGTGGCCCTAAAAATTCCACCAAAGAACTCCTAAACCTGATATACAGCTTCAGAACAGTAGCTGGACATAAAACTAACTCAAACAAATCAGTGGCCTTTCTCTACACAAAGGATAAAGAGGATGAGAAAGAAATTTGGGAAACAACACCCTTCATAATAGTCACAAAAAATATAAAAGACCTTCCTGTGACTCTAACTAAGGAAGTCAAAGATCTGTATGACAAGAACTTAAAGTCACTGAAGAAAATCTCAGAAGATGGAAAGATCTCCTATGATCATGGATTGGTAAGATTAATATAGTAAAAATGGCTATCCTGCTGAAAGCAATCTACAGATTCAATGCAATCCCCATCAAAATTCCAACTCAATTCTTCATTGAGTTAGAAAAGGCAATTTGCAAATTCATCTGGAATAACAAAAAACCTAGGATAACAAAAACTATTCTCAACAATAAAAGAACCTCTCAGGGAATCACCATGCCTGACCTCAAGTTGTACTACAGAGCAATTGTGTTAAAAAACTGCATGGTATTGGTGCAACAACAGACAGGTAGATCAATGGAATAGAATTGAAGACTCAGAAATGAACCTACACACCTATGGTTACTTGATCTTTGACAAAGGAGCTAAAACCATCCAGTGGAAAAAAGACAGCATTTTCAACAACTGGTGCTGGCACAACTGGCAGTTTTCATGTAGAAGAATGCGAATTGATTCATTCTTATCTTCTTGTACAAAGCTCAAGTCTAAGTGGATCAAAGAACTCCACATAAAGCCAGAGACACTGAAATTTATAGAGGAGAAAGTGGGGAAAAGCCTTGAAGGTATGGGCACAGGGGAAAAATTCCTAAAAAGAATATCAATGGCATGTGCTGTAAGATGAAGAATAGCTGAATGGGACCTCATAAAATGGCAAAGCTTCTATAGGGCAAAAAATACTGTCAATAAGAACAAAGGACACCAACAGACTGGGAAAGGATTTTTACCAATCCTAAATCTGATAGGGGTCTAATCTCCAATATATACAAAGAGCTCAAGAAGCTGAACTCCAGAAATTTAAGTAACCCCATTAAAAATGGGGTACAGAGCTAAACAAAGTATTCTCAACTGAGGAATACGGAAGGGCCAAGAAGCACATGAAAAAATGTTCAATATCTTTAATCATCAGGGAAATGCAAATCAAAACAACCTTGAGATTACCTCATACCAGTCAGAATGGCTAGGATCAAAAATTCAGGTGACAGCAGTTGCTGGTGAGGATGTGTAGTTGCTGGTGGGATTGCAAGCTTGTACAACCAGTCTGGAAATCAGTCTGGCGGTTCTTCAGAAAACTGGACATAATATAACCAGTAGCTCAAGCAATACCTCTCTTGGGCATATACCCAGAAGATGTTCCAAATGGTAATAAGGACACATGTTCATAGCAGCCTTATTTATAATAGAAGCAGAAAAGAACCCAGATGTCCTTCAACAGAGGAATGGATACATAAAATGTGGTTCATTTACACAATGGAGTACAGAGGAATGGATACATAAAATGTGGTACATTTACACAATGGGGTAGTACATATCTTTTAAAAACAATGAATTTAGTCAGGCATTGGTGGCCCACACCTTTAATCCCAGCACTTGGGAGGCAGAGGCAGGCAGATTTCTGAGTTTGAGGCCAGCCTGGTCTACAAAGTGAGTTCCAGGCCATCCATGCTATACAGAGAAACCCTGTCCCAAAAAGCAAAACCAAAAAGAGAACAAAACAAAGCATAAACAAAAACAAAAAACAGAAAACAAAAAAACAAAAACAATGAATTTATGAAATTCTTGGGCAAATGGATGTATCTGGAAGATATCATCCCAAGTGAGGTAACCCAATCACAAAAGAAGTCACTTGATATGCACTCACTGATAAGTGGATATTTGCCCAGAAACCTAGAATACCCAAGATACAATTTCCAAAGCACAAGAAAATCAAGAAGAAAGACCAACGCGTGGATAGTTCATCCCTCCCTAGAATAGGGAATAAAATATCTATGGAGGGAGTTGGAGAGACAAGGTTTGGAGCTAAGACAAAAAGACAATCCAGAGATTGCCCCACCTGGCGGTCCATCCCATAATCAGCCACCAAACACATAGACTGTTGCATATGCCAGCAAGTTTTTGCTGAAAGGACCCTGATATAGCTGTCTCCTGTGAGGCTTTGCCAGTGCCTGGCAAATACAGAAGTGGATGCTCACAGTCATCTATAGGATGATACACAGGGCCCCCAATGGAGGAGCTAGAGATAGTACCCAAGGAGCTGAAGGAGTCTGCAACTCTGTAGGTGGAACAACAATATGAACTAATCAGTACCCCCAGAGCTCATGTCTCTAGCTGCATATGTAGCAGAAGATGGCCTAGTTGGCCACCATTGGGAAGAGAGGCCCCTTGGTCTAGCAAACTTTATATGCCCCAGTATAGGGGGACGCAGGGGCAAAAAGTGGGAGTGGGTAGGTAGGGGAGCAGGGTGGGGGGAAGGGTATAGGGGACTTTTGGGATAGCATTTGAAATGTAAATAAAGAAAATATCTAATAAAAAAATTAAAAAAAAAACTAATAAAAAGCCAACATTCATATGGAAGCTGAACAACACTCTACTCAATGATACCTTGGTCAAGGAAGAAATAAAGAAAGATATTAAAGACTTCTTAGAGTTTAATAAAAATGAAGCCACGGACAAGCTAGAGAAAGCACCCAAGGTGCTGAAGGGGTCTGCAACCCTATAGGTGGAACAACAATATGAACTAACCAGTACCCCCAAAGGTTGTGTCTCTTCTTGCGTATGTAGCAGAAGATGGCCTAGTTGGCTGTCACTGGGAAGAGAGGCCCCTTGGTATTTCAAACTTTATATGCCCCAGTACAGGGGAATGTCAAGGCCAAAAAGTGGGAGTGGGTAGGTAGGGAAGCAGGGCAGGGGGAAGTTATAGGGAACTTTTGGGATAGCATTTGAAATGTATATAAAGAAAATATCTAATAAAAAAAGAGAAAATAAATAATTTAAAAAAAGAAGAAAAAAAATGAAGCCACAACATACCCAAACTTATGGGACACAATAAAAGCAGTCCTAAGAGGACAACTCATAGCTCTGATTGCCTCCAAAAAGAAACTAGAGAGAGCATACACTAGCAACCTGAAAACACACCTAAAAGCTCTAAACAAAAGGAAGCAAATTCACTGAAGAAGGCAGGAAATAATCAAACTCAGGGCTGAAATCACCCAAGTGGAAAGAAAAAGCACTATACAAAGAATCATGTAAACCAGTAGCTGTTTTTTTTTTTTTTTTTTTTTTTTTTTTTTTTTTTTTTTGAGAAAATCAACAAGATAGATAAATCCTTAGCCAGGCTAGCTAGAAGGCACAGGGACAGTATCCTAATTAACAAAATCAGAAATGAAAAAGGAGACATAACAACAGATCCTAGGAAATCCAAAACATGATCAGATCCTACTCCAAAAGGCTATACTCAACAAAACTGAAAAAGCTGTGTGAAATTGACAATTTCCTAGACAGATACCACGGACCAAAGTTAAATCAGGATTAGATTAATGACTTTTTTTTTTTTTTTTTTTTTTTTTGGTTTTTGAAGACAGGGTTTCTCTGTATAGCCCTGGATGTCCTGGAGCTCACTTTGTAGACCAGGCTAGCCTCGAACTCAGAAATCCGCCTGCCTCTGCCTCCCAAGTGCTAGGATTACAGGCGTGCGCCACCTCGCCTGGCTTAGATTAATGACTTTAACAGTCCCATTTCCCCTATATAAATAGAAGCAGTCATTAATAGTCTCCCAACCAAAAAAAGCCGTGGACCAGATGGGTTTAGTGCAGAGTTCTATCAGACCTTCAAAGAAGACCTAATTTTAATTCTCCTCAAACTATTCCACAAAATAGAAACAGAAGGTACTCTACCCAATTCATTCTATGAAGCCACAATTACTCTGATACCTAAACCACACAAAGATTTAACAAAGAAAGAGAATTTGAGACCAATTTCCCTTATGAATATTGATGCAAAAATACTCAATATAATCCTCACAAACAGAATCCAAGAACATGTCAAAACAAACATCCATCATGATCACGTAGGCTTCATCCCAGGGATATAGGGATGGTTTAATATATGGAAATCCATCAACATAATCCACTATATAACCAAACTCAAAGACAAAAATCACATGATCATCTTTTTAGATGCTGAGAAATCATTTGACAAAATCCAACACCCCTTCATGATAAAAGTCCTGGAAAGATCAGTAAGTAAAGGCCCATAGCTAAACATAATAAAAACAATATACAGCAAACCAGTAGCCAATATCAAAGTAAATGGAGAGAAACTTGAAGCAATCCCACCAAAATCAGGGACTTGACAAGGCTGCCCACTTTCTCCCTACTTATAATATTTGAAGTCCTAATCCGAGGAATTTGACAACAAAAGGAGATGCAGGGGATACCAATTGGAAAGGAAGAAGTCAAAATATGACTATTTGTAGAGGGTATGATAATATATATAAGTGTCCCTAAATTCCACTAGAGAACTCCTAAACCTGTTATACAGCTTCAGTGCAATAGCTGGATATAAAATTAACTCATACAAATCAGCGGCCTTTCTCTACACAAAGGATAAATGGTCTGAGAAAGAAATTAGGGAAACAACACCCTTCACAATAGTCACAAATAATATAAAATACCTTGGTGTGACTCTAACTAAGGAAGTGAAAGATCTGTATGATAAGAACTTCAAGTCTTGAAGAAAGAAATCAAAGAAGATATCAGAAGATGGAAAGATATTCCATGCTCATAAATTTGCAGGATTAATATAGCAAAAATGGCTATCTTGCCAAAAGCAATCTACAGATTCAATGCAATCTCCATCAAAATTCCAACTCAATTCTTCATTGAGTTAGAAAAGGGCAATTTACAAATTCATCTGGAATAACAAAAACCTAGGATAGCAAAATCTTTTCTCAACAATAAAAGAACCTGTGGGGGAATCACCATGCCTGACCTCAAGCTGTACTACAGAGCAATTGTGATAAAAACTGCATGGTATTGGTGCAGCAACAGACAGGTAGATAAATAGAACAGAATTGAGGACCCAGAAATGAACCCACACACCTATGGTCACTTGAACTTTGTCAAAGGAGCTAAAACCATCTAGTGGAAAAAAGACAGCATTTTCATCAAATGGTGCTGGCTTCCCTGATGGTTATCATGTAGAAGAATGTGAATTGATCCATTCTTATCTTCGTGTACAAAGCTCAAGTCTAAGTGGATCAAGGAACTCCACATAAAACCAGACACACTAAAACTTATAGAGAAGAAAGTGGGGAAAAGCCTTGAAGATATGGGTACAGGGGAAAAATTCCTTAACAGAACAACAGTGGCTTGTACTGTAAGATCGAGAATTGACAAATGGGACCTCATAAAATTCCAAAACTTCTGTAAGGCAAAAGACACTCTCAATAAGATAAAAAGTTCATCAGCAGATTGTGAAATGATATTTACCACTCCAAAATCAGGTAGGGGCTAGAGAGAGTACCCAAGGAGCTGAGGGGAACTGCAACCCTATGGGTGAAACAACAATATCAACTGACCAGTGCCCCCTGGAGCTCGTGTCTCTAGCTGCATATGTATCAGAGGATAGCCTAGTTGGCCCTCAATGGAAAGAGAGGCCCATTGGTCGTGCAGACTTTATCTGCCTCAGTGCAGGGGAATGCCAGGGCCGGGAAGTGGGAGTGGGTGGGTGGGGGAATGGAGTGGGGAGGGTGTGGGAGACTTTTGGAATAGCACTGGAGATGTGAATGAAGAAAGTACCTAATTAAAAAAAAAGAACTTAAAAAAATGAAAGATCCATTAAAAAAAATCAGGTAGGGAACTAATATCCAATATATATTAAAACTCAAGAAGGTGGACTCCAGAAAATCAAATATCCCAATTAAAAAAATGGCATACAGAGCTAAACAACGAATTCTCAACTGAAGAATACCAAATGGCTGAGAAATACCTGAAAAAATGTTTAATATCCTTAATCATCAGGGAAATGCAAATCAAAACAAATCTGAGATTACACCTCACACCAGTCAGAATGTCTAAGATCAAAAATTCAGTTGACAGCAGATGCTGGCAAGGATGAAGAGAAAGAGGAACACTCCTCCATTGTTGGTGGGATTGCAAGCTTGTACAACCACTCTGGAAATCAGTCTGGCGGTTCTTCAGAAAATTGGACATAGTACTACAGGAGCATCCAGCAATACCTCTCCTGGGCATATACCCAGAACATGTTCCAACTTGTAATAAGAACACATGATCCAGTATGTACATAGAAGCCTTATTTATAACAGCTAGAAGTGGGAAAGAACCCAGATGTCCCTCACAAGAGGAATGGAAACAGAAACTGTGGTACATTTACACAATTGAGTACTAATCCTCTTTTAAAAACAACGAATTTATGAAATTCTTAGACAAATGGATGGATCTGGAGTATATCATCCTAAGTGTGCTAACCCAATCACAAAAGGACACACATGATATGCACTCACTGATAAGTGGATATTAGCCCAGAAACATAGAACACCCAAGATACAATTTGCAAAACACATGAAACTCAAGAAGAAGGAAGACCAAAGTGTGGATACTTTGTCCCTCCTTAGAATGGGGAACAAAATACCCATGGAAGGAGTTAGAAAGACAAATTTTGGATCTGAAATGGAAGGAATGACCATGTAGAGACTGCCCCACCTGGAGATTCATACCATAATCTGCTACCAAATGCAGACACTATTGCATATGCCAGCAAGACTTTGCTGACATGACCCTGATATAGTTGTCTTTTGTGAGGTTATGTCAGTGCCTGGAAAATACAGAAGTGGATACTTACAGTCATCTATTGGATGGAACACAGCGCCCCCAACAGAGGAGCTATAGAATGTACCCAAATTGTTGAAGGGGTCTGTAACCCTATAAGAGGAATAGCCATATGAACTAACCAGTACCCCGTGAGCTAGTGTCTCTAGATGCATATGTAGCAGAAGATGGCCTAGTTGTCCATTGTTGGGAGGAGAGGCCCTTGGTCTTACAAGGATTATATGCCCTAGTGCAGGGTAATGCCAGGGCCAGGAAGTGGGTAGTTTGTGGTGCAGGGCAGGGGCAGGGTATAGTGGACTTAAAGGATAGCATTTGAAATGAAAATGAAGAAAATATCTAACAAAAATATTCAGAATAAAAAAAAAAGAAATACAGCAAACCTTTATGTAGGACCCATAAGTTAAAAGGTCAATATGAACTGTTATTTGTAAAATGACTTGAGTCAGAGTTGATGACCGGGAGCACTTCCTGTGCCTGCGTATGAACTCCCTGTGTTTGTTTGTTTGTTTGTTTTTGTATTTTTCCTTTATTAGCTGACAGAAAAAGATGTTCAATGCCATGGCTTAGCCCTGTCTGAGCTACAGTCCTGTTATATCAGTATTAAGGTGTGCATTCAACAAGTCATCTTTGTCTGACTGAGATCAGTGTTTGTGTGGTTTGTGGGGCAACTCTTAGACTACAACAGATAAGTCAGCAGAGAGTTGGCTATTGCATAATGTTGGCATAGTTCTTAGAGGTAGATTCCACATTCCCTTAGTAACACTATGCTGATGTCATCTGGGCCTTGGCTGCAGTGGCCAGGGTGCTGCCCCTTGAAGAGTTGTTCACAGCACTGCTTTGCAGATGCCTGTTTATTATCTCATAGTCGATAAGTTGTCCCCCCTGAATGAGCAGAGCTACTTCATGTGTTACATGCACGCAAACAGAAGCCAGTTTCCAAGTTGTATTACACTCTGGATACTTCTTCACATCATTGATAGCAGCAATGGGGAGTCCCCAGTTGGTACACCCCAAGCCCATGAGATAATCCCAGAAGCCCTTGCTCTGAATATAGTCCACCACTTTGCTCACCAGCATTTCAGTAAAGGTTGTGGGGCTCAAGAGACAGATGACACTAGAATTGACCCGAGTAAGCCCTCAGACCTCCACCTGGAAACCTCCTCATGACACCCAACAGATATACACTATTCTAAACACAAAGGGAAAGTCTCTGAAAATCTGTTGACACCATGTTTAAGATTCTGACCACTGCATAGGTATTTCCTATAAGTGAGAGGGAAGGACAGAATCTCTACACCTGAATGAATTTAATTCTAGACTGTTGGTAGTCTTGATGATTCTCTAGAAGATGAAAAAAGGAAGATAAGGATTTTAACTGAGTTAGTTTCAATATCACAGTCTAAATAGCTTGCTACAGGTGGTATCTGCTCAACTCCTAAATCATACATGTTCCATGTAGCTTTAGAAGGAATTCAGCATGAGTCTTCTTTACTTACACTTTGGAAAAATTGAAAATGCTAAAACAGTTGGTAGCATTGAGCAGAAAATGTGTCCTTGGGTATCTTAATGCAGAGATTTACTTCAATATATGCAGTATCTCCTGTAGCTCAGGCTGGACTCATATTGCTGAAGATGACCTTGAACTTCTGATCTTTCTGCCTCCTATTCCTAAGTGCTGGGGTGACTGGTATGCACTGTCATGCCTGGCTCACAATTACTCTTATTTGAATAGAACATGCAGGAAAGTAGGCTCTGTTTTGTTGCACCAAAATCCAAAGTTCATGTTGTTGATTCTATACCTTATTATAGAAACCACTTCTAGTGCTTACCCCATATTAAATCAATTATAAAATTTATCATAATTTTAGAATTTGTTTTTGTATTTTTGAGTCAGAGTCTCTTTCTGTAGCCCAGGTTGACCTAAATTTCACTCCATAGCAAAGAATGACCTCAAACTCTTTGTGGTATTTCTGCTGTGCCTTCCTTAGTCTTAGGATCACGGTCATGTGTCACCACGTTGGGTTCTGTGTTCTCAGTACACAAAGGTATTATAAATAATCAACCAGCAGGAGATGATGTTTCCAGGAAAGAGCTTCACATTCTTTGTTTTCTTAGTGTATGAAAGTTTGTTCTCAGCAACAAAATCCAAGAGATGGCTCATCACATGCAAATGTGATGTTGTAATGAAAGAGCAGAACTGTTCAGCCCAGATTGCGATCTGCATTGTCTACTTTATTGTGAACTTTAACATCTGTCCAAACCAATGCCTCCAACTCTGTCCCAGAACTAATTAAACCTAAGTCAGTAAGTGGCTGTGGAGAGAGCTTCTGGGAGTAGCACTGGGTGGGCCTTGTTCATTGTTCCTGTTCCTTACCTCTGGCCCTGGGGGTGAAGAATGGGGGATACAGGGGTTAGGGGAGCTTAACAAATTTGTGTTTCTATTTGGTTTGGGTGACTTTATCCAATTCAATGGGGTGCTCTCTCAATATCCTGACTAGTTACAAATAACTTGGTATGACTATGGACTGAGAATTTTCTAGACAGTAGAAGGTAAGTGTTCTTATCCTAGACACATACATATGCGCGCGCGCGCACACACACACACACACACACACACACACACACACACACACACATAATGGGTTCACTGTCTGAGACAATGTTTGACTATAGTAAACATTCATATGTTTAAATATATCAAAATATCATGTTGCACATCCAAAATCTATACAAGAGCCAGCCATCACTAAAGACCTATACACAGTATTTCTAGGGTGTCGAGAAACATAGTGTTCACTGGTAAGTTGTTCAAGCTCCTGCAACTAACCCCACACCCATTTACCTATAAGTAGTCATAATTAAACTCATTAGCTGACAATGAAAGGCATAAAATTACAAAGGAGACTAGTAATGAAGAGGAAAGAGATCAGGGGTGGAAACAGGGTAGGACAGAATAATACAGGGAGCATATGGTGAAAGTATATTACATGTGTATACAAATGTCACATTGAATCAGGTATTGGGCATAATTTGTATGTGCTAATAAAGCACTGTCTAATAGGAGAAATAAGGTAAAGAGGAGCAGTAGGGAAGTTTGGACCACACTGAGAAGACAGGGAAGGATGTAGGACAGGAAATGAGAGGTGACAGAGGAGATGCTAGGCTGGGAGATGCTGGGGAGTTTGTGGACCTCCAGGTCACGGGCAGTTTAGCTATCCCAGATTCACATGAGAGTGGAGTCAGCCTTTGCAGTGGGAAAACGGATGATGCGTCCCAGCATAAATAAACAAGCTTCCCAAGGAACAAGTCACATGTGCAGAGAGTTGAAAAACAAGCACAGGCAGGCTCTACAGAGAGCCCTCGCTCTGAGGAAGGGCGCTTGCTCCCTGGGAATTAGTCAGGGCCTTGTAAAAAGTTGGTATGTAAACACATCTGTCAGGCTCAGCCAGAGCATGTGTTTAGTTAACACCTCTCTGGTTAACACTGGGCAGTTTCACAGGTGTATACCCATAGCTCTCTTGGGTTCTGTGAGATTGGAATGGAATTGGTTCCTGTGAATATAACAGAGATCACCAGCATGACACAGAGATTATATAGGCATGATGTAATGGTAAAGAGAATGGAATCTTAGAGTCTTCTTGATTTTGAGTTATATAAAATGATAGGGTGTGAACATGTTAGGTAGCTATGATGAATGGGAAGCTTTTCTAGGTTCTGACAGTCAATGAGGTTGGTGCTACACTAAACTCCACATGGCACAGCAGTACCAGGTGCTCATGCAAAATTACTGTGGAGTTACAGTGTTTGTTTCCACAGGTCTAGGTGAGGCATAAGTTTCTATGGAAAAATATAATCTGTTGATTTGGGAAACAATTTTATAAAATATCACTTGCTTTATCTGCTTCACACACATGCACACATGTACACACATGCACACACACAAACACATTATATATGTATAAAAGAATATATATATATATATATATATATATATATATATATATATATTCACTCTGTAAATTTGAACACAGCCTGTTCTTAATAGCCAGTTTCAGGTCAGTCAGTGGTAGATAATGAGACCGTGTCTCATTTCTTTTCTTTTTAGTCTTTCTACTGCTCTCAGAAGCAAATTTCATACAGTGAATGCAATCACCCTCCAAAAGTCTTTAAGAATTAGAATTAGAAAGTAAAAGATAGTACTCAGTGGGATTTATACTACAATTTTTTGGGGGGGGGTTACATGCAATTTTTAACCTTACTACAACAAATAAATGTATTTAATTTTAATAATGGGTAGCTTAAAGAAGATAATTTGAGATAAATATTTCTTACATTTTTACTTATTTATTTTTATATCTACTTATTTATTTGTTGTATGTGTGTGCAGATGTGTGTGTGCGTGAGAGAGAGAGAGAGAGGGAGAGAGAGGGAGAGAGAGGGAGAGAGAGGGAGAGAGAGAGAGAAAGAGAGAGAGAAAGAGAGAGAGAGAGAGAGAGAGAGAGAGAGAGAGAGAGAGAGAGAGAGAGAGAGAGAGAGAGACTTGGCAGCAGGCACCTCTATCTACTGAGCCATGTAACCTGCCCCAAATTAAGATCCTTCTAGCAGAACAATGTCATTGTAGAATGAATGTATTTGTCTGCTTTACTAATAACATGTTTTTCCTATGCAGAGCCTCATCTTACATAGGAGAACCCACTTGTGTAAAACGGACATTCTTGGGCTATCAGGACATTTGAGGACAACAGATGGTGTCAGAACAGTGGGAGATGATGGATGGGTCAAGGCAGATGCTGAGTCAGAGGAGCAACACACACACATGGGAACTGAGCTGCAAGTGGCCTAATTGTTCAGGGAGATATCAGGGAATCAGACCTTAAGACCTCAGAGACAATGTGCTCCAAAGCCTGACCTTTGAAACAAGAGAAATATGCAAGCCAGGAAGTTAGGAGACATGACCGTAGTCACACAGCCTGCTTAGTGTTGTGCTGCTAAATAGAAATTTCTATTTATTTCTCACAAGCCACATGGGTCCTCACAGACTCTGCTTCTCCAGCTTGGTGGTCAGAATCCTGAACTGTACTCTTTCATGAGACGAACCCCAAGCCAATTTAAGAAACCTTTAGATAACAAAGAACTGTGCCCTCCTCCACATCCGAAGGAAGACAGGTATCCTTCTCAGATTCTCCCCCTCCCCACCGAAGAAAGACATGTATCCTCCACAGACAGACACTTCCCCTACCCCCAACCACTCAGTGTGTGCCACTGCTTTTCCTTGGTACAGGCTTACATTGCATTCCTTTTTAGCTCTTTCTGTATGAAGAAGCATAGCATTGCAGATAGGTATGCATATTCTTCTATGCATAGTTTGACTGACAGACTGGAGAGAACTACACATGCAACATTGAGCTAGTTAGTTAGTCTTTGTGCCTCAATATGCCTAGTGAAAGTAAGGATTGATAAAATGGACATCATGCCTTAGTCTGTTCTGGCTTCTGTAGCTTGGCATTACAGAATGGCTGGCAAACAGGTCACAGAAATTTATTTTTCCATTTGGGAGGCTACAATTCTCTAACTGAGGTGTTAGCAATAGAGGGAGCCCTTTTCTGGATTTCATACTGCCATCCTTTGAAAGAGAGAGCAGAAAGGCTCAAGGACTTGTGTAGCTGCCAGGGCTAGCATGGTTGAGGAAGGGACAGTGTGACATGGTTCCTGCCCCTGGAGCAGAGCCACAGGAACTTGGTTCTTAGTGATTGCTATGGTTGTTGTAGGTATAAGGCTAATTTGCTTAATAATATACATATTTTCATGTTATGGGAATATTCTCCCTGTCAAGGTTAATGAGTCCATGATAAGTTAGAAATAGTATGAGTCTGGGAGGTAACAATGTGTCTAATGTTTCTTGGCAAAATGGTAATACTGTGACTTTCAGGACAGCCATTAAGGTTGTAGGAAAGAACTCTGAAAATATGAGTTCAAGAATATATAAACAAGATTTCTCAACTATGCAAAATATAAAGATACAATATGAATTGTATGAGGGGCTTCATGGACCTATAGGAACAGAGGCAGCTGCACTAATGAGTCAGTAAAGCAAAAGGAATAGTTAAAAAATAAGGCTCATGGTTCAAGTAATAAAGGAG